>NC_061108.1:104146203-104446203 GCF_015104395.2 Macrobrachium nipponense
AGGTCTAGTAGTACTATATATCTTGCTAAAATTAGCATATTTTTAGCCTTGCCTGTAAGGGTTGAACTAGCGTTGATTACTAATAAAGGCTTACTATTGTTTAGTTTTTATTGTAGTTTTGTCTTACCGAACAATTATAGAGCCGTGATTTCCACGAGCGGCAGGATACTAAATTCAAATTTAGCGCGTCGGCGTCGCCAACACTGGTGGTGATGACGTCATCTCCCTCCACTCGCGGGAGAACCAGGTACAACTGCCCAGGTGAATCCAATTCTTTTCCTGCCGGCGTCCGGTGAACATCGGTGGTCGGTGCGGTTGGATGACTTTGACTTCGCTTTTTTTCTGGTGGAATTGATCTTCGGAATTGGTGAAGTACTTCTTTTTTGGCGTTGTTGTTATTTTGCTTTTTATTTAGGCGTTGCCATGTCGGATTCTAGTCCGTCGGGAGTTAGGTTTTGCATCTCAGGATGTAAAAAACTAGATATCCAAGTTAGAATATGATTCTCCACACTAAATGTGTTAAGTGTAGGGGACAGGTTTGTTCAGCAGATCGAACATGTAACGAGTGTAGTGATTGGATGATTCTCAATGGAAGTTTTTTTAGTCATACTCGGAGAAATTAGCTAAAGACAGAATTAGAAAAGCAGCGCTTAGGGAAAGTAGACTTAGCTCTGCTTCGTCTTGCGATGCATCTGTTTCCTTCTGTTTCTCCTCAAATTGTTATGTCTCCTTTTAACTACACCTCCTATTCCTCCTACTAATCCCCACTTCTCCGGCTTCCCGTGTAGTTTCTTCCGACACCATTGCCAGTCTGGAATCGAGGTTAGATCAGAAATTTTCGGTACTAGCGAATACGGTTTTGCAACTTGGTAATTCAGTTAAGACGTTTTTGGAGAAAGCGGCCTCAGGTAAGAGTTGTAGTTGAGGGTGCGTCTGTCTGTCCTGACACGTCTCCTAGACAAAGGTCACTGTCCAGCTCCCCCGCACCGGGGAGAAGACATACCGGAAGTCCAAGGGAGTCGATCGGGATTTGCCCACAGACAGGCGCCTCTCTTGTTGAGCCTGTTGCGCCTCAACAGGGCTCGGTAAGCGTTGGAAAGGTGTTGCGGTCAGACGCCTTTCGAATGATTCAAGCGATTCGTCTCCGGTCGCGCGGCGCTCTTGGCGAGATTCGCCCAGTTTCGCGTCCCTTAAAGAGGCGTTCAGGCGCCGATTCTTCGCCTCCTCCAGTCAAGCGGTATAAGGAGCCTGAGAGTAGGGTTGCGCCGCGGCCGTTAGCGGCTCGTTCGTCGCCTCAATCTGTGCCTTTTTCGGCTCCATCTACTAGTAGAGATTGTGGTTTTAGCGCTGTAGCTAGCAGTTCTAAGGGTGTTTCTTTAGGCGCTTTTCGTCTGTTACGCCTGATGCGCCTGTTTCGCCTCGAATTTCGGCGGCTCCGAGCGAGGCGCATGTAAGTAGTTTTTCCGGCCTCCTGCTGAACAGTTTAGGCTCTTCCAAGCCTTCGTTAACTGTTTTTGATTCGTCTCTGCGCCTTTGCGCAAGCAGTTAGAGATGTTAACCAACTGGATGAATGAGTCCAAGGTGGTTCGAAACCTTCAGATCCGTTGTATTTCGTTCCGTACTTCTTCGGCGGTATCGGAGAATGAAGAAGAAGTAGAGGAGGAGGATTCACATCACCTCTCGTGGTTATTCACGTCTCCTTAGATTTCTTCTGGTAATCTTTATCCAGATTATTTTGAGAAAGCGGCTCCGCGCTCCCCAACTTCGACTTTTTTGATGAGGAGGAAAACTTCAGACCCTCTCCTCCCAAAACTTGTTCTATCTAAAGCGGTTAGACATTCGTTGAAAGAGACGGAGAAATGGATGTCTATGAAAAGAGACTTAGGGAAGGCTCTTTTTGCTTACCCTCCCTCTAAGTTGCTTCGTAAGAGGTATAGGTTTTATGTAACTGGGGGAAGCTCCTTCTCTGGGAGTTTTCTTTCTGCCTCCTCCCAGGGAGACTTCTCCAGTTTTTAATCGACTCCTCTAAGAAGATCTGCTTTCGCCGCAGCGAAAGTTTTCTTTACAGCGCCTGAGTTGGACCACGTTGTAAAGAATCAATTTAAACTTTTGGAAGTCTTTAGCTTCCTTGATTGGACTATTGGCGCTTTAGCGGCCAAGATCGAAGACTGTCCTTCTCTTTACCCAGGAGTTAGCGGAGGATTGGATTGGTGTTCTGTCCTGTGGCGGACAAATCCATTGGGATGGGATGTGATGAGTTAGCTTCGCTCATCGCCTTTGGTACCCTTAAGAAAAGGCAACTTTGGTGCTCCTTTGCTTCTAAAAGGGTTACGTCCCAACAGAAGTCTGCTCTCTTGTTTTGCTCCTTTTGTGAAAGATAACCTCTTTCCAGACGATGTAGTGTTGGTCAATTTCGTCTGCGCTAGATAAGAAATCTACTTCGGATTTACTGGCACAGTCTACTAAGAGACCTAAAGCTCCTGTGGAGACTGTTCCTTCGTTTCTCCTCTGGCCCAAGCGCCTTTTCGAGGGAGACAAAAGCAAGCTTTTTTTTTTTTTTTTTTTTTTTTTTTTTTTTTTTATTTTTTTTTTTTTTTCTTCCGGATTTCGGCCGAAATCGAATTTGCGACCTCAGTCTAAGGCCTCGGCCAAGGTTAACAAACCTTCCAAATGAAAGCTCGGTTCTTCATGCACCAGTGGGAGCCAGGCTGGCTCTGTTTTGGGAGGAATGGGAAAACAGAGGAGCAGAAGCCTGGGTAGTGCAAGTACTCAAGTTCGGCTATCGTATTCCTCTCGTTTCACCTCCCTCGCTCTCACCTGTGCCTAATTCCATATTCCAGGCATACTCTCCGGGCTCAGACAAATTTCTGGCGCTAGCCGCAGAAGTGGAAGCGCTTGTTCTCAAAGAAGCGATAGAACAGATAGAAGGGGATTTTCCTCCAGGCTTTTACAATCGCCTTTTTGTAGTTCCCAAGTCATCAGGGGCTGGAGGCCGGTTTTGGATGTGAGCGCCCTGAACTTGCATGTCCAGAAAACAAAATTTCATATGGAGACCACTCGGTCGGTTCTGGAGTCCATCGAACAGGGGGGGAATTGGAATGGTCTCTCTGGACATGCAAGACGCTTATTTTCACATTCCGATACATCGCGAATCTCGGAAGTACCTGAGGTTCATGTTCGAAGGCAAGGTGTTTCAATTTCGGGCGCTTTGCTTCGGACTAGCGACCGCTCCTCAAGTTTTCACCAGGGTTCTATCCCCGATAGGAAGCTGGCTACACATTTAGGAGTAAGAATCTCCCTCTATCTGGACGATTGGTCTCCGGTCGGAATCAGAGAGTCGGTGCATGAAGGACCTTGGAACAACTCTGGATCTTGCCAGAAAGTTAGGAATTCTGGTCAACAAACAGAAGTCCCAGTTGGTTCCATCTCAGAGCATCCTTTATTTGGGGATGATTCTGAATGCTCAAGTTTTTCGGGCTTTTCTGTCCCCGAACCCGAGGGTTCAAGGCTGTCTGGAGACAGTTCAGGAGTTCTTGGACAAAAGGTAAGTTCTGCCAAAAACAAGTTCTGGCCAATCAGTGAGAGGCTCCTGGGCAAATTGACGTCAGTGGAGAAATTTGTGACGTTGGAAGACTGCCACAATGAGACCTCTGCAGTTTTTCCTGAGAGCCTCTTGGTGCAGGAAGACACAACCAGACTCGATTACCTTTCCTGTCACAGATCAAATAAAAGAGGACCTAAGGTGGTGGCTCTCTCGAGCAAGGTTGGAAGAAGGGTTAGATTTACGACCCATCCTCCCGAACCTACAGTTCTTTTTCCGACGCATCGGACACAGGTTGGGGAGCCCTACTGGGAAATCAACGGACTTCAGGAGCTTGGTCGGAGAAGGAGAAGAAGTTCCACATAATGTAAAGGAACTGTTAGCAAGTTTTCTTAGGGCTCAGACAGTTTCGGAGCTTAGTAGAAGGCCGAGTAGTGGCAGTGCATTCCGACAACTCCACGGCTCTCTCGTACGTGCGGAAACAGGGGGGGACTCAGTCTTTCTCTCTGTACGAAGTAGCCAAGGATCTCCTCCTGTGGTCAACGAAGCGAAGGTTCAGCTAGTCCCGAGATTTGTTCCGGGAAAGATGAACGTCCTGGCGGACGAGTTAAGTCGTCAACAGCAAGTGTTACCTCTGGAGTGGACTTTGGACAACAAGATTTGTCGAACTTTGGCGCCTTTGGGGGGACGACCGTCAATAGACCTGTTCGCGACATCGAGGGAACAACCGTCTTCCTCTCTTTTGTTCTCCAGTCCCAGATCCTCTAGCTTGGTCGTGGACGCAATGCTGTTGGAGTGGTCGGGTCTGGAAGCTTATGCATTCCCTCCGTTCGGTCTAATAAGAGAGGTGCTGAACAAGTTCATGTCGCACAGCAATGTAACGCTAACGTTAATCGCTCCCTTTTGGCCCAGGAAAGAGTGGTTCCCGGACCTTCTCCAGTTGTTAGTAGACTTCCCCAGACTTCTTCCTCCAGAGAAGTGGCTTCTCTCAAACAACCTCACTTCAAGAGGTTCCACCAAAACTTGTCCGCTCTAGCTCTGACAGGGTTCAGACTGTCCGGAATCTTGTCAGAGCGAAAGGATTTTCAAGAAGAGCTGCAGAAGCTATCGCTCGTTGTAGGAGAGAGTCTTCTAACAAACTCTATCAAGGGAAGTGGAGAATCTTCAGAGAGTGGTGTAGAAGTGCTAAAGTCTCTACTTCTGCGACCTCTTTAACAGAAATAGCAGATTTTCTTCTATTTCTTAGGAACTCTAAGAACTGGCTCCTTCGACGATCAGAGGATATAGAGCCATGCTCTCTTCGGATTTTTCGACATCGAGGTTTGGATATTTCCTCCAATTCAGATCTGTCGGACCTCATTAGGTCTTTCGAAACCACTAAGCTCCCGCAAGATACAGTGGCTTGGAAACTTAGATGTGGTGCTTAAGTTCCTCATGGGGCCACCGTTTGAGCCTTTGAAGTCGGCTTCACTCAGGAACTTGACTAAGAAGGCACTCTTTCTTATTGCACTAGCTTCTGCTAAGCGTGTCAGCGAATTGCACGCTATAGACAAAAGAGTCGGTTTCTCTCAAGGCAATGCTGTATTTTCGGTATCTTTGACCTTTTCTAGCCAAAAATGAGAATCCGTTCTAATCCGTTGGCCCCGAGGAGTTTTGTGGTAAGGAACTTATCTGATTTGGTTGGACATGAGGAGGAAGGCTCTTATGTCCAGTCACGGCTATTAAGCAGTATCTGTTTGCCACTAAGGGTATCAGAGGACAATCTTCTAAGCTCTGGACCTCGGTTCAAAATCCCTCTCGTCCTCTTTCTAAGAATGCTATATCGTTCTTTTATTAGAGAGCTTATCAGGGAAGCTCACTCGCAGTCCGAGAACGACAATCTTTCCGTTCTGAGAGTTAAAGGCTCACGAGTTAGAGCAGTGGCAACTTCTAGCACTCAGAAAGAATTTATCTTTAGCTTCGATTCTTCAGAGCACGTTCTGGAGATCGAATTCGGTTTTTGCGAGTCATTATCTCAAAGAGATAGAAACGGTTTTCGAGAATTGTAAAACGTTAGGTCCGGTGGCGGTTTCTGGCATGGTGTTGGGAGAAACGGCACAGGGGTCGTCACCTCTATGCTAACTTTTCACTTGAATAGGTTGTCGAGTTCAAGGGAAGCTGGGGTACTGAGTACCTGGGATACTCACCAGTCTGTTAAGGTCAGATTTTACAATGGTTGGGTATATATTTTTAAATCTGGTGTTGGTGACAAATGTTTTGTATGATTGAATTCTGGTCTTAGCCCAGGGCAAGGGCAATCTTTGTTGTTACTATCCTCCGTCAGTCAGCCTTGACTCGCTTGAAACTACGGAAGGATTCCACTCCTGTAGAGGCTAACTTTGGGCAAATTCCAATTCCTCTACAATAGTAAGAAGAGCACCGACCAGAGGCAGTAACAGTCTGCTGTAGCTCTCTTACAAGGTAAGGTACAACAGACACCTTGAGTGTTTACTGGTATTGCAATAAATGTAACCCATTTAAAAATACTAGTGGTCCACTGAATCCCACCTTCCCTTAAATGTGTAATCAGCTCTATAATTGTTCGGTAAGACACTACAATAAAATGAAATTTTCATTATTAAAATGAAGTTTTATTGTATACTTACCGAACAATTATGATTAATACCCACCCTCCTCCCCTTAGGTGGACGGACGGGCAGAAAGAATTGGATTCACCTGGGCAGTTGTACCTGTTCTCCCGCGAGTGGAGGGAGATGACGTCATCACCACCAGTGTTGGCGACGCCGACGCGCTAAATTTGAATTTAGTATCCTGCCGCTCGTGGAAATCAACGGCTCTATAATTGTTCGGTAAGTATACAATAAAACTTCATTTAATAATGAAAATTTCATTTTTGCTTACTTAGTGGAGTTCTAGTGGTGTAGGTCTGATCTGTAGTTGGCCCAACCTAACTAACTTCAAAAGCAATTTATACAGCATGGCCTAATCCCTACTTTAAGGTTGAAAGATGTAGCTAGACAGTACATTAGTTTTGCTTGTCTCAGTTTGGGCAGTTGGCTTGAGTTTGCTAACAGTGCGTTTCAATTATATGTAACTTGCCCCAGGTTATAATTAACATAGTTAAGAGTTCCATTCGCCAGGCAGTTCGGAAATTCATGGGTCATGCAAATTTTGCTGTTTGTTTTGGCTAGGTAGCAATGCCCCACCCACTTTCGGGGAAAGAGAGGAACAACTTGGCGAAAAGCTCAGTTTGTTTCTGCTGGCTGATGGTTATACTATAGTTGTCAGCTGGAGTTAATTCTGAAAAGGTTCTTTTTTTAGAGAAGTCATAATAACATTGACTTTTTGTTACTGACTTGACTAGCTGTTTGTGAGGATGTTGGACTCAAGTTTGGCTAACTGTAGATATTGAACTAAAGGTTGTAACAAACATTTGACCAAAGAATCTTATGATTCTTATACTTTGTGTATGGATTGCCACAGACAATTATGTTCTAGTATTGACTTGAGATGCTCAGAGTGTATTGACTGGGATGAGAGAACATATCTGAATTTAAAATCAGATATGAATCTTCCTATCATTTCTTAAGCCCCCGTTACCAGTTCTTTTGTCATTCCACCGTCTCCATTTTCAGGTTCCCGCACTTCCAGTCCCAACCCCATCGCCAGCCTCAAAGAAAAGCTAGACAGGCACTTTGCTTTATTAGTGCAAACAATGGAGCAGCTTGGTTCATCAATGAAAGTCCTTATGGACAAAGCTAAAAGTGATAGTGCAGTGTTAGTAGAGGAGTTGGCAGTTCATCCCATCGACTCTCCTTGGCAAAGGGTCACTGGCATACTCCCAAAACCTGGGAGGAATCAAACTGGTAGCCCAAGGGAGGTTGGTGGGGTCTGCCGACAAGCATTTGCCCCTCAGTTCAACCTATTAATGTATGCCAGGCATGTTTTCAGTGGCACTTAAGGAGTAAGTTTCGTCCCTTAAAGAGGGGCACTTAGGGAGTAAGTCTCGTCCCTTAAAGAGGGGTGCTATGGACATAGCACTATCTCCAGTGGTTCCTTTCAAGAGGTTTAAAGAACTTGAGCGCCTGTCTTACAGTCACTGGGACAGCCCAGAGCAGTTTCTTCTGATTGCCTCTCAAGTTAATGGCAATCTGGCTTTGTGGCGTTTGTCTAGTGGTCCCAGATTATGTTCGTCTTAGTATTGTTTCTTCTCTGTCGAGGATTAGCTACCAATTTGAATCTCTCTGCCCGGTAATCACAGACTTAGGTCTCTGGTTGGCTTGGAATTCTTGCATAGGGCCCATGTCTTGTGCTCCACATTTGCAGTTGCAAGAATTTTCGGAAAGAGATATACCTCATTAGACTCATTATCGTCTTTCTGTTTACCCCATGGTATAAACAGAAGTCTGTAGATCCTTCTGTTCCATAAGCACCGTACCCTTCAGCCAACTGCAATAATGCAGAATGATTTTCTTCAGACAATTTGAGTTTTGTGTTCTAATATACATTTTTTAATTCATAAGGAGTTCAAATATTTTTTGTTCACCCCAAATTGAAAATGAATGACAGAAGACTTCGCCTGTTCCCTGCCTGGCTAGCTCTGCTTCTAGAGTAAATAGAAAATTCCTCCCTGATCCAAACCCACAAGAAACTGTTCTTCAGGCAGTACAATTCCTGTGTTTTCATTACTGAAGACTCTCCGCCTTCATTGCAAGCACAGACTTTTTCACTGAGGAGCAATGAAATAGCAGAATAACTTTTTCAGTCCTCTGTAAAACACCAGGGATTGGAGCCGTTTTCAATGGTTGGTGTCATCGACAGGGCTTTTTCCATGATTAGAATCACGAGAGCTCACTTATCTCCGATTCAACTCTGAAGACGTAGGTCCACATTCACCTTAGTCATTTACCAGTTCGTTTAGTATTGTTTCTCCTTGTTGAGATTCAACTACAGGTGAGAAACATCAGTCTTCTCCATCACAATGGGGGGGACCTGGGCTCTTAGAAGCATTTGACTCTCATCTAATGTTCGGATTCCTTGAGAGAATCGTCATCTCGTCTCTCAACAAAGTTGGCGAACAAGATGGATGATTTGCATCGTTCGTTCTCTACATCACCCTTCAAAAGATGGGTGTCATGTTGTGACAACATGTCAGACTCGGATGCACAATCATTCGGCTTCTGTTGACGAGTCTGAATCCTTCATGAAACTCCTACGCTTTGGACTTTGTATTGGTTGATCCAGATCAGTCATGACATTGTCCTATTGGGTAGTGTTGTTGTACCTTCGAAGGATCGACAGCCTTCATTGAGTGTTGATACCTTTATCCACTGCTGACTTCCAATGCAGAAACGTCTAATAACACGTCTCCTCCGATTCATACGAGATCTTGAGAAACTTCTCTGCAGTTGGATTAGTCCACTGTTCGCTCTCTCAGAGAGCAAGTAGTGCCAATGGCTGGGTACTTCTCATCACTCCGGGTTTGCCGGTTTGCGCACAGGTCCTTGGAAGTTCTTTTCCTTGGACTGGTGGTGGATGCTTACAAGTTGTGTTTGCTTACCTGGCTCCTTCAAGAGGACAAGTTGCATCTCGCCTATGGTGTGCGGTTCTAGGGGTAAGAAGGATGCAAGAGTGGACTGGCCTCTCCACCTTCCCCTCCTCTTCCTTCAGGTTGAGGATAGGACTTGCACTTACATTTGCTGGTCGTGCATTTGCTGTGGTAAGCTTGCACATCAAGTTTCCTTTCTACTTTTCTTATCTAGCAAGGGGAGGAAGGAGACCAGTAATAATGCAAACCCTTCCCAGAACTTTGTATTAATGCCTCCAACTCTAAATATTCTTCCCAACCCTTTTTCAGATGAGTTACGATTCCTCACTCATTTGAAAAGGCCCAGGAAGCCTGACTCTTGATCATGTAGCTCCTATACTCTGATCAAGTTGTTAGAGGCAGGGCACTCCTCCTCGCTCTTACGACCAGGAGGAATGGCCCAGGTGTGCTGAACTCCAGTCAGTTCTAGAGGCTCACTCACATTCCTCCCACCAATCAGTGAGTCTTCCTAATGTAAAGGACCAAGGGTTTTGTATGTCATGTAGGAACAAATCACAGTTTTCATACATTCAACTTCCCTGTCAGATATATACTTAGCTATAGACGCCGTCGTCCCCGACAGAAATTCAAATTTCGCGGCACTCGCTACAGGTAGGTCAGGTGATCTACCGCCCTGCTCTGGGTGGCAGGACTAGGAACCATTCCCGTTTTCTATCAGATTTTCTCTGTCGCCGGTGGTGTCAGCATTGTTGTTACTACCTCCTGACTGGAATTCTTTTTTCAACGCTTTTGATCTTTCGACCGATTTTTGGTGACGTACTTGGATCGTTGTTTGGCATTCGCTTCGTGGAACTGTTTTTTGGACTTGGCTTTGGATTTTTCTTGGATATTTCTGACTCAAGTGTTGGTTTCAGAGTGTGTGAATGAAGGCTGTAAGGTGAGGATTCCGAAGGCTTCGGTAGATCCTCACACTGCAATGCCATGAGGATGTAGGACTTTTGTTGAGTGTTCTTTAGATAAACACATGTAATGAGTGGTGAAAGATTGAGTGCTCAGGAATGGAAGACTCTAACTTCTTACTTGAAGAAGTTAGAGAGGGATAGAGAGAGGAAGGCGGCTTATAAAAGCTTAGTAGTATCTAGATCTAACGAACCCTTGTCTAGTTCTGTAGCTTCTTCTAGACTCATTATTATTTGTTTTTCTCCATCTTTTACAGGCCGATCACAGGTTGCTAATCCTTCTGATTCGGCTTCTGAAATTGCAGAACTCAAGCTTCATTTAAAAAAATGCAAGAGAAAATGGCGGCATTAGAAGGTAAGCAAAGTGAGGGTGATATTTCCAGTGATGTAAGTGTCCCCAGTGTAGTGGAGGGGGCGTCTGGTCGTCTCTGCGACGCTCCCAGACCTAGACCTCTTCCAAGCTCCCTGGCCCAGAGGAGAAGGAAAGTCAAAGCCATACGGAGGTTTTGGAGAATCCCCAACGATCAGGCGTCCCTTCGGCAGAATCTGTTAGTACATCTCAGACTGCCAGGGATCGCTACAGAAAAAGCGTCCTACGAGAGTGCTTTTCGTCATCGGGATCTCCCTCACCGAAACGAGGATGGAAAGATACGAAGCCTTTCCCGTCCGTTAAAGAGAAACTGGAAAGAGCCTGAGTTGAACTCTAGCCCCGAGCGCTTTTCCGAAGAAGAAGCGCCTTCGGTCATAAAGAGAGAGCTAGAAAGGAGTTAACTCCCTTTGCTGTAAGGGAGCCTCAAGCGCCTTCCAGATCTCCCCCTCCTGCTTTTGAAGAAAGGGAGTGTTCTACAAGAAGATTTTGATGAACATGCAAGAGCAGCTAGCGTTGTTGGTAGGAGTCCTTTCCAGGAGCCTCCTCGTAGAAAAGGGGACAACAAGCCCCTCCTGTCAAAGATCTAGACACTGATCTCCTGTCAGGCGCAACGAGCCTTCCAGGGGAGTTGTCGCACAGGCGGCCATCTCTGGGTGGGGGAGCGAAGCACCAGGCAGGCGAGAGGTAGAAGAGGGAAAGAAGCGCCTGCCAGGCGCGTGGCGCCAGCCAGGCGCCAGAGAACACCTGACAATGAGGATTATGATGACTATGAAGTTCTCACAGAAAGGGATGAGCAGCCAGGCGCAAAGCGCCTGATTATTCCCGAGATCGTTCCAGGCGCCAAACGCCAACCAGGCACTAGGCGCCAGCTAGCGCGCTTGGCAGGCGCCAGGCACCTACTATACGCGAAGAGCCTGATGGGCGCCAGGAGCCAGCCAGGCACCAATTAGTCAAGATTCTCCTAAGGACAGGCGTAGGGAGACAATAGCTCTTAGTCCCTCGCCTGTTAGAAGTTCTTCATCGACGGAAAGGAAGAAAGTCCAAAAGGAAGAGGAAAGGAAGAAGACAGATTAAAGAAGGGGAGCTTTCTCCTTCCGATCCTCTCGACTTAGAGGACGTATCGGAAGACGAGGTTACTAACAAAGAAGGACTGTCGAACTATAAAGTTCTTACATCTCTCCTTCTAGAAGAATATGGAGATTCTTTGACTCCAGCTGCTCCTCCTTCTCCGCGCTCTCTATTTTCGAGCGCTAAATCTCTCAAGTCTTCGTCCTTCCTTAAGATGAAACTGGCCATATCTATGAAGAGGGCCCTACAGTCTCTAGATTCCTGGAGTAAGACTAAAAAGGAACTAGGAGGACGGTCTTTTGTATGCTCCTGCCAAACTAACGGGTAGAAGATGCATATGGTATGAGACTGGAGAAAATATGGGATTGTCTCTGCCTACTTCGGCCGAATCGGACTTCTCGAGTCTCGTAGACTCCTCGAGAAGACACGCTTTGAACTCGGCCCGAGCAACATGGGGTTTTTCGGAAATGGACCACCTCCTCAAGGGGCTTTTCCACGTCTTGGAGGTGTTTAATTTCCTGGATTGGTCCCTTGGGGTTTTGGCCAAAAAGTCCCATGAAGCGGAAGACCTAAACCCGGAAGCTTTGCATAGCATACTTACATGCATAGATAAAGCAGTTCAGGATGGGTCGACAGAGGTCTCCTCCCTCTTTGGTGCGGGAATGCTGAAGAAGAGGGCAGTTTATAGTGCTTTCCTCACTAAGGCCGTCTCTCCTTCACAGAGATCCGCCATGCTGTTCGCCCCTCTTTCAGAGCATTTGTTCCCTTCTCAGTTGGTGAAGGACATTTCACATTCACTAACTGAGAAGGCGACTCAAGATCTCCCATCAGGCAGTCTTTCGAGGAAGAATAGGCCTGTGGCCAATGAAGAAAAGAAAAGGGGCTCGTCCAACGCAGCAGCAGCCCTTTCGAGGAGGCCCTCCGGCTAGAACAATTTCCAGAAGAAAAACTACGGAAAGAAGAGGAAGAGCTTCCTTCCGACCCTTTAAGAAGGGGAAATGAGAAAGTGATCCTCCAAACACCTGTAGGTGCCAGGTTACAAGAATTTGCGGAAGCCTGGGCAAGCATAGGAGCTGACACATGGTCTATGTCGGTCATCAAGAAGGGATATTATATCCCATTCAAGGACAGCCCTCCCCTGACATCAACACCGAGGGAACTGTCCGCCAGATACAAGGACCCAGTACTGATGGATACTCTTCGTCAAATGGTGGAACAGATGTGGGACAAAAGAGCAATCGAGCTGGTACTGGATCACAACTCCCCGGGGTTTTACAATCGCCTTTTTCTAGTAGCGAAAGCTTCGGGGGTGGTGGAGACCAGTACTAGATGTAAGTGCGCTGAACAGGTTTTTAGAGAAACAGAAGTTCAGCATGGAAACGTCTGCTTCAGTCCTTGCAGCCCTTCGCCAAGGAGATTGGATGGTGTCTTTCGATCTTCAAGACGCCTATTTCCACATTCCGATTCATCATTCGTCGAGGAAGTACCTTCGTTTCATGATGGAGGGAAGGATCTATCAGTTCAGGGCCCTGTGTTTTGGCCTGTCCACGGCTCCTCAAGTCTTCACAAGTATAATGAAGAATGTGCCAAGACATCTACATCTGATGGGAATAAACATCTTCCTATACCTGGACGACTGGCTCATCAGGGCCAGGTCGCAGAAACAGTGTTTGGAGGACCTTTCAACGACATTAGACCTGACAAAGTCATTAGGATTGATCGTGAACCTCGAGAAATCTCAGATGATCCCCAGCCAGAACATGGTTTATCTGGGGATTCGGATGGATTCTCGGGGTTTTCGAGTGTTTCCTTCTCAAGAGAGAATATCGAAAGGTTGCGCCACAGTCTCCAGCTTCTTAGGGAAGGAGCGCAGTTCAGCGAGGGAATGGTTGAGCCTTCTGGGGACCCTTTCCTCGCTGGAACAGTTCTTTCCTCTAGGAAGACTGCATCTCCGTCCTCTACAGTTCTTCCTGAAAAGGAATTGGAATTGGAAGACAGGACAGCTCTCCGATACTTTTCCAATTCCTGTAGAGGTGAAAAATCACTTAAGGTGGTGGTTACCCCCTCTAGAGGAAAACAGAGGTGTGTCCCTGGAAGTTCGGAACCCGAACCTGATATTATTTTCAGACATGTCGGAGACGGGTTGGGGTGCAACCTTAGGATCGAGAGAAGTGTCAGGCACCTGGTCGGAAGAGCAGGTGTCATGGCACATAAATTGCAAGGAGCTCTTAGCCATTCATCTGGCTTTAAAGGGCTTCGAGCAGATAGTCAGAGACGGGGTAGTGTAGATAAACTCCGAAAATACCACCGCTCTGGCTTATGTAAGAAAACAAGGAGGGACTCACTCTCTCTATACGAACTGACAAGAGATCTTCTTATTTGGGCGAATCAAAGAAATATAACTCTTCTGACAAGGTTTGTCCAAGGGGAGAGGAACATGAGAGCGGACAGGCTGAGCAGGAGGTTCCAGGTCCTTCCCACAGAATGGACCCTCCACTCAGAAGTGTGTCAGATCCTTTGGTCTCTTTGGGGGAAGCCTCAAATAGACCTGTTCGCCACGTTCCTCTCCAAGAGGATAGACACCTTTTGCGCTCTGGCAGACGACCCCAGAGCTTTTGCAGTAGACGCCTTTCTCCTAAATTGGTCCGGACTGGATGTGTACGCTTTTCCCCCATTCAAGATCCTGGGGGAAGTGATCAGAAAGTTCGTGGCCTCGAAGGGGACAAGGATGACTCTGATAGCCCCATATTGGCCAGCCCGAGATTGGTTCACAGAGGTAATGGAGTGGACGGTGGACTTCCCCAGATCTCTTCCAAACAGGACAGATCTGCTCAAACAACCCCACTTCGAGAGGTACCATCAAAACCTCCCCGCTCTTGCTCTGACTGCCTTTCGACTATCGAAAGACTTGTCAGAGCGAGAGGGTTTCTCGCAAGGCGGCAAGCGCAATCGCTAGAGCCGCAGATCATCTACTATGCGAGTATACCAATCGAAGTGGGAGGTGTTCAGAAGTTGGTGTAGGTCGAAGAAGCTGTCCTCCTCCAATACCTCTGTGACCGAGATTGCAGATTTCCTTCTTTTCTTGAAGGAGAAATCGCATCTTTCTGTACCAACCATTAAAGGATACAGGAGTATGCTCTCGGCTGTATTCAGGAACAGAGGATTAGATTTGGCCAACAATAAGGATTTGCATGATCTCATTCGTTCTTTCAAAACATCCAAATCAAAAGAACCTAGAGTTCTGAGCTGGAATCTGGACGTGGTCCTAAAATTTCTGTCTTCTGAAAGGTTCGAACCACCTCACAGGGCTTCCTTTCGAGATATTACAAGGAAGTGGCCTATTTCGTTGTCTCTCGCTACGGCGAAGAGAATCAGTGAGCTGCACCGCCCTTGAGTCATGAGTGGGCTTCAAGGGAGACTCTGCGATTTGTTCGTTCCAGACTCTCTTTCTTGCTAAGAATGAGAATCCCTCGAAACCCTGGCCCAGGAGCTTCGAGGTAAAGGGCCTGGCTAGTCTAGTAGGCAGAGAGGTCTCTTTGCCCGGTCAGAGCGCTTAAATTCTATCTGGACAGAAAGAAACAGATGGGGGGTTCGCAACACGGTCTATGGTGCTCGGTAAAGGACCCCAAAAGACCGATATCGAAGAATGCCTTAGCCTTCTTTGTAAGAAGCGTTATTACGGAGGCGCATAAGAACTGCCCAGATGACTCTTTTAAACTCTTGAGAGTGAGAGCTCACGAAGTAAGAGCTATCGCAACGTCTATTGCCTTCCAGAGAAATATGTTGCTTAAGAATATCTTAGAAGCAACATATTGGAGGTGCAACTCGGTGTTTGCATCTCATTACTTAAAAGACGTGCGCGTAACGTATGAGAAAGGTTTTTCTCTAGGTCCGTTTGTGTCAGCGGAGACGGTTCTGGGTATTGGAGCAAGCGCCGATCCTTAATTTTGTGTATGTAACCCTCTTGTCGGATACGTTCTTGGCTTCCTGCTGGAAAAAGTGTCAGATGTTGCACAGGCGGCCGTCGCTTCGGTTCAGTAAGGAACTCCATGGTTATTGTGGGTTATTTTCTATTCATTTACGAGGGGTACAAAAATTTTTTTTTTTTTTTTGCTTTTTTTTTACTTTTTTACTTGTTAGTGTGCGTTTTTGACTGTGTATTTCGAGGTTATGGTTTGGGTTTTTGTGAAAGAGTTTTTGGGATAACTCTTGACAATCTTAGAAACTATAACAACAGGTTGTTAGGATCGGGTTGATCGGGATCGGTTGTGTGCTCCTTAAAATAAGGCGTGTTGTCATATAAGTGGATTAGCACCCATTGACAAATGCCAGTCAGGCTCTGCCGAGTAAGTGGATAACACCCCATCGACAGACCCACAAGAACTCTTGGCCACAGATCACTATCTCGCTAAGGCTCTTGAGGTGAAGCAGACTCCCAGGCAGTAGCCACGAAGTCTTCCACCTAATCAGGTAGAAAACCAAGGTCTATAAAAGGGATTTTGACGAAGGAAAAATCTATTTCTGGGTGATTGGCTCGTGTCGCCCTATGAAAGGATCCTTAATATCATTCTTTCTAGGTAAAATTAATCTAAAATTACCAGAGAACAAAATTAAGAAAATGTCAGTAAAACTGACTCGCTCACTCTTAAAAAGAAGTGTCGGTATGGTAATAGGGGCGAGTGGGAATCACTACCACGAGACATTCACCAATTAGAACTTCCAATCAGAATCCCCTTAAGAGAGAGCTGATACCAACGGGCGATGCAGCCGCTACTACTACTACTAGAGGACGCCACGGACAGCAGCGCCCCTAGCGGACATTCCTTAATCTAAAAACATCTTGTCCTGCATGGGGGGGAAAACCAACATATAGGGTTGGGCTTTCATAGGGCGACACGAGCCAATCACCAAGAAACTAGGATTTTTCCTTCGTCAAAATCCCTTTTTCTGGGCCTCAGCTCGTGTCGGCACCTATGAAAGAGTACCAGAGAAACAGACAAAAGATGGGAAAAAGGAAACAAATGAAAGGCAGTTGTAAAATGATGGATAATAATAAGTAAATCAATTACAGCATACAACTAAGTACTTAAACTAACTTATACTAAATAGTAAATTAACAGAACGTTAGTAATTTAAAGTACTTAAAAACAGTAATCACAGTAAATTACAATGATGCAGTGTAATATAAACAAAAGGAATTTACTTGAAAATATTTACAAAATATACAAACACATTGTGTCCTACCCTAGCATAAAAATAAGGGTAGGTACACTGAAGTACACCATCAGTACAAGTGTGGATGTCCCTAGCAAAAAAAAATAAGGGACAATCCACTAAATAAGATTCAGCGGCTAAGGCTATGGATATCCAAGTAGCATGGCGATAGGGTGAGGCATGTTGGATGATGTAGGTAGAAAGGAGACCTGGATCTATACTACGACTACTATACAGTATCAGGGAAACAATGTTTCCCGCTGCTACTGCTGAAAATTTTAAAGATTCCAAGGACTTAAGATAATGACGTTTAAAGACTGTCGGGGATTTCCATCCAGTATACTTTTTAAGATCCTCAAAGTTCATATGCTGAAAGTAATTAATTGAGGTGGCTACTCCCCTGATATCATGTGCTTTTGGAATGAATCAGGATTTGCTTGTTTAATGAAGTAAAGGATTTGTTGCCTAATACCTTTTACTGACAAAGTACCACCTTTTTCTCTCATGAAGAGAGCACCTGAGGATCTTGATGAAGTACGAGATAGAAAGGCTCTAAGAGTTGATACTGGGGCAGAGAGAAGGATCCTGGGGAAGTGGGATAACTTTCCAAGGGGCCCACCTGCAAGAGGATCCTCATTTTTTGCTAAAAAAAGCTACGATCCGGAGCAAGTAGAACTTCTCCTGATGGGAGGAATTCCACATGACCCGCATCCCTGGATAGAGCCGACAGTTCTGAAATTCTAGCTCCTGAAGCTAGGCTTAATAAGAATAATGTCTTTCTCAGGAGCATTATGAATGTACAAGACGAGTTGTCAGTATCTGAAGCTAGTTTGAGGACATCATTTAAGAACCATGAGACTGCAGTAGGCCTTTGAGAAGGTCTAAGTCTAGCACAGGCTTTAGGGATAGACGTGAAATAAGATTCAGTCAGATCTATCTGAAAACCTAATTGGAAGATCTTCTTCAAAGCCGATTTATGAGTGGTAATAGTGCTAGCTGCTAAACCTTTTTCAAACAAGGATCTGAAAAAGGATATAGCTAGATTAACTGTCATGGTTGTAGTGTTCGATTCTTTCAGGAAAGATGCTAATTTTTAACAGCTGAGTCATATTGTCTAATGGTTGACTCTCTCTTATCTGATTCTAGGAAGAGAATATTCTGTGGATCAATATTAGCATCTTTATTAGCCGCAAACTTCATGAAGTCCATAAAGTTAGGTTCTGGAGAATTCCTGAGGAAGCGAACACAGTCCTCATTTGTACTGATTGTGATAGCTTGGGATTGGGGATCCGTTGAGGTCGGAGGCCCAATTCCAGAAGAAGAGGATACCAGTTGCTCTTGGGCCAGTCCGGTGCAATCAGAGCTACTATCCCTTTGAAAGACCTTAGTTTGCTTAGGACTTTCAAGAGAAGATTCACTGGAGGAAAAACATAAATCTTCCTCCACTGATTCCAATCCAGCGACAGGGCGTCCGTGGCATAAGCCAGAGGGTCCAGGTTGGGGGCCACATAGCAAGGGAGCTTGTGGTTCGCTTGTGAGGCGAAGAGATCCACTTGGAGACCTGGGACTCTCAGGCTTATCCACTGGAAATGACCCGTCTTCTAGAGACCATTCTGATTCCAGAGGAAACTGACCGGGACAGAGCGTCTGCTATCACATTTCTTACCCCTCCAGGTGAGTGGCAGACAGATGCCATTTGTGTTTGTTTGCTAGGGCAAAGATGGCTATCATGACATGAGGGGGGTTTCACATGCTTGGATTTGGAACCCTCCTCTGTTGATGCAAATGAACTACCACTGCACTGTCCAAAACTAGCCTTAGATGAGACTTCTTCGGGGGAAGCAGTCTCTTCAAGGTAAGAAATACTGCCATTGCTTCCAGAACGTTTATGTGAAGCTGGCGAAATTGAACTGACCAAGTCCCCTGAACCTGTTTGAACTGAGAGTATCCCCCCCACCCGGACAGGGAGGCATCCGTGTGAATGGTTAACACTGGAAGGGGATATTGAAGGGGTATTCCTTCTTGGCTAAGTTCTTTACTTTTGACCATGGACGGAGTTGATTGCGGAGGATCTGTGGGATTACTGACAACTTGTCTCGAGATTTGGTGTTTGCTCTCGATCGCCAAATTCGATTTAAATCTTTTAGCCTTGCTTTCGGAGGATATCTGTTACCGAAGCAAACTGAAGGGACCCTAGATTCTCTCCTGGTTTCTCCTTGATGTTTGCTTGCATTTGAGAAATTGCCTGACAGATTTTGCTATTTCCTTCCGTTTGGCCACTGGAATTGACAGATTGTGGGAAGACAAATCCCATTGGATTCCCAGCCACTGAAAACGAGACTCCGGGGTAAGTCTGGATTTCGTTTTGTTTATCTGGAACCCCAGATGTTCCAGAAAGTGAACTACCTTTTTGGTGGCTTTGAGACATTCCTCGACGGTTGGTGCCCAGATCAACCAATCGTCGAGGTATGCTGCTACCATGATCCCTGAGTTCTCAATTGCTGTACAACCACTTCTGCTATTTCGTGAATACCCTGGGGGCTACATTTGAGACCGAAGGGCATCACTTTGAATGAGAATGTCTGATTTCCTAGTCTGAATCCTAGGAATGGGCGGAAGTGCCTGGCTATAGGGATATGATAGTATGCGTCTGTAAGATCGATGGAGCATGTGACGGCTCCACGCGGAAGTAAGGTCCTTACTTGCGAGAGGGGGTAAGCATCTTGAACTTGTCGCAACGAATGAAAGAGTTTAGCTTTGACAAGTCTAAGATTACCCTTCTTTTTGTTGAGCCTTTCTTTGGCACGCTGAATAAGCGACCTTGAAATTTTAGATGCTTGACTCTCGCAATAGCTCCTTTCTGAAGGAGTTCCTCCGCGTAATCTGTCAATTCCTCTGATGGTATTTGGTGGAATGATTTGATTGGAGGAGGATCTTTGATCCAAACTCCAACCCAATCCTTTGGACACTATGCTCTGTGCCCAATTGCTGAACCCCCACCTGTGGCGGAAGAGGAACAGCCTCCCTCCTACCTGGGGAGCCTCATTGTTGATGGGCAGGTTGACCACCACGCCCTCCTCTGAACTGCCTGCTCCTTGTCGCCCTTCCTGCGCCACGCTGGCGAAAGTAACCTCTCGCCCTACCTCTCGGTTGTTTGTAGCCTTGAGCCTCAAATGTAGGGTTGAAGGCGGCGAGATTGCGTAGGAGGTCGACGGCTGTGATTGAGGAGACAACAGAGGATGGGCTGGTTCTGTTTCGAACTAGCAGGTTGTCCCTGTTGGGTAAACCCGGGACGGCCTGCACAAATTGCTGCTGTTTGCTGGTTTGGTTCGATACGGCTGGAACTCTTACCAGCCTTCTTTGGTTTCTTACCAGCAGTGGGGACGGATTCTTGTTTCCTCTTTGACGAAATACCCCACCTAGCTCTAAGGCTCTGGTTGAGCCTAGCAGCCTCGTGGTGCACTTCATTAACAGCGGACTCTGGGAAGAGATCCGCTCCCCACATGCTAGAAAGCCAGAGTCTATTAGGCTCGTGCCTAATAGTGCACTCCTGCAGAACGTGCTTTCGGCAATTCCTCCTAGCTTGGGAAGAAGTCAAAAGCATCTGTTAGAACCGTCTGAAACTGGGGATTTTGCTAAGATCTTAAACAGCGGTTCCGTCGCATATGATGAGAGCAGCCATTTCCGTTATTATAAGAGAATTGAGGGACCTGCCAAACCTGGTTTCGCGCGTCGAACTCTGCCTGAATCAGGGAATCAGGCAGCCTTGGCAGCTTCTCGCCGAACTGGTCCATGGCGCAGTCCGGTTTGAGCTTACCAAGCGTGAACGTAGCTGGCAAGTTCTCCCACAATTCTCCGAAAGCCGGGAAGAGCGGAGAAGTAGACTCCGCCTCCCTTAACTGTGGCATGGGCTCATCCTTGAGGACTGCCTGAAGGGTCTTCTCTACTATTTTCGTGGCGAACGGAAGAGAAGCCTCCTCTTCCGTCGCGAAAATAGTAAAAGGACTCTTATAGGCCTGGAGCTTAGTGTTCGTGCACTCCCAGTCCTCAAGGCAGTGAACCCATTCCCGCTGGGCATGATCCCTACTGATAGAACAGACTCTCTAGAGATCTTGTCTTCCCTAGTAAGAGCCGTTACAGTCAGCCTAGCATAACCCATGAAAGGCTGCGTCAGACCCGGAGGGTAAAACTCGAGTCCTCAATCCTCCGAGTTCCACACTCCGGGATAGAGATCATCCCATCCTTAAAAGGAGCGTAGGCAGCTACTCTCCATGGATTCTCCATGGAGAAAGCTGGCAGAGAGTCGTATGGCGGGAGTTGGAGAATGCCAGTGCTTGGCGCTGGGGAGGGACTGGAAGAGGGACCTTGAGAGAGCCCAGCTACTCGGTCCTCATTCTCTCTAACCCTGTTAGAGAGATCTTGTATGGACTGGCCTGATTGAGACAGAGTGCTCGACAATTGTGCGAACATCTGCTCGAATCTCGTCCCCAGGGCGGAGCTTGCGAGCCAACCAAACTCGCCCACCTGTTGCATCACCACTGCTGAGAAAGCAGTGGGATCAAAGGTGCTAGGTCCTGCTCCTCCCACCGGCGTTGCCAAAGTGGAAGCGGTGGAGGCAGGAGAAGGCATTGGCTCGGCGGGAGCGCGAGCCTTCTCCTTAGAAGCCTTGCTTCTAGAGCTCTTCGAGTGAGAAGAACTCGGCTTAGCTTTCACCGCGTCGGCGTAGGAAGTCGAAGACTTCCTAGCCGAAGAAGACGAAGACGACTTCCTAGAAGTTGTCTTAGCTAGCGTCTTCGGTTCTCTCTGTCCCTTCACCTTTGGGGGTACAGAGAGAGCGGAGGGAGGACGGGTAGGGATCTCAGATCCCACAAAGCCTTGGAAAGAAGCGCTCGAAGAAGGGACAGGAGAAGATCCAGGAGCACCCAAGGAAAGACCTTGGGCGCCCGACACACCTACCTCAACCAACAAATCCTCTGCCCCTACCGCCATGGGCTCGATGTTTTAGGTCCAGGGCAGCGACGTCCGGGATCCGACTCCTGGGAAGCTACGACCCCAAAGGATTGCTGGAGATCTTGCTGGATGGAGGCTATAAGAGGGGCTGCGGACAAGGGGTCAACATACCCAGTTGACTTGCCCGCAGGGAAGATCTGGACGGCCAGCTTCTTATCTAAAATATAAGGCTGGCCTTTGGCGGCGTTCTTCCCGAAGCCGCCCACCCACGCGGTTCAGGGTGGCGAGGGTTGACCTCCCTCACACCAGGTAGCCTGAAAGAAAGGGCGAGATGAGCTTCTAATGGCGGAACGGGTTAACAAAACTTATGACTAAGAGTTGTTAGTAAAATGATAAGGAAGCCTCATAATGGACTTACCCCATCTCCCAGCTGACCGACTAGGTCGTAGCAGATGGCGCAGGCTTCTGGGTGCCAGACGATCATCTCGTTAAATGACGTGGCACAAGGGGCGTGAGACCTGCACTCATCGTGGCCGCAGGGGTCGTACAACGTCGCGTTGCACGCCGGGACCTGACAGTTGGTAGCCTGTAAGTGGAAAGATACATGAGTATCAGGAAAACACTTACAGCCTAACAGTTGCTCCGCTGGTGCCGGAGCGATAAAGTTTGAGATTAAACCAGAGCCCCGCCATAAAACGTGTGGTAACAAGGTTTGGTTGAGTGTCCTAGGCTATAGCTCCGCTGATGGCGGGGACACAAAAGGAAACCAACCAGGAGTGGTGGTACCACGACGGAAAATGGCGGGGATGGTAGATATATAATAATAAAATTAAACAATTCATCGTAAAAATTAGGGTATATCCTTAAAATAACAATAATAACAAACCTTTCCCCACCCGTCTACTAGAAGAGTGCGCGGGTAAGAAGCAAGCTCCCTTCCGGTAGCGGGGGAGAGATGTAAGGATATAGTAGGCAAGCAACCGACCACTAGTAGTGCCCACCCCGCCCGCTGGCGGAGCCAGTAATCTATAACCAAAGGTGCCCCGGCTGCGACGGAAGGCTCCTTTCGTTATAGCGAGGGAAGGTGCTGAGCAACTGGGAGGGGGGAGGAAGGCTCGGCGTAACACGGCGGGAGAGAGAGAAGGGGGGGGGGATGGCCTACTCCTCCCCGCCTCACCGACTACCCTCTCGGAGACCCGGTACCTCATGAGTGGTCGCCCTATACCCCCCGCTGGGAAGAACCCCTGGCCACCTCAGAGAGAGAGAGAGAAGGCGACTGAGGTTGTCATGACAACCAAGGGGTCCACCCCCAGCCCCATCCCTATACCAGGTAGGGAGGGCAGGGGCAGGGTAAGGTGCGATGGAACACGTGACCCAAGTGGCCTAGGCCGCGAGCAACACAACCGTGAAGGGCCACGTGAACCAGGCTGTACCAATACAAGGAACATGCACCTAGGCTAGCCTAAACAACTACCCTATAATATATATACATCGAAAAGATGGAAAAGACACTTTTAGAAAAGAGAAAGAAGCCCAGGAGGAGGCAGACTGTTCCAAGAAACAGAAGCCTACTCGGAGCCAGCGATAGCCGATGAAGAGCAAGAGCCGGGATGCTGGAGGCAGGAATAATAATAATAGCCCGAAATACCAAACTAAGAGAGAGGTAGGGGGGCTAAACTAGCTAAAACTCGATGTAAAAGACAATGAACGTAACATAGTAAGCCCATAAGTATAAGAAGTCCCAGTATGGAGGACCGGGAATTCTTAACGAGGGCAGCATGGCGCCACCACGAGACAACCGGGAAACCGTATATGACCTATTAGGAGGAAAATACTGGTACCCGGAAGATAAAAATGTGGTAAAACATTACTTATGAGTTACTTAACTTAGCCGTTGCAATTGCAGAGCGTTCCATGGTGAGAATAGGATAAATCCCGAAAATAGCACAGCACGAAAATAATGCGTCCTGACGCTAGCGCTAATAATTAAGGATGTCCGCTAGGGGCGCTGCTGTCCGTGGCGTCCTCTAGTAGTAGTAGTAGCGGCTGCATCGCCCGTTGGTATCAGCTCTCTCTTAAGGGGATTCTGATTGGAAGTTCTAATTGGTGAATGTCTCGTGGTAGTGATTCCACTCGCCCCTATTACCATACCGACACTTCTTTTTAAGAGTGAGCGAGTCAGTTTTACTGACATTTTCTTAATTTTGTTTTTCTCTGGTAATTTTAGATTAATTTTACCTAGAAAGAATGATATTAAGGATCCTTTCATAGGCCGACACGAGCTGAGCCCAGAAATACCTACAACACATGTTGTTTACCTGTCTATTCAGTAGTTAGCTGTCTCTTACCCTCCACCAAAGGGTGTCAATCAGCTAAGTATATATCATCTGACAGGGAAGTTGAATGTATGAAAAAATGATATTGTTATGATACAATAAAAGTTTCATACATACTTACCTGGCAGATTCGTATATACGATTGATGGCCCACCCAGCCTCCCCGCAGGAGACAGGTGGAAGAGAAAATCTGATAGAAAAACAGGAATGGTTCCTAGTCCTGCCACCCAGAGCAAGGCGGTAGATCACCTGACCTACCTGTAGAGCGAGTGCCGCGAAATTTGAATTTCTGTCGGGGACGACGGAGTCTATAGCTAAGTATATATCTGCCAGGTAAGTATGTATGAAACTTTATTGTATCAGAACAATATCATTTTTCACATAAGTTACATAGCTTATAGCTTCTTACCTACGGCAGTCGAAATTCAAATTGTTGGCGCCAGCGGCGTTGCTATCTTAAGTATAGGTGATACAAGACCCGCCCACATCCGGGAACCCTGGGTACTGCTAGCCTTCTACCGTCAATTTTCGTTTCTGCCGCTCACCGGGGTTAACACCTGTGAGATTTTCGCTGCAGTCTCCTGCGTCGCCATTTTGGATTTTGGTTTTGGTTGGTGATGTACAAGTTTTTTGGTTTTTTCTTGCCAGTTAGCTATCTCTATTCAGTTTTTCGTCATTATTGCTAATTATGTCAGATTCTAGTTCATCTGCTGTAAGGTTTTGCAGCGCTGGCTGCAAAACAAGATTAGCTAAGTTATGTCACGATCCGCACTCTAAGTGCACTAAATGCAGAGGACAAAATTGTAATGGTATGGATGTGACATGTGATGAATGTAAAGAATTGGATGAACAGGGATGGAAGGCGGTTAGATCGCATGCTGAGAAAAATGGAGAAAGATAGGAAGGAGGAAGGCAGCTCTTAGGGCTAGTAGTAAGAATAGGTTAGAAACTACTCCTGTTCCTTCGGAGACAAATAAGTCTTCTCTTGCCTCTCCTTTATTAGAGAATATTTCTCCAATTAATAGTCCTCCTACTTCTCCTTTGATTACCCCTGTTCAAGTTGCCCATGTTTCCGAACCCAACACCATTGCCTTGCTTGAGTCTAAGATGGATAAAAAGTTCGAAGTGTTAGCTGAATCAGTTATGAAGTTAGGAATGTCTTTTAAAGCTTTCGTAGATAGTACAGTGAAATCTAGTGCAGTGCAAGTGTTAATGTTGCGCCTGAGGAGGCGGTTGTCCGTTCCCCCTCGACTCCCAGACGAAGGTCACTGTCCCGCTCCCCCGCAACCGGGAGAAGACATACCGGAGGTCGGAAGGAGTCTGGGGGAGTTTGCCCACGGTCAGCTGTCGACTCCGACGACTCGCGGGTGTCGTCCAAAAAGATGTGGAAAGGTGTTTGTGATTCTCGTCTGTCTTCTGATTCGGAAGTGCAATCGCCAGTGCGCAAAAGGCGAAGTGATTTGGTCTTGTCTCGACCGTTAAAAAGACATTCGTGATTCTTGCGGGTGATTCGTCACCGACTCCTGTTAAGAAGTCTAAGAGGCATTGGAGTCCTCAACCTTCGTGTAGTTTTTGCTCCGGATGTGATATTTAGTGAATCTCCTCCGCAGTCGCATTTTTCGGCTAAAGCAATGGCTCTCGGACTAAACTTCGTGATAATTCACGATCGCTCGATCTCCCAAGCGAGTCTCGGTCGCAGTTTCGGCTCGGTCGCCTCGTTCGACTCCGTATTACTGTCCAGAGAAGCGTATTCGCTCGTCTTTGTTCGACTCCCCTCGCCGTGAGTCGATAGGAATTTCGACTGGTTGTTCGCCTGTGTCGACTCGTGGTGCGGAGACTTCACCTGTTAGAAAGAATCGTTCTTCGACTGAAAGACCATCGACTTCTACAGTGTTAGACGATTCTACCTTAGCTCCATTTAAGAAACATTTCCAGGATCTTATGAGTTTGTTGAAATCCTCCACCGGGGTAGAACATAAGCCTGATTTCGACTCTGCTTCCGTGCAGTCTGAAGAGGAAGCTTTGGATCAAGATGACAA
The DNA here is from genome assembly GCF_015104395.2 of Macrobrachium nipponense. Lineage (NCBI taxonomy): Eukaryota > Metazoa > Arthropoda > Malacostraca > Decapoda > Palaemonidae > Macrobrachium > Macrobrachium nipponense. The sequence goes on from NC_061108.1 coordinate 104,172,229, forward strand.
GGATTCGTCGGCTTATTCGAGTCTTCTTAAATTTTTCCTGTTCCACGTTATCCAGATTACTTTGAACCTGCTTCTCCGTCTTCACCGCCTTCAATGTTCGTTAAAGATAGGAAGACAGCGTATTCGTGTCTACCTAAACTGGTTTCTTTTTCTCAGTCCTCGAAGCAGGCCCTCAAGGAGTCAACGGAGTGGCTTTCTAAGAAGAGGGAAACAGGTAAGGCTTCGTTTGCTTTCCCACCTTCTAAGCTTCAGAGTAAAGCGTATCGCTTCTACGCAACTCGAGAAGTTCCTTCTTTGGGAGTGTCTGCCTCCTCCCAGGGAGACTTCTCCGGTTTAGTGGACTCACACCGAAGAGCAGCTTTTTCGTCAGCTAAAAGTTTTGTTTTCTTCTTCAGAGCTGGACCATTTGGTGAAGAATATTTTTAAAGTATTTGAGGTATTTAGTTTTTTGGACTGGACTATTGCCTCTTTAGCTCGCAAGATTGAAGACTGTCAGTTTCGTTTAGAAGATGATTTTGCCACAGACTGGTTAGGAGTTCTGTCCTGTGCGGATAAGGCTGTTAGAGATGGTTCAGGAGAATTAGCAGCCCTTTTCACAATGGGAGTGATGAAGAAGAGAGAAAGGTGGTGTTCTTTCGTGTCTAAAGGAGTCACTAATAACCAGAAGTCGGCTCTCATGTTTGCTCCTCTCTGTAAATCTCATCTTTTCCCTGAAGAAACCATTCAACAAATTCTATCGGATTTAGAAAAGAAATCTACTAATGATCTCCTTCTTCAGTCTTCCAGACGTCCGAAAGAGCCTACTCCGACAGGAGCTAAGTCTTCTCCTCTTCAGAAGCATCCCTTTCGAGGGAATAAACCTAAGTGGCAACGACCCAGGACTAATTTGCGTCCACAGTACAAGTCCTCAAAGAAACCTCCCCCAAACCTTCGGACAAGTTCCTTCACGTGCAAGTAGGGGCAAGACTCCATCTTTTTTGGGAAGAATGGAGTCGAAGAGGTGCAGAGAATGGGTAGTTCAAGTTCTTCGAGAGGGATACTCGATTCCTTTTGTTTTAGATCCTCCTCTCTCCGATCATCCAAATTACAGCTTAACAGCATATTCTCCAGGATCAGAGAGAGCTTTGGCTTTAGCAGCAGAGGTCAATGCACTCATCAAGAAGGGAGCAATAGAGGAAGTCCTCGACAGTTCTCAGGGATTCTACAACAGACTCTTTGTAGTTCCCAAAGCCTCGGGAGGTTGGAGGCCAGTGCTAGATGTAAGCGCATTGAACCTTTTTGTGCTGAAGACAAAGTTCAATATGGAAACAAATCATTCTGTGATGTCGGCACTTCGCCAGGCGATTGGATGGTGTCCCTGGACATGAAGGACGCCTACTTTTCATGTCCCGATTCACCAGAGTTCAAAGAAGTTCCTGAGATTTGTGTTCGAAGGGAGGACGTATCAATTCAGAGCCCTTTGTTTCGGCCTTTCGACGGCCCCTCAAGTATTTACTCGTGTTCTTGCTCCATTGGGGAAATGGCTGCATATGTTGGGCATAAATGCAGCATTTTACCTGGACGACTGGCTTCTCAGATCGGGTTCGAGGACACAGTGCGTGAAGGATTTACGGAAGACACTGTCATTAGCGAGTCAATTGGGAATTCTCATCAACCTGGAGAAGTCTCAATTAGTGCCGTCCCAGAAGATCCCCTATTTGGGGATGATTCTGGACTCTCAGACTTTCGGTTTTGGGTCTGTCCCGAAAAGAATAGAATCTTGCCTCAAAAAGTGAGCCAATTCCTGAACCGTCAGTCCTCCTCCGCCATTGGAATGGATGAGTCTTCTAGTGGGACGTTGATCATCAGTAGAGACGTTTGTTTGTAAAGTTGGGTCGTCTTCACATGAGATCTCTTCAGTTTTTATCTCAAAGCGAGTTGGTGTCGGAAGTCTCAACCAGACACGTATTCGTTCCCAGTGTCGGAAGAGATCAAGAACGACTTGAGATGGTGGATGTCGAGGGAAAGATTGCAAGAGGGTCTCTCCCTGACATTAAGGAGCCCAGACGTAGAATTATACTCCGACGCATCGGACAGAGGTTGGGGAGCTCTCCTAGGGACCAAAAAGACCTCAGGATTATGGTCAGAGAAAGAGAGGTTGAATCACATCAACATGAAGGAGTTGAAGGTGATTTGGTTCGGTCTGCAAGCATTCGCTCCTTTGGTCGTGGGAAAGAGAGTGGCAGTATACTCCGACAACACCACCGCTCTATCTTATATCAGGAATCAGGGAGGAACCCATTCATTCTCCCTCAACAAAGTCGCAGAAGATCTCCTTCTCTGGTCTCAAGATCAGGATATTTCACTCGTTCCGAGGTTTGTACAGGGGAAGTTAAATGTACTGGCGGACGAACTCAGTCGAGTAAACCAAGTTCTTCCCACGGAGTGGACATTGCAAGACAAATTTTGTCAGGAACTGTGGAAACTTTGGGGAAGACCTTCAGTGGATCTGTTTGCCACGTCGAGGAACAATCGACTTCCGATCTTTTGTTCCCCAGTTCCAGATCCTCTTGCTTGGAAGACCGACGCAATGCTTCAGGATTGGACGGGTCTTGACGTTTACGCCTTTCCCCCATTTGGAATGATCAGAGAGGTGTTGAACAAGTTCCTCTCACATCAAAATGTGTCAATGACGTTGGTAGCACCATTCTGGCCCAGGAAAGTGTTCCCAGACCTTCTCAAGGTGGTTATAGACCATCCCAGACTTCTTCCTCAGTATCCTCGGCTACTCAAACAGCCCCCACCCCCTTCGACAGGTATCATCAGAATTTGTCCGCTCTGTCACTGACAGGGTTCAGACTGTCCGGAAACTCGTCAGAGCTAAGGGGTTTTTCTCGTAGAGCGGCAGAGGCTATTGCTAACTGTCGAAGAAGCTCTTCTGCCAAGCTTTACCAATCGAATGGGGAGTCTTTAGGACGTGGTGCAGAAGACATAATTTCTCGTCTTCTAAAACCTCTGTGACAGAAATAGCTGATTTTTTGCTGTACCTTAAAGAAGTTAAGAACTTGTCGGTATCGACAATTAAAGGGTACAGAGCTATGCTGTCCTCAGTGTTTAAGGCATAGAGGGCTTGACATCTCCTCTAACCAGGATATTGGGAGATTTAACTTAAATCTTTTAATACAGTAAAGTTATCCAAGAAGGATAGTGTGGACTGGAACTTGGACGTAGTTTTAACTTTTCTGATGTCTTCACGATTCGAGCCACTTCGTGAAGCGTCTTTGAGAGATGTAACGAGGAAGGCACTTTTTCTCTTCGCTTTGGCTACAGCAGGAAGAGTGTTGAGTTACAAGCCATCCACAAAGAGGTGGGGTTCAAAAATCGTAATGCGGTTTGTTCTTTTGTTACGAACTCTTAGCAAAGAACGAATCTCCCTCTAACCCATGGCCTAAATCTTTTGTACTTAAGGATTATCTAATATAGTGGGTCCGATGGACGAAGAATATTTACTATGTCCTGTCAGAGCTCTGACAAATGTTACCTGTCAAGGACACAATCCGTTAGAGGTAATTGCCGCCAAGACTTTGGTGTTCGGTTAAGAATTCTGCAAAACCCCTCTCCAAGAACGCTATTTCGTTCTTTTTGAGAAGTCTGATACTGGAGTCACACTCTCAAGTCTAAGATCAGACTCTAATGTGCTTAAGGTGAAAGCACATGAAATACGTGCAGTGGCGACATCCTTAAGCTTCTTAGCACAATATGTCGCTTTCCTCGATTCTTCAATCTACGTTTTGGAGATAGAGATCTGTGTTCGCCTCATTTTACCTGAAGAATGTAGAGGCTACCTATGATAGTTGTTGTAATTGGGTCCTTTGTCGGTAGCGGGCATGGTGTTGGGAAAGGAAACATAGGGGAACTTCTATCCTCTACTGTCTCCTCGCCTTGTTATAGGTTGTTGAGTCGTGGGCAGACTGGAGGCTCATAGTACTTTGGAGAACCTCCAGATCTTATTATTACTTTTGAGTATGTCATTATTTTTGGTATAGGTGAGGTCTGTTGTGGTCTGTGTATCTGGTTTTTGAAGCCCAGGGCAAGGGCATTATCTGTTTTTTAATATTTTGTCAACCAACGGTCTTGTCCATGGTTACAAAATCCCACTAAGTAGGAACGACCCTGGCCTATACTGCCACGTCTCCTACGTGATGAGAGCGCCAACCAGATGGCAGTATTCTACTGCAGCTGCTCTCTCACAAGGTAGGGTACTGCAACATTTGTTGTTTAATGTGGTCTTACTGTCATTTTTATGTAGTCCATCTACCCTCCTTCCGGGTAGTTTGGAGTCAGCTATGTAACTGTTCGGTAAGTCACTTATGTGAAAATGATATTTTCATGATAAAATAAAGTTTCACATATACTTACCAAACAGTTACATAATCAAAGCCCACCCACCTCCCCACAGATGGACGTGGCGGCTAAACGAAAATTGACGGTAGAAGGCTAGCAGTACCCAGGGTTCCCGGATGTGGGCGGGTCTTGTATCACCTATACTTAAGATAGCAACGCCGCTGGCGCCAACAATTTGAATTTCGACTGCCGTAGGTAAGAAGCTATAAGCTATGTAACTGTTCGGTAAGTATATGTGAAACTTTATTTTATCATGAAAATATCATTTTTTACATTAATGCTCACCTCATGCCACCCCTCAATCTGAAACCTGGGCCGAAAAACAAAGTGGAGTGTTTACATCCGGGCAGGCGGATCTACCCGCCTACCAGACAGTAGTTACTACCTAACCACCTTGTTCAAGAATTTAATGCCCGTATTCCAGCCTAGGCTGAAAGTAATTCCTAATGTAAAGGACCTCAGGTTTGTATTGTTAGGAAAAATACAATTTACTGAAAAAAATTTGGATGTTTATATATAGAATATAAGTTTTATTGTTGTCCAGATCAGAGGCAGCAGGATAACGGAACTTCTCGACCATTTTGCTCATAAGACTCTTGCAAAAAATTTAACAGGTCTCTTACTTGAGACTTCAAGCCCAAAATTCAGTTACTGAAAAAGATAAAGTTCTTGAAGTATTAACATACGTAGTTGAAATCACATTCTGATGATGAGATGTATCTTGAAAACAAAATCTTTTTGTTCATTTTTTATTCTGGAGGAAAGGTTAAAACTTGCAAATGATGTTAATTTTTGCTTATGTATTTTTATGTGGATCAGGTTATCCATTTGTTATTAGCACCAGTGATTCTGAATTTTTATACATGCAACTTACCTGGCAGATATATACTTAGCTATAGACTCCGTCATCCCGACAGAATTCAAAACTCGCGGCACACGCTACCGGTAGGTCAGGTGATCTACCATTCCCGCCGCTGGGTGGCGGAATCCCGACATTCCCGTTTTCTGAGCCAGATTTTCTCTGTCGCTGAGGGCCGGCAACAACTGTTGTTTGGTCTCTCCTGATTGGAATTCTGCTCATTTGCCGAGAATTGGTTGGACTCATTTGGTGAAGTACTCTTGTTTATTCTCGGGATTGGCATACGCTTATTTTGGACTGGATTAGGACTTGGATTTGGTTTTTTCTATTAAGATGGCTGAAGTTAAAGTAACACCTAAGTTTAGGGTTTGTGCAAGGGAAGAATGCAGAACTAGGTTGTTTAAAGCAGAGGTAGATCCTCATACACTTTGTAGTAAAGTAAATGAGGTTCTGAATGTGCGTTTGATAGAACTTGTGCTGAATGTGAAGGGCTTACGGAGCAAGGATGGAAGGATTTAGCTTCTTATATTAAGAAAAGAGAGAAGGATAGAGCTAGGAAAGCGTCAGCTAGAAGCTCGAGTAGATCTTGTTCTTTTGAGCCTGAATTAGAAATTAACAAGCTAGATGATGTTTCTCCCATAACCTCAGCCCCTTCTCCCTGTGTTGAATCTAAGGATTCATTTTCAGAAATGGAAAAAATGAGATCCTCGATCAGGGAGCTTCAGGAGCAGCTTAAAGCTATGGAAACACAAGGTAAGAGTGTCAGTGAATACAGTGACCCCAGTGCAGTGGAGGGGCGTCTGATCGGCTCCGCATTGCTCCTAGGCCTAGACCGCTTCCAAACTCCCAGGACCAGGGGAGGAGGAATGTCAAAAGCCGCAGGGAGGATGTGGAGCATCCCCAACGATCAGGCGTCCCTTCGGCAGACCCTGAAGTAACGACCCAGGCTGCCTTGGATAGCCGTAGAAAAGGCATCCTGGAAGAGTGTTTTTCTGCATCGGACTCCTCCTCGTCCAGGCGTGGATGGAGCTCTGCTTCGAAGTCTCGTCCTCTGAAGAGATCGTGGGTAGCACCTCAAGATCCGACTAAGCTTTTCCTGCTTAATCTACAGGAGCAAATATCCTCCTTGGTAGGCGCTCTACATAAGGATTCGTCTCGAAGAAAAGACTCCTCCCTTCCAGTGAAGAGATCGAAGTTTTCTTCTCCTGGTAGGAGAGAAGTTTCTCACTCTAGCAGGCGCTCGTCACCGGAGAGACTCTCGTTCTCCCTTTAAACGATCCTCTCCTATCTATAGGAAGAAAGTTCCCAGCGGTAGCCGCTCGCAGAGCAAGCGATCAGCTACGTCTCTTAGGAGAAGTCAGGAGTCGGACTCCTCTTCTGAGGATCAGGATAGGCGTCAAGAGCCTAAGAAGCAGGAGCTTTTTAGAAACATAGAGTTGACAGAGCCTAGTAGGCGCCAAGAATATCACAGGCGTATAGAGCCTAACAGACGCCAGGAGTCTTGTCAGAGGCGTCAAGAGCCTACCAGGAGTCACGACAAGCGCCAGGAGTCAAGCAGGCGCCAGGAATCAAGCAGGCTTCAGGAGTCGAGCAGGCGTCAGGAGTCGGGTAGGCGCCAGGAGTCTAGTAGACGCCAGGAGTCGAGCAGGCGTCAGGAGTCGAGTAGGCGCCAGGCTCCTTGTACGAGCTTAGGTCAGAGTAAGACCCCTTCGCACTTTATGAGTTCTTCGGAGAGTAGGAGCCCTTCACCTGGCAGGAAACAGGTTCCTGAGAGAAGATCTCGTGCGTTTAAGAACTCTATTGCGCCTTGTAGTAGCAAGGATTTGTCACACGGACGACGTTCTTCTTCGTTTGACAGAAGTCCCTCGACAACTAAGAACCGCTCTTCTCCGAAAGGATCCCCTACAGCCGGAGACTTAGAAGAAGTCTCGGATGAAGAATTACCAGTGGATGTAGTAGTCTCTGATTATAAGAGATTGTCCTTGTTGTTGTTGCAGGAGTTCGGGGATAAGCTTCAACCAGCGGATCCGCCCTCTCCAGGATCTTTGCTATCAAGCCACGAAGTCTCCAAAAGCATCCTCATTTGTAAAAATGCGTCCAGCCCTTAGTATGAAAAAAGCGTTCAAACAAAGGATTTGGAGAATGGCTTAAGAATAAAAGAGAGGAGGCGGGCAAGACTGTTTTTTCATGCCCTCCTTCAAAGTTGACGGGGTAAACCTGGAGATGGTACGATACCCAGGAACCTATGGGCTTAGGACTGCCTTCATCGGCAGACGCAGATTACGCTTCCTTAGTAGATTCTTCAAGGAGGCGCGCTCTACTATCAGCAAAAGCTACTTGGGGGATGTGTGAACTGGACCATCTACTAAAGGGACTCTTTAGGACACTCAAAGTATTCAATTTTATGGACTGGGCTTTGGGAGCCCTTGCGAAGAGAGCCCAAGATCCCGAATTTGTCACTATGGACGAATTATCGAGTGTATTATCGTGTCTGGACAGAGCGGTGATGGACGGTTTTCGGTGGAAGTGGCTGGCTCTTTTTGGATCGGGAGTTTGAAAAAGAGAGCAGTGTACGGGTCTTTCTGTCCAAGTCAGTATCTCCTCTACAGAGGTCGGCCTTGCTATATTCGCCACTTTCGAACCACCTTTTCCCACAGGACACGGTGAGGGATGTAGCAAAATCATTAGCTGGAAAAGCCACACAGGATTTACTGACACAGTCAGCAAAGAGGTTCAAGCCTGCTGTTCCTTTTCAAAAGAAGGATAAAGCACCTCTTCAGCAGCCCTTTCGAGGAGCCTCTTCTCCTCAAGAACCCCTTTTAGAGGTAGAAGACCGGATACCAGAGGAAGACCTTCCAGGAGACCTGCAGGGAAGGCAAAATGAAGAAGAAGTCCTCCAGATAGCGGTAGGCGCCAGACTGTCGAACTTTGCCAGAGTCTGGGCGAAGAGAGGGGCGGACAGCTGGACCCTCTCGATCCTCGAGAGAGGATACCTCATCCCCTTCAGGGAATATCCTCCCTTAACAAGAACTCCAAGGGAGTTAACAGCGAGATACAAGGATCCTGTCAAGAGTCAAGCTCTCCTGCAAGCAGTAAGACTTATGTTGCAGAAAAGGGCAATAGAACCGGTTCAAGATCTCCATTCACCAGGTTTCTACAACCGTCTATTCCTGGTACCAAAAGCCTCGGGTGCGGGTGGAGGCCGGTTTTTGGACGTAAGTGCGCTGAACGTCTTTGTGATAAAGAAGAAGTTCTCGATGGAGACCTCTTCCTCTGTACTTTCTGCTCTTCGTCCAGGGGACTGGATGGTATCCCTGGACCTTCAAGATGCATATTTCCATGTGCCAATTCATCCAGCATCAAGGAAATACCTAAGATTCATGTCACAGGGAAGAGTGTTTCAATTTCGAGCGCTTGCTTCGGACTTTCGACGGCCCCGCAAGTCTTTCACGGGTATCCTAAGGAATGTGGCGCATTGGCTACATTTAGAAGGGATCAGAATCTCGATGTATTTTGGATGACTGGCTAATACGAGCAAAATCGAAGCAACAGTGTCTGGAGGACCTTTCGGTAACATTAAAGATGACGCAGTCAGATGGGACTCCTAGTCAACCTCGAGAAGTCCCAGCTGGATCCCCAGCAGAACATAGTTTATCTGGGGATTCGGATGGATTCTCGGGGTTTTCTAGCGTCTCCATCAACAGAGAGAATAGAGCGCTGCCTTACAAAGGTGTCAGGATTTCTAGGGAAAGAGCATTGTTCCGCGAGGGAGTGGATGAGTTTGCTGGGAACCATTTCCTCGTTGGAGCAGTTCGTTTCCCATAGGGAGACTGCACCTAAGACCCCTTCAGTATTATCTGAAGGAGAACTGGGATCAAAGTTCCCAGGACCTCGAAGAGTCATTCAGGATAACAGACAAGGTCAAACAAGATCTTCGGTGGTGGTTAGACCCGAAGAAACTCGGTCAAGGAATATCCTTGCACATAAAGAGCCCTCTCCGAGCGTTGTTTGCAGACGCATCGGACGTAGGGTGGGGAGCAACGTTGGATTCGCAAGAAGTGTCGGAACCTGGGAAGGAGCTCAGGTGTCCTGCACATAAACAAAAAGGAACTGAAAGCCATTCACCTAGCTCTCTTGCACTTTCAAGAACAGATATTAGGATCGATCATTCAGGTCAATTCCGACAACACGACAGCCCTAGCATATATCAGGAAGCAAGGGGGAACTCATTCATTCTCCCTTTACGAGACAGCGAGGGAGTTGTTGCTTTGGGCGCAAGAGAAGCAGATCTCTCTTCTAACGAGATTTATTCAGGGAGAGAGAAATGTTCGAGCGGATCTGCTAAGCAGAAGAAACCAAGTGCTCCCCACCGAATGGACTCTCAACCCTCAAGTGTGCGATCAGTTATGGGGGTTATGGGAAGGCCGAACGTAGACTTGTTCGCAACCAACTGGAACAAGAGGTTGGAGAATTATTGCTCCCCCATCGCAGATCCAAGAGCAATAGCGATAGACGGCCTCCTCATGGATTGGAAGGGAATAGACGGGTACGCTTTTCCCCCCTTCAAACTGGTAGGGGAAGTAATAAGAAAGTTTGCCTCCTCAGAGGGAACGAAATTAACTTTGATCGCTCCCTTTTGGCCACCCCTAGATTGGGTTGACAGAGTTGCTGGAGTGGATAGTGGATCTTCCCAGATCGCTCCCACTAAGGAGCGATCTCTCAAACACCCCCACTTCGACAGGTATCACAAAAACCTCCCTGCTCTAAGTCTGACTGCCTTCAGACTATCGAAGGACTCGTTAGAGCGAGGGGGTTTTCTCGCGAAGCTTCAAAAGCAATCGCAAGAGCCAGGAGACCATCCACATTACGGGTGTAGGTACCAGTCGAAGTGGGAAGTGTTTAGAAGATGGTGCAGGACGCATGAGCTATCCTCTTCCAGTACCTCTATAACCGACATTGCAAATTTTCTTCTTTACCTTAGAAGAAAGTGTGGCCTAGCTGTATCTACGATCAAGGGTATAGAAGTATGCTGGCCTCGGTGGGTTTAGGCATAGGGGTCTGGATGTGTCGGACAATAAGGATCTACATGACCTTATTAGGTCTTTCGAGACCTCAAAAAGTCAGAATATAAAAATCCCAGTTGGAACTTGGATATAGTGCTACATTATCTGATGTCTGAAAGATTCGTACCTTCCAATAATTCTTCTTTTAGAGATTTGACGAGGAAGTCTCTATTCCTGTTCGCCTTAGCCACTGCAAAAAGGGTGAGTGAACTTCAAGCGTTAGAGGGCAGAATGGGGTTTAAGAAGGAGGCTGCAATTTGCTCTTTTAAGCCTCTCTTCTTAGCCAAGAACGAAAACCCATCAAAACCGTGGCTAGAAGCTTCGAAGTGAAGGCACTCTCTTCTCTTACTCGGGGAAGAAAAGGAGAAGACCCTTTGTCCAGTAAGAGTGCTAAAATTTTATTTACAAAGAAAGTCTCTTTTGGGAGGTACGCAGGAAAGTCTTTGGTGTTCGGTCAAGGATCCTACAAGGCCAATATCAAAAAAACGCCCTTACGTTTTTCATTAAAGACATTTATTAAGGAAGCGCATCTTAAATGTGGTGAAGAACAATTTAAACTCCTCAGGGTAAAAGCACACGAAGTGAGGGCCATAGCAACCTCAATGGCTTTTCATAAAACGTGGTCCCTTCAAAATCTAATTGAATCCACGTATTGGAAGTGTAACTCAGTGTTCGCCTCTCATTATCTAAGGGATGTGAGAGTTACTTATGAGAAGTGCTTTTCACTGGGAGCATATGTGTCCGCGGATTTAGTGCTGGGAGGAGGAGCTGAGGTTAATCCTAATTAGTTAGGTTATGTAATTTTACAATTTTATTATGGTGTTTGGTTTTTATGGTTGACTGAAAGAGGGTATAGGAATAACCCTTTTCAGTTCTTAGATTTAACATGGTTAGGAAGGTCAGGTGGTCGGGATTAACTTTTGGTCTCCTCGTTGTGCATTATGTAAAGCCTAAAGCTCTGTCATGTAAGAGGGCTAGCCCCATTGATAAGATACAGGTCAGGCTGCCAGTAAGCGGGTAAGCCCCATTGGTACGATCCATGCAGGTTCTGTCGCGTAAGCGGGCTAGCCCCATTGACATGATCCAGAAGGGCTTGTTCGGTCATAGTGGTTTTACCTCCACTGAAGCCTCTGAGGCATGCAGACTAAATGACCAGTAATCATGAAGTCTTCAGCCCAACAGGTAAGAACCAAGGATTTGATATCCTACAACAATTGTTGTTTCCCGTTATTAAAATTTTTTTTTTTTATATATATAGCTGTCTCTCGCCCTCCACCAAGGGTGTCAATCAGCTAAGTATATATCTGCCAGGTAAGTTGCATGTATAAAAATGATATTGTTAAGATACAATAAAGTTTTATACATACTTACCTGGCAGATATATACGATTAAGGGCCCACCCAGCCTCCCCTCAGGAGACAGGTGTAAGAGAAAATCTGGCTCAGAAACGGGAATGGTCGATTCCGCCACCAGCGGCGGGAATGTAGATCACCTGACCTACCGGTAGCGTGTGCCGCGAGTTTTGAATTCTGTCGGGACGACGGAGTCTATAGCTAAGTATATATCTGCCAGGTAAGTATGTATAAAACTTTATTGTATCTTAACAATATCATTTTAATTTGACATTAGCATATTTTTACATTCCAGATATAGAATCATTAAAATATGGCAGATTGTAATGAAGAATCAACCTCCACAGGAGCAAGAAAAAGTGAGTCATATTTAACTTCATTATTATACTAAAAATTGACTGAGAGTGGCATTTTAGGTTCTCAAATGATGTTTTAGTAAGTTGTTACTACCATACTTTTGCTGTAGCTAATGATTCTGTACCCAGTTTTTGCCAGTCCAAGTATAGAATATTAAGATAGTAGTTGTAAAAGTAATAGGTTCACATAGCAAGGCTTTATGAGTTTTTTCATTATTTTCCCCCCACATTCTTAGGACTAATTTTTTATTTTATGCATGTGTGCTTCTTGATATATGAAATTTACTGCACTAGAGCCAAATTTCTTTTGTCAGTTGTTTCAGTAGAAAACAGAGGCAGTTCCTCTTGAGAATTTTACATCAATCATAATATTAGTAAGACCGTGTTCCATCAGTCAGATATCACTAACATTCATAATTTATTCAAGACAACTAATATTTATAATATACCTATACATACTAAAAAACTTATGAGGGTGGGACAACCAAAATTATATTGAAAATTTTTCAGTATTTATTTTCCTTTTTGCAGTGTAATTTAAGAATTTACAGTTTTTACATTTAGTACTGATTGGTATATTTCATAAGTGAAAAACGAGTATCATTAAAGTTAGCTATGTTCTTGTGTAATAATTTCCTTTCAATTTTCAGAACATTATCCAACACCACCTTTAAAACAGTATGAAGGTGAATATCATACAGCTGGTGAGTATGCAGCGGCACTTCGTGTGTGGTTAAATCAACTGTACCAGTGGCAGTGTGTTGCAGCAACTTTTCCCTATTTTTTGGCCTCTGTCCAAGCACAGGTAAGCTAGAGCAGGAGAGTTAAGACCAGACAAAAGCCAAGGATTTTGGCTAATATATCTTCTGTAAGAATTCTTATTTTTCCCTGTAAAGTTCAGTACCATTGATGATTTCAAACAGTTAGGAATGTTAGAACATTTTCACATGTACCAGTATTATAGCCAATTGATGGAGTCCTTTCATAAGTGTAGGTATGACATAAGGTCTGCTTGAACTTTTAATTCAGCTTAATCTATACAGTTGAACTTAGATATACAGTGGAACCTCGGTTTTAGTACATAATCAGTTCCGGAACCTCCTAAGAAATCTAAAACGTATGAAAACTGAAACGATATGACAAATTTTAGAATAAATCTGTATTTTTCATAGCTAACAAACCCGAGGTCTTAACAATAGGATATTTACCAGCTGCACTTAGAAATACTATCCTATTGTTAAGACCAAAGGTTTGTTCCTCATATGAACAAAATGCCCTAAAGGAATAATGTAAATGCAATTAATACATTCAAGATCCTAAAAAATATTTTTAAAAATACCTTTTATAGGGAATAAACACAGTTTTACATACAGAAAACAATGAATAAATATAATTATCTGTTTAAATGATGGGATCAGAAATTTTGGATGATCTCCAATCATGCTTTTGAAAAACTCGTCCTTACAAGGCAATGGTATTCTTCTGCTAGGAGTGATGCAGGATCATTACACACATCATTTCCATTACCTTTTCTCTGCATTGGTTTATACATTTATTGATCACAGTGAGGATACCCAATCTTTTGGTACTAAGCATAGTGTTAGCATAGCAGTTTTTTTAGTATGTTTTAAATCTTCTAGTTAGTTCTGTACAAGTGTAATGTGTGACTGTATTGAAATATATGAAAGTCATGAATATGTCTTTTAAGCATACATATTGCATTTATGTGTGGGGTAGCTTCCAAGGCTAAAGAAGCTGTGCAAGAGCTTGGCTTTTGAAGATAAGCTTGACATGGTGCATTATAGCAATGAAGGAAAAAATGCAAATAGCATTGTTAAGGTACTTGAGCTCACCCTGTGCATACTGTCAACTGTCCTTCAGAAGAAGAATGTTATTGTATATACAGTCATCAAGACAAAGAATTTTCCTTTGATCTCAAGAATCATGTTGGAGTGCATTGTAAGGGCATTTAGTGCAAGTCTTTTTTTGACAGCAGAGTTTTAGGCAAGAGCCAATGTTCGATTCCTTGAAGCATCCAGAATAGATGTGACTATTGACAAGAAAATTGCCAAGACATTCACAAAGACCCTGAAGCAGGAGATTTGTGGTGGTGGTTACGATGCAAATACATGTCTTGAGCATACATATGATGGCCCTCATTTGAAAAGGAAAGTTTTCATATGGGTTCAAGACTACCAAGAAACATAGCACCATTGCACCACTCTCTATTGATGAAGAATATCTGGACCTGATGCCTCTTTTGATTTACCATTTAGAGAATCCATGAGTACTGAAGTGTGTCAGTAAGGAGCCACCTGTAATAATCTGCATCAGTAAGGAGTTACCTGGAAAAATCTACAAGTCCAGCTTGAAGGCTTGTATAAAAGTAACCATCAACCATTGCAGCTATGTGGCTGGTCATGTGAACTCAGGAAATTGATAGGTCTGTCCTTGCAGCAGACCTTGTTAAAAGAACATGAAATTGGGCAGCTTGTACCAAACTCCTGTGCCCTTTATGTCCCTGCCATTCCGTTACGCAGAACAATTCTTGCAGTATCTTTGTGAACCAGGAAGCTCAAAGAATTATAGACCTAATTGTTCAGGTGATGAATCAGGACATAAGTATTTGGATATACATATTGCTCTGACATACAGGCAGTCCCTGGTTATTAGAGGGGGTTCCGTTCCCAGGGATGTGCCGATAAGCGAAAACCACCATTAACAGGAACTCTGCAATTTATCGGCGCCTTAAGCACCATTATGGGGCCTCTGTTAGGTATGTTATGGTGCCATAACTATTATTGGCGCCTTATATGGCGCCATAAATTGCCGATTTTATTGCGCTAGACAGGCACCATAAAACTGGATCGCCGATCACTGGGGACTGCCTGCATTGATTCTTATTTCTTCTTTTAAGCTATTAGTAAAGATGGGTGACAAAATAACACAATTCACAGTTCTTCCCCACAGGAGCAGACCTCTTTTCATTTCTATATTCCTAATTTTTCCTATTGAGACAGCCTTCATGGCATACATATGAAGGTGCCTTTATCTCATGGATGAGACACACTGGTGATTAGACTCTCACTGTTTAGGTCATGTGATTGCGGTTGGGCAGATGGTTCGTGCTTAATGAGACATTGTTCTCCACTGCAGTATTCCCTCCCAGGAGAAACCTGTGGTTGTATTGGACGCCAAAACCCATGGAACTCTTTCAAAGTCCTGAAGAGGGAGGGGGACATACTAGCTCAGAGTTTATATTCACAAACTCATATCATTTTGCATTCAAGTTGCTGTTGCAGGCACAACTCTGTATGTCTTGAAAAATACAGTTCAGATGTGTAGATCAGTCTTGATTTCCTTCAGGTAGATCCTTCAGTTTTCAGTCACAAAACCTGAAGTTTTCAGCTCCTGATATTTCCCAACTAATGTGTGATCCATGCTATCATAATATAAAGAGTTTGTAGTGAAACAAATGTATTTTTTATAAACCAAACCATATTTCCATACAAACCAATTTTCCTCCTTGCCAGCCTCATTATTCTTGCAGCTTGGATCAGACAAACAGCAAGTTGCTGTTTCATTTATAGGAGGGACTGGAGAATTTGAGATGAATTTGTATACATGAAATAGGCTGATTAAAAGCATAGTAATGGTTTGTATCAAGTTAATATTTCTCTTTTTGATAGATTGCATTTGTTATTAGTTCTGCACATTTACTATCAACATGGAAAAGAAGGTTGTTTGTAAAGCCACAGTTGAAATTATTCTGAAGCAATACAATTACTAGAAAAATTTCAAGCAAAACTTGAAATCAGAAACACTATTTGTAAGTCACCAGACGTCCAGCATCCTGAAGATATTCAGTCACTATTATGATCCAGTTTTTAGTAAGGAAGGTGAATTTTTATTCAAAAGGCTTTATGATACAACATACTAGTTATAAAAAGTTATGGATAAAGTGAATTATTTCAGTCTCATGTAGATGGCACCAGTTAGGACCAGTTTATTTTTGTGTTTTACAGGCTGCAGTTCAAAGTAACATTGGAAACACTCCAGCATCTCCATCTCCATCCCAACAACAGGACCCGAGGCCACAAACTGAAACTCCTGCTCAACCTCCTGCCGACCAGGCTAATGATGCTCAGACTCAACAACAGCCTTTGCCACAACGTGGTATAATTACAGTGATGAGTTTTGCATTTTGGGAAGGGAATTAGTTATGGGAATAATTCATGCGAAGAACAGTGTTGGAACTAAACTGTAGTAAACCAGATGCAATTGATTTATGTTCAGATGAATTAAAAGCCTTTATAATTCTCCATGACTAAATTATTAGTTGCATTGGACAAAGGCTTTGCTGGGGAACAGCTAAATTAGGGTGTTCTTAGAGTACTTTAGTGACTGCCTTTTCGCTTTCCATATTTTATTAGGATCCACCGCTTCAAAGTTCATATTTTATTAGTATTTGCTTGTGCTGAGCTGTCATTGTCATCATTAGTAGAATGTACATTTTTATTTTTTTTTACTCCTTTCTAATGGCAATATTTCTCTTGAAGAAGTTGTATTTTGTTGGTGTAATTGAAGACTGCATAACTGGTTGATAACATTTACCTGGTAAAGAATTATTTTACTTTTTGTAATGTTCATTTTGTTTTCTCTTGATCTTTTTTGGTGATGGTATTTTTAGGATTATCTTTTTTCATTGTGTTTGAAGCCAATAATGCAGATAAGTGCATTTGTTGCTTTTCTTTCAAAGTAAAACCCTGCCCCCAATTCATTCTGCTTAAACAGTTATTTTGGCAAATATAGATGGTGGATTTGCTGTGAAGTAAATAGAATTTTTTAAAAGTAAAACTTATTTTTTTTATACTAACCCAGTAAAGTGGACCCCCAGGATTCGTGGGGATGGGTACCACAACACCCTTCCAAAAATGCTTATAACTGCCCTATTTTAATAGTTCAACACACCCAAGATCCCCTCTAAAAATGCTAAAAGCACTTATAACTGACTTTTAAGATTTATTTTATAAAAATTGCATGTAGTTGTGAAAATTATATGAAAATGCAGTAATTAGGGAATATTTCTTTATGAAAAATTCTGCAAATAGACAAATGTTTGGCAGATAATGTGGATACTAGATGTTCCACAGAAAAATCAACAAATAGGTGAAGCTGCAAATCTATAACTGCAAATAGGCAGAGGTCTACTGTATATCTTACTCAGAATGTACAAAATGATTAACTGATTACTGTGCTATACAACTGGAATTCAAGTGGCATGTGCACTTACCTACTTACAGCTGTTTTCGTTATCAAAGACTTGAGTCATACAATGAAATTTGATCATCTTAAATGTAGGTATTTTAGTAAATGAGTTTGTTCAAAGTGAAGTAGAAAATTATTATTTTGATAAATGTTCATTTACTGCCACTATTTCTTTCAACAGGTATTTGATTACCAGTTTTGTATTTGACTGTACTGTATATTTTCAAGTTTTTTTTTTTAATTTAAATATATATTAGTACTGTATTATTTTACACAAGTAAAATAATTAGTACTGTATTATTTTACACAAGTGAATTCACAGAAAAAGTGTAGTATGATGAATAAGGACGAAAGATGAGTCAGATGAGAATGATATGCAATGCTGTTCTTAAATGATTCATTGCTACAGTATATATTTTTATAATGTATATAGTACGTAGTACTCTTTTTCATAGGTGTGTTCTGACTATATTGTCCTTTATCTGTATGTATTTTTTGTCAAGTAATGTATTCTCCCTGGATGTTGCAGGTCCAATATACAGTACGTACAGTATACCCATTTTTACAGCAGTTTCACATAGAGATGTAAAGTGCAGTTGCATTGTTTTATATACTTATATTTTTGTAATTTAATTTTCAGGAGTGGAATATGTTATACCTCCATTGTGGAAGAGACTTGTAGCTGAGGCTGTGGACTTTTTCTTGTTGTTCGTTGTCAAGTTAGCTGTTACTTTTGCTGCTGTTGATGCATTTGGCTTAATGTAAGTTTGCTGGTTATGGTTATATTTCAGTACATATAATATTATACAAAGTCAATCCCTGTCTTGCATTTTATGGTGTATACCATACATAATTTCTTTTTTATCATTCTTATAAAAATTTTCACAGAAATGTTTTTGGAGAAAAATTATTTATCTATTTTACACTAGAAAAGGTTGAATCAGAGTGGATTTCTTGGAAGTATTGTTAGACCCTAATCTGAAGGTATTCCTGCCATTTCTTTTCTAGGAGTGATGCTGAAAAATTTGACTTTGAGAATCTTACCATGGATTTTGTGGCAGACTACAAAATGGCACTTGAAATGACATCTGAAATTTTAGTGCTCGAGCTTATTCATCGGATTGGTACATGTGTCTTTGAGGTAAGGGTGTTTATTTATATGGTTATTGTTGATATGTGTCAGTGTATGTTAAAATGCATAATGACCATTGATTTACCTAATGTTTGTTAGTTTAGGTCCATGCTTCCATCAGTGTTAGGAGACAACACTAAAGAAACATGAAGGAAACCCAAATGTCTGAAACTGAACCTTAGTAAAGTATGATGGCATGTGTTATTAAAATTATAATCAATATCCTTGCTTATTGTGCAAAAAAGAGAATACTGTCATGTACTCGAACAAGTAAGATTAAAGTGTTTGTCCAATATGACTACAGCATGTACGTATCTTCAAAATCCATGCACTTGTCAGTTAAATGTCAGTTTCTTATATTAGGAACAACAATCAAAGGCTCAGAAAGAGAGTAAAATAGGTCACAATAAATTAAATAGTATACTGTGCATATACAGAAAATACAGTAGCATCTTACTTTATAAATACAGTAGCCCCATGCTTTTCCATGTTCACCTTAACCAGAACTCTTTAGTAATATCAGGAGGGTCGTCGGCTCCACAATGCATATGTACAACATTTAATTTTTATCTGGTTAGAAATATGATACATACAATATTCTGCATTCTTTGTTCTTAACAAGTGAAGTGGATTCTCGGGCATTCCACTTAGGGGTTAGTGATGTGTATTTCTGGTGATAGAAGTTCACTCTCGATGTGGTTTGGAAGTGAGTTGAAGCCGTTTGTCCCGTTGCTGAATAACCATTGGTTCCATGCAACGTAAAAATACCAAACAAACAATGGTTAAGTTGTTACCCAAGACCTCTTTTACTAGTGAAGGTCCTGTTATCTAACCTGTTAAAGTTTTCATATTCACTCTTTGACAAAGCTCTTGAATTTAATTTTTTTCCACTGAATCATTTAATTTGAAATAACAGGGTTTTTAAGTTTTTATTCATATTCTGTTGCATCTCCTCGGCCCCAAAGTCTTTAATCAGGTCATGGTCCCAAGGAATGTGTGCAAAGTATTTGATTATCTAACAGAAATGTCTACTCTGGCTAAAGGTTAGTAGGAGCAAAGGTTACATAAACATGGTGAATACATTTTGTTTTGTTCATGCCACTTACCTGACAGATATATATATAGCTGTATTTTCTGAAGTCCGACAGAATTTCAAAACTCGCGGCACACGCAGTGGGCGGCCAGGTGGTAGTACCCATTCCCGCCGCTGGGAGGCGGATATCAGGAACCATTCCCATTTTCTATTCATATTTTTTTCTGTCGCCGGTCGGTAAACAACTGTTTACAGACCTCTGCTCAGGATTTTTTGGATTTGACTCGCTTTTAAGTATCTGATTGGTTTTTTTGTATTGAATTGGATTGTTGAATTGGCTTGCGTGATAGTGGACCGTTTTTTGACTTTGGATTGGCTTTTCTGTAAACGTGATGTCTGGATCAAGTGCTGTGAGTTTCAGAGTGTGTGTGAGGACTGATTGTAAGGTGAGGCTACCGAAAGCATCGGTAGACCCCCACACAGTATGTATGAGTTGTAGGGGGCATAATTGTTTGATGATTGGAGAGTATATGAGTCCTATCGCCTTAAATTGGAACGCGATAGGATCAGGAGGTCTTCCTCCAGGAGTGGTTCTACCAAAGGTAAGGCTAATATCTCTCCTGTATTAACACCTGTAGAGTTTGCATCTCCTAAACCTGTGTTGCCTTCGGGCTCTGATTCTGTGTCGGGAGAAGCTAATGCTCTCTCTCTTATTTTGGAGTCTCTACGCACTCTGGAGACCAAAGTGAAAGCCTTGGAAACTGGCTCGGTGCAAGTGTGTGATCGTGCCCCTAGTGTTGTGGAGGGGGCGTCAGATCGGCCCCATAATGCCTCTAGGCCTAGACCTCTATCGGACTCCCAAGACTCAGGGAGAGGGTATGTCGAAAGCCGCAAGAGGGTTACGGGGGCTCCCCACCGATCTGGCGTCCCTTCGGCAGGCCTTGTTGCAAAGTCCCAGGCTGCCAAGGAGCGCGCACGAGCGCGCGTCCTGAAGGAGTGCTTTTCGTCCTCCGAAGCTTCCTCCCCGCGCAAGGGGTGGAGCGCTCGGAGAGACTCTCGTCCTCTGAAAAGGACGTTTCGTGTTGAGGACGCTTCACGTCCTGTATCGCCGCTTTCGTCGGAGGATGCGTATGACGCTTTTTCCGCCTCAGAAAAGGGGTAAGATCTCCTCCGATGAGGACGCTGGGTTGCGTGCACAGGCGCGTCTCCCTGAGAAGCAGGTAGCTGTACCTGTGAGAAGGAAGGAGGCGTCCCCTCGCCCCTCGTCTTCTCGCAGGATCAGTCCTGCTTCCTCTGTTCGTTCCTCTCCAACGAAGAACATTCTTTTGTCCTTCAGGACCAGCTATCGACGCTTATGGCTCAGAGGACTCGCCCAGCAGCAGTCGAGCCTAAGCGGAGGAAGGACCTTAGACTGCCCGTCAAGAGGACGAAGCAGTCTCCTTCTCCCTCTCCTACTTCGTCTCGTTCGCCGATCGCGTCTCCTTCGGCGATTCGCCGATCTCGTTCGTCCTCTAGGGGAAAAGACGTTGCGTCATAAGACGCTTTTGAGGAACGCTCGGCAGGACGATCAGCACGACGTTCGACAGGACGCTCGTCAGGACGCTCGGCAGGACGCTAGGCAGGACGCTTGGCAGGACGCTTGGCAGGACGTTCGGCAGGACGCTTGTCAGGCACGGGCTTCGGCAGGACGCCTTGGCAGACGCTCGGCAGGACGTTCGTCAGGACGCTCGCCAGGACGCTCGCCCAGACGCTCGCAGGACGCTCGGCAGGACGCTCGGCAGGACGCTTGGCAGGACGCTCGACAGGACGCTCTTCAAGACGCTTTTGGGGACTCCGACCAAGAAGTCGTACCCCAAGACGCTAGTTTGCGCGCACATGCACGTATTCCGGCTAACATGTCTTCCCTTTCGTGTAAGAAACGTAAGGACGCTTTCTCTGGCAAGTTGAGGCTGCCTCGGGTGTCGCTAAGGACGCTCGTCCTCGTCAGGACGCTCTACCTGCTTCAAGTGGTAAGCGCCATAAAGAAGACAGCCGAAATAAGGCTTCATCCAGTAAGGATAGGGGTCCTTTGATTAAGACAAGACCCGACATTCGTACGCCCTCTCCGGACAGGCGGTCTCCTCTTCCGTTTAGAGAAGAAGGAGAGCTGAGTAGTTCGGCTGAATCGGTTGAAGAGGAACCTTCTGCTGCCTTCAATCTCAGATTATAAAGTTCTCGTGCCGGCTGTTGCGCTTCGTCCTTGCTGAGGACAAGTTTCAGCCTGCAGCTCCCAAGTCTCCTCCTTCGCAGTTTTCATCATCTAAGACTGGTAAAACTCCGGAGTTTGTTGAGATGAAAACTTCGCTCTCCACTAAACGAGCGTTCAAGAAACTCCAAGATTGGATGGTACGAAGGAGAGATCAAGGCAAGACGACTTTTGCTTTGCCTCCAGCTAGACTCAGCGGAAAAGGGGGTATTTGGTATAGAACCAAAGAAGAAGTGGGGGTTCGTATCCCTTCTTCAGCTCAAGGAGATTTCTCCAGCTTGGTGGATTCGCAGAGGAGGTCTCTTTTATCCACTGCTAAAGTGACCTGGACCTCTACGGAGACGGACCATCATTTGAAGGGTCTGCTCCGGACTCTTGAAGTTTTCAACTTCCTTGACTGGTGCTTGGGAGTTCTGGATCTGCAAGCGAGAAGCCCAGAATCCTCAGTCTGGGGGAGCTGTCCAGCGTGTTAGCATGTATGGACAAAGCCGTCAGGGATGGTTCGGAGGAGATCGTCTCTCATTTTGGAACGGCCTTATTGAAGAAGAGAGCTTTGCTGTGCAATTTCACAGCTCGTTCAGTTACTCCAGCTCAGAAAGCGGATTTGCTTTTTTCTCCTCTTTCGAACCATCTCTTCCCCCAGACTTTAGTAAAGGACCTGACTAGCAGTTTGCAAGAGAAGGCAACGCAGGACCTCTTAGCCCAGTCTACAAGACATTCGGCAGTACCTTCAACTTCTTCAGCTTCGGTTCGACCGCCGAAGAAGGTTAAGCCCTTTCGTGGGGCTCCCCCCTCGAGAGCAGCTCCTCAAGGGAGAGGGTTTTCACGAGGAAGAGCTTCCTTTAAGTCAAAGCCTTCCAAGTGAGAAGCATGTCCTTCAGACACCAGTCGGAGCCAGACTGAAGTTTTTTGCGGGAGCGTGGAGAGAGAGGGACACGGACTCTTGGTCCTCAAGATCGTGGAGCAGGGTACAAGATCCCCTTTTTAGATCTTCCTCCTCTTTCGACGACTCCCAGAGACCTTTCTCCATCCTATCAGGGAGAGAAGAAGCAAGTGTTATTCGATCTTCTTCAACAAATGATCGAGAAAAGAGCGGTGGAACAAGTCGTGGACCTGGGGTCTCCAGGTTTTTACAACAGGATTTTCCTAGTACCGAAGCAGTCGTCAGGTTGGCGTCCAGTTCTAGATGTAAGCAGGCTCAATCTTTTCGTGGAAAAGACCAAATTCACGATGGAGACGCCTCATTCTATTCTGGGAGCCTTGAGACCGGGCGACTGGATGGTGTCCTTAGACTTGCAGGACGCGTACTTTCACATCCCGATCCACCCTCTTTCAAGAAAGTATCTAAGGTTTGTCTTAGACAAAAAAGTGTGGCAGTTCAGAGCTATGTGTTTCGGCCTGACCACGGCTCCAATGGTGTTCACCGTAGTCATGAAGAATGTGGCGAGGTGGCTACACTCTTCGGGGATAAGAGTTTCCCTGTACCTCGATGACTGGCTGATCAGAGCGTCGTCGAGAGAAAAGAGTCTGAAGGACTTGCAGTTCACTTTAGCCCTAGCAAAGTCCCTGGGACTTCTTGTCAACCTCGAAAAGTCGCATCTGACCCCGACACAGTCCATCGTGTATCTGAGGATTCAGATGGATTCAGTGGCTTTTCGAGCGTTTCCGTCCCAGGAACGTCAGCGGCTAGGTTTAGAAAAGATCTCGGCCTTCTTAGGGAAAGAGACTTGCTCGGCGAGGGAATGGATGAGTCTGCTGGGAACCATTTCCTCGCTAGAAAGGTTTGTTTCCTTGGGAAGACTGCACCTCAGGCCTCTCCAGTTTTCCTTGCGGACGAGTGGAAGGCCAAGGACGATCTCAATGCCATATTGAGAATATCTCTTCCGATAAAGAACCATCTAAGATGGTGGTTCGACCCTCAGAAGCTACAGGAGGGCGTGTCCCTAAGTCTTCTGAGCCCCGACCTAGTGTTGTTCTCCGACGCTTCCATCACGGGCTGGGGAGCAACACTAGGAGGGAAGGAAGTGTCAGGCTCCTGTGGAGGGGAACAGGTAGCCTGGCACATAAATGTCAAAGAGCTTGCAGCAATCTTTCTGTCTCTGCAGTTCTTCGAAAAGGAGTTTGAAGAACAAGATTGTTCAGGTAAACTCAGACAATACCCAACAGCACTCGCTTATTTGAAAAATCAGGGAGGAACACACTCCAGAACTTTGTTTTTCCTGGCGAGGGAGATTCTGCTGTTTGGGCGAAGAGAAGAAAGGTGACAATCCTGACGAGGTTTCATTGCAGGAGTGCAAAACGTCAGGGCCGATCTTCTCAGTCGTCGGGAACAAATCCTACCGACGGAATGGACCTTGAACAAAGACGTGTGTCGAGACCTTTGGAGGTTGTGGGGACGTCCTCTGGTCGACTTATTCGCGAGGTCAAGGACCAAGAGACTTCCTCTTTATGCTCCCCGGTCCTGGATCCAGAAGCGATCGCTGTAGACGCGTTGCTTTGGAATTGGACGGGTCTAGATCTGTACGCCTTCCCACCATTCAAGATTTTGGGGAAGTCATGAGGAAGTTTGCGGCCTCAGAAGGGACGAGGTTGACCCTGATCGCTCCGATGTGGCCAGCGAGAGAATGGTTCACAGAGGTCATGTCTTTCCTTGTAGATCTTCCAAGGACATTGCCCTGGAGGAAAGATCTACTCAAACAGCCTCACTTCGAAAGGTTTCACCAAAACCTCTCCGCTCTGGGTCTGACTGCGTTCAGACTATCGAAAAGTTGGCCAGAGCGAGAGGTTTTTCGAAAGCAGCTGCGAGAGCAATCGCAAATGCAGACGCTTCCACAAGAGCTGTTTACCAATCGAAGTGGGCTTCCTTCAGGGCATGGTGTAAAAAGGAGGGAGTTTCCTCTTCCTCGACCTCTGTGAGCCAGATAGCTGATTTTCTGCTCTTTCTCAGGAATGTGCAGAAATTAGCGGTCCCCTACCATCAGGATATAAAAGCATGTTGTCAGCGGTTTTTAGGCACCAGAGGCCTTGACCTTTCCTGACAACAAGGACATTCATGATCTTTTAAAATCTTTCGAGACTTCGAAGATTCCTCAAATGAGACCTCCGTCATGGAACCTTGACGTGGTTCTTAAGTTCCTTATGTCAAGCCCTTTCGAACCGCTTCGAGGCAGCGTCTCTTCGAAACTTGACAAGGAAGGCCCTTTTCCTAACTTCTCTTGCGACGGCTAAGAGAGTTAGTGAGATTCAAGCGTTTAGTAATTTAGTGGGATTCAAAGGAGACAATGCTGTCTTGCTCTTTGAACCCAACTTTCTTGGCGAAGAATGAAAATCCTTCGAATCCTTGGGGCCGAAAACTTTCGAGATCAAGGGTATGTCAAGTCTGGTGGGCCAAGAACCAGAGAGAGCCCTGTGCCCGGTCAGGGCTCTCAAGTTCTATGTACATAAGAACAAAAGAGGTAAGAGGTCCCTCAGGTAATCTCTGGTGCTCTGTGAAGAGACCAGAGTTACCTTTATCTAAGAATGCTGTTGCTTTCTTTCTGAGGGACGTCATTAAGGAGGCTCATTCATCTTTCCTGAAGACTGATTTGAGCCTCTTACGAGTGAAAGCTCACGAAGTTCGAGCTGTCGCTACCTCTCTTGCCTTCCAAAAGAATATGTCAATCAAGGACATTCTTGATTGCACCTTTTGGAGGAGTAACTCCGTCTTCGCCTCACATTACCTAAGGGATGTGAGAACGATTTATGACGACTGTAATTCACTGGGGCCATAACGTTTTCTGCGGACACAGTCTTGGGGTCCGGAAGTAGCTCTTTCCCTATCCCTTAGTTAGGCTTAGGTTAGTTTTATTGTTGTGTTTTTAGGTTGTGGTGAGTCTTATGTGAAGATCTCCACCCATCCTTTAGTTTAGTTTTTAAAGGGGTTTTTTGAATAGTTGGTCAGGTGGTGGTCAGTTGCTTCGTTGCCCTCATATGTATGGCTCGATGGTCTTGTCACGTTGAGGTCTCGTACCCGTTGACAGATCATCTAGAGCACACCAGCACTACAGGTCTCCACCTGGCTGGCAACTCTGATTTAAGCAAAAGCAGCCTTAAGTGACAGTAATCACAGAGTCTACTTTGCTAACAGGTGAGGAACCAAGATGTATATCATCTACTTAATTTAAGTTTCCTAAAAAATCCTATTCTGTCTCTTCCCACCATCCGAAGGTGGGATTCAGCTATATATATATCTGTCAGGTAAGTGGCATGAACAAAATGTTATTGTTATTATACAATTAAGTTTGTTCATACTTACCTGGCAGATATATATAATTAAATTGCCCGCCCTCCTCCCCTCAGGAGACAGTGGCATTAATAAAATATGAATAGAAAATGGGAATGGTTCCTGATATCCGCCTCCCAGCGGCGGGAATGGGTACTACCACCTGGCCGCCCACTGCGTGTGCCGCGAGTTTTGAAATTCTGTCGGACTTCAGAAAATACAGCTATATATATATCTGCCAGGTAAGTATGAACAAACTTAATTGTATAATAACAATAACATGTTTAATTATAACTGCATTTTAAAAGCTTTATGATTTTTGTGTAAGTTTAGTTTAGCATTAGCACACTGGGTTAAAAAAATTGCCAACCATTGTGGTAACATTTCTAGCATGAACGACTAAAGTTGCTGTTATGCCAATTTTAGGAAATCGGCTAATTAGTATGCAAAGCAAGTGAGCCAGGTCAAGATATACCATTTGAGTTTTACTCTTCTTTGCTTGCTTGTAGCTCATTTTGAGGAATTTTACCTGTGTGAAGAGAATACTGAATTTTAGTTAAGAGGTGTGCCGAATGCCGATTTTTGAGGGCTTATTGATTTTTAGTTATTGGCAGATTTGGATTAGTTAAAGTTTAAATAAACATGTCCTGAAGTATTATTGGAAAAGAATTTTTTTTTTTTTTTTTTTTTTTTTTTACACATTTGTT
The DNA here is from genome assembly GCF_015104395.2 of Macrobrachium nipponense. NCBI lineage: Eukaryota > Metazoa > Arthropoda > Malacostraca > Decapoda > Palaemonidae > Macrobrachium > Macrobrachium nipponense. Next base: position 104,198,888 of record NC_061108.1, read on the forward strand.
CACCACATTTACCGGCCTGTGAATGGCATCAAGGGAAAAATTGTCGTAATATTTCTGCATGACTTTTTAGGTGGAAGTGAGGAATATACTTTACTTTCCTACAGAAATATACATTATCTATGATAAAAACTGGCTCTTTATCTTAAAAAAAATCATATCAGAGTAAATATTGAGCAACAAATTTTCACATAATCTGTATGACTTGCCAATTCTGGATAGAGAAAGTGAAAAATTTACGTTATTATCCCACTAAACTAACCATTTTATTCAGGGTCTTACCAAGCTGTAGGGTTCCTATACACAGCAGACCAAACTTCAAATTCTTGTGGTGGCACCGCCATCACTAGTGTAGGTAACCAGTTACCGACCACTCCCGGTAAACAGGTATAATGACGGCACACCTCTTATTGGATTTTGGCCGCCTCCCGAGTAACATCGGGAGTTCTGCAGACCTTCTCAGTCTTCATTTGGAGGATTTTTTTTTTTTTGGCTTTTTTGGATATTGGTGATGAACAATTTTGTTGTGGTTATTGATTTTTTCTCAAAATAGCTTAACTTATTTTGTCTAATTTGCTGCTTTTTTTCCTTGAATATGTCAGATTCAAGTGTATCTGGGGGTAGGTTTTGTGCAGATAGCTGCAAAACAAGGTTAGTTAAAGAAGTATACGATCTTCACTCTAGATGCACTGAATGTAGGGTCCGGAGTGTTTGAGGGAACTAAGATGTTCTGTATGTCAGGATTGGGATGAGGAGAAATGGAAACTGTGCGTTTCATATAATAAGAAAGTGTTGCAAGATAGGAAGAGAAAGGCAGTCCTTAGAGCTGATAGTAAGGCTAGTGTAGCTCCTCCACCTTCCCTTGGTTTACAACAATTTTGGCTTATGACATTCCGAGATTGTGATGCTTTTCAATTATATTCATCAGAAATTATTTCCAGGTTTATGACACATGTTCCAGGTTTACGGTGCTGATCTGAAGGAAGAAATATGACTCTAAAAAGGCAAAATACTAGTGATATTTGACTGCATGCAATGTTCAACCCCATTTTTACTGCATATAGTAGGATTTTAGTATTAATAAACATTACCTTAATATAATTTATCTAGCCCTAAATCCCCAAAAACCGCACCAAAATTTACCACATTGGCAACCCTGTTACCTCCTATTCTGTCCGCCAGTTGGCAATGCTGCCGTTGTCAGTTACAAAACCTTCCCTGAAAATCAGTTGTTAACGAGCGCCCGTGTTGTTTACATCACGGCTGCTCTTTATAAATTTCCTAAACCTTTTTGTGCCATTAAAGCTCTCATTAATTGTTAATGCGATTTTATGTTAATTACCACTTACATATTACATCCACGAAATAGTGAATTAACTTTTATTTCTATTGTGGTATTTATATTATATTACAAATTTTTGCGCGACCTTGTGGGACAAGGATGAGTAGCAGGGAGTATGAACCCCATTACATTTGTAGCTTTTGTCGTGGACAGGTTTGTGACTTGACTTATCGTTGTGACTTATGTAAGCCTTGGTCTGACGAAGACTTGACGACTTAGCCTATATGAAACATCAAAGAATCTTGCAGTGTAACAGATTTATTAAGGAGGAAAAAAGAAATCGGTAGCTAGACCTGTATCTAATGATTTCCTTGATTTGTGCGCTCATGGTTCTGGCTCTTCGATTTCGGTATCGTGTGATTCCGGTTCCGAGTTAATTGATGCTTTGCCACCTGTACAACCGGTAAATAATGTAGTTTCTGATGTTGATTCAAAGGTTTTGGCGATGGAAACTAGTTGGAAACAAAAGTTTGAAAAATTACAGCTTAGTTAGGTAGATACAGTGGGGCCTCGTTATCCACGGGGGATAGGGCCCAGAACCCCCCGTGATAAGTAAATACCCGTGTTATCCTGATACCCCCCTCAAAAATTGCTTAAAACTGCCTACTTTAATTGTTAACCCACCCAAGACCACTATTCCAATGTTTATAACTGCCTACTTTAGTTCAAACACCAAATATGTTTTCAACTATCCCCTAAAATTAGCCTTAAAAAATAAATGTAGTATATGTACTACTGTACATATGTAGCCTACTAGCCTAGGGATTACAGCTAGAAGCCTACATACGCATGGTGGGCCTCTTTTTTTTTTCTTTTTTTTTTTTTACAAGGAAAGAGAGGATGAGTGGTAAGAGAACTATCATATGTAAATCTAGGGTACTCACCAAACAATCTATGTTGATAAAAGATGGCGACGATTTTGCAGTGCAATCCAGTAACCTAATAACGATAATGCTACCAACAGTATGCAGCGAAAACATCTCTTCCCTTCGTCACAACACGTTAATACTAGTATATTCCACGTAAAAACCTTCATCTGACCTTTAGGCGTCTTTCCCATAAGAGTAAAAGAATCAGGGCTTTTGGATGCCACATAATTAACTCGTTTATATGGGTACAATTTAAAGAACGCGCCGCGCACACCACATTTCATAACAACAACAAACAAATGTTTGTAGGCCAGTGTTGCCAAACTGGGAATGGCAATTTCTTGCTAGATTTTGTTTCCATAAAAGGCTAAAAAATATCACATACCGTATATACTCGAATAACGTGCAATCTCCCATATCGTGCGACCCCCTAATTTTCACCATAAACAGTGGTTTTGTGTTTTGTCATGTATCTCATGTATCATGCAAGTTCATAAGGTTGGTGGTTTAGCCTGCTAATGGCCGAGTCATTCAGATGTGTGCTGATGCTAGTCAATTTACGGTAATTTTCTTATTAATCTCGAGAATTGAATAGAAAATCTCAAGATTAAAAAAAAATCCCAAGATATAAAATAATTGTAAAAATAACACGCCTTGGAGTCCTTAATCATTCTCTCTCTCTCTCTCTCTCTCTCTCTCTCTCTCTCTCTCTCTCTCTCTCTCTCTCTCTCTCTCTCTCTCTCTCTCTCTCTCTCTCGGAATAAATACGTACGTACTGTAATTTTGCAGTAAATGTGTAGACATTGTGTGCGTGTTTAAAAAAATGTGCAGTACACACACATTCCAGATGTTTCGGTTTTTTGGAATTTTTCAGATTTCGGAAATGTGAGGTCAGATGCATAATCAAACAAACACCACTACTGCAGAAAAACATTTTTCCCTTTATGTTTTTCATTATTGTTATTTATTAATTACAGTTTATTTAATATATTATAATAACTGTTAAATGAATGTGAGATAATTAAGATCACCATATAATAGTGGGACAATTAATACCATATGTTCACTAATAGGTATTATTTTCAAAACAAACATTCCGTAAAACACAAAAAATATATGTACATAACAATCAAATATAATAATGTTTTGCAGTTCAACTTGTGAATTTTAACAATAAGTATGACTATATAATATATTTTACCATATCGATCTTGAAGTTGAAGAGTCGTAAAGTTCTGAGGATGGTCCGGGAAAAGGATTTGTACTTTGTGATTACGTATCGCTACAACACCATGTGGTATTTTCATACCACTATATTGATGACGCATCGCTACGACACACGGTGTTTTTTCATACCACTATACGTTAAAGTTAAAAACATGACATAGAATCGACTTTGCGACTTCGTTCACTTTGATATTTTTAACGATACAATAACTATCATTTGTACTACTAAAACCATCTTCACAATAAGTAATTTTTCGTAAGATATGTGTTGTTGCAAAAGCTAGCTTATACATAAAAGGCTTTTATAATTTAAGTCATCTTAGATTATACATATGCACACCCAAACTCATTGTGGGGAAATTTACTACTGTTTCCTCGGATATTGAAATACTTTAGCATCATTCAAACACTTTAATAATATAATGCATAAATACTAGGCTATACATATTTTACATCGTATACAAATACTACATACAGTTACTATAATACACCATACTTTTATATACAAAGTTAACAGTTATATACACATACTTTTATATACAAAGTTAATCATATGAGGTAGTGATCAGACGACAGCTGTGCACTGGACTACGTACGTACTACTTGGAAGATAAACGAACAAAAAATTTTGTTGTTGTTAGTCGCCGGGATAGATTAACATTTTTCCAGAGATTAAAAAGCTGAATTTGTTTTGAAGGTATGTCAACCGCGATATTATATTATTGTTTTCACGAAGGAATAATTAATATAAAGAAAATTATTGAGTAATTTTGCCGTCAGCAGTCAGAAAATCACGAACATGGTAACGTTCAAACCTAGTGCTATCCATGGCGTATGTCTATAAATAGAACAGAAGCAGAGGGCAGTCATTGGATAACAGATCTCCATGGCTACCAAACCAACCAATCAGGTGTTAGTTATACTACTCTGTAATTTCTTAGAATGAACGTTTACACACACGAAGCTAACGATGATGTATGTGTTTTGCATACAGTACGTAGTTTTGTTTTAGTTTTTATATTAGTGTGAGTATTTTACTGATTTCATGAAGAATAGAATGATTCCTTCTCATTACTTTGAATGCAAAATGGCTTGAAGATTCTTCCGCAAAAAGAAGAGAAAAAAAATTCCTTAGAGATGATACCTATTTACTAACGCGGTTGACATACCTTCAAAACAAAAATTCGGCTCTTTAATCTCTGGAAAAATGTTAATCTATCCCGGCGACTAACAACAACAAAATTTTTGTTTGTTTTATCTTCCAAGTAGTACGTACGTAGTCCAGTTGCACGCTGTCGTCTGATCACTACTCATCTGATTAATTTTGTATATAAAAGTATGTGTATATAACTGTTAACTTTGTATATAAAAGTATGTGTATATAACTGTATGTAGTATTTGTATACGATGTAAATATGATATAGCCTAGTATTTATGCATTATATTATTAAAGTGTTTGAATGATGCTAAAGTATTTCAATATCCGAGGAAACAGTAGTAAATTTTCCCCACAATGAGTTTGGGTACATATGTATATCTAAGATGACTTAAATTATAAAAGCCTTTTATGTAGAAGCTAGCTTTTGTAACAACACATATCTACGAAAAATTACTTATGTGAAGATGGTTTAGTAGTACAAATGATAGTTATTGTATCGTTAAAAAATATCAAAAGCTTAAAGTGAACGAAGTCGCAAAGTCGATTCTATGTCATGTTTTTCCTAAACGCGTGACTTAAAGGAGAAACAAAGTTAGTTTTGGTTGTTTTTTCACTGGCACAAACCCATAACAATGCAGTGTATGTATGATAATTCTAAACTATTATTCACTACCAAAATAACGATGATATTTTGTATTGAAAATTAATGTTACGTATATTCCAAACATTATTACTACGTAGCATGAATAGTACTATAAAAAGTTTCGAAAGATAATCTTGCTGTGAACGCTACATAATTTGATTTTCATATACGTACGTACATTTTGTCAGCTGGCTGGCCTCGCATAGATAAAATTGATTCACTGATATGGAATTACTCCACGAATAGCCTTTTTATTATGAGGATATGACGATAATATATAAGGTAAAAAATGCTTTTATGTATTTCGTTTACGCTTCGTCGCCAATAACAAACAGCAATACTTACGATAATCTATGACAAATAGCGTTTGTATGACTTCATTGTTCAGAGAAGTTTATATACGAATAACTGCCAAAAATAATAATGAAGTTCGAATTAAGTTTAGCCTTAATGTTATTACTACTGTAATTACACTACCACTACTATTAAAATTTCTAAAAGTTTATCAAAAACAAAAATGTCGCTTTGAACAACAAACCATTACATAAACCATTTCGTACGTAAAGGTATATGCTTACATTTTGTGGCTGGCCACTCGACGATAAGTTGAGTGCAATGATGTGGAATTATTCTTCGAATAGGCTATTTATTATGAAGATATGACTATAATATTATATGGTAAGAATGGTTTTATTACCTTTATTGTGTCAGTTAATATCATAATGTGAAATGTTTGTGTACGTTGGTGATTATCGCACTGCAACTACGCTTAGCCTACCAATGAACGTCGTTACATAAACCTTGAATAGGCTATTTATTCGAAGATAGGACAATAATATATTAGGTGAGAATGGTTTTATTACCTTTATTGTCAGTTAATATCATTATATGAGTCTTTAAATGAATGTTGGTAGTTATCGGACCACGGCCGAGGGTTAGCCTACCGAAAAACATCGCATACGCAACACAACAAACCCGTGATGCAGCGATTCATACCAGTGATGTAACATGAGAAAACGGTCCCTCCAAGAAAAAAAAACCCGTGATTAACTGGATCCGTGAATACTGATCCGTGAATAAGCGATGCCCCACTGTAGAGACATTTCAGCTAAGTTTAACAAGCTGTCAGAGAATTTTGAAGAAGCTTTTACTAGAATGTCTAACACTCTTTTTAGATTCATTTTCAGCTCCTCGTCAGGTACCTGTCGACAGCACCATGGGTAACGGTGCAACAGATACCCTGGCTTGTGAACCCCGTCGTGGCGAAGGCCTAGGGGGGATCCGGTCCGGGCAGGTGCCTGACGATTCTTTACCCAATGTGTCTCCTGTTAGTCCCGTAAGTGCCAAAGGGCGCTTATTTAGGAGAGGGGGGGAGGAGTATTAGTGTTAGACCTAAGATAGCTAGTCGTCAGGATCTTACTTCAGGGGAAGTTTCTCAGTTAGAATCTGACGATGATAATAATGGTGACGTGGATTCGTGTGATATGGATGTTTCTTTGAACGGCAGTCATGATGTCGAGTTCAAAAAACTTTTTGATTTAATTTTGAGTTTTCTTCCTCAGGCGAGGCCTAAGCAGAAGCAGCCTCTGCCTCGTTGTATTACAGAAGGGATTTTTCTTGATGGTCCTTCCCGGTTGCGGGAATTTTTACGTTTTTCTCTTGCTCAGAGGTTCGCGAGAGTGAGGGCGGACGTTGCCGCTAAACTTTCGAAGGTGATCGGAGAAGGGAAGAGGAAGCTCTCTTCTCTTCTACGACACCGGAGAGGAGTTTATCAGGTGGCGGATTATACTTCATTCTCTCGACCCCCCAAACCAAATCCTGATTTTGTCCGACTTTCAGGTCAACCTTTGCTTTCCAAGGCTTCGGTCTCAGTCTCAATCGAAGACGTTATTGCCATGGAGTCTGTTATAAGCCCCTTACAAGAAGCTCAATCCTTCAATATGTGGGTCCTTGGAGGTCTTTTAATATATATCAAGGACTCTGGGTTTGTTCCTCCCGATGCTCCTCTTTTTGAGAAATTCTGCTCGTCTATTTCAATCGCTTCTGTACATCAGAACGAGCTTGCCGCTTCAATGTAGGCCTTTCTTGTTTCGTCACAGTTACCCTCCTCTGTATCGGAGATTCAGAGAAACCGTTTGTTGTCCTCTTCCCCTTTTGGCAATTCCCTATTTGATATATGAGGTTTTGAAGGAACATCAAGATGATGCCTCTTCCCAAGCTCACTGGGCCTTATCAAGGGCTTTTTCCTCTGGTCTTCCTCCCGTTCCTTCAAGGAGTAAGCGTAAGTTTAGTGCCAGTTCCGTACCTTCTGCTCCAGCCCAACAACCTCCTCCTTCTGGCTCGTTTTTCCAGAGTACATCTCAGGTTTCTGGTGCCTCAGCTTCCTCCTCTGGTGCTCACTCTTTGAAACGTAGGAGAGGTTCTTGGAGTGGCTCTAAGGGCAGGGGAAGAGCTCAACCTCCAGGTGGACCTTCTTCTTCTTCTTCTTCCTTGCCTCTGCATAAGAATTTTCGGAAGTGGGAGTCATTACCTCGCCCGGAGACCATAGTAGGAGCTTGTCTCTCTCGCCATCGGTCAGCTTGGCAGGAGAGAGCAGTGGATGCTTAGGTGGTGGAGGTCCTGAGGTAGGTTGCGAGTTCCTTTTTGTTTCGAGACCTCCACTTTCCAATCATCCTCTCGAGTTCAGCGGTTATTCCCTGCACTCAATCAGGGGTCAAGCCTGGGAGAAGGAGCTTTCGGCTCTCTTGGAGAAGGATGCCATAGAGCAAGCTCCTCCTTCTCCTGGGTTTTACTCACGGGTGTTGTAGTTCTAAAGGCCTCGGGTGCCTGGCGCCCCATCATAGACCTTTCGGTCTTGAACAAGTTTATTCTAAAGTCCAAGTTCCAAATGGAGACTGTTCAGGCTGTTCTTTCATCCGTCAGGATGGGGGACTGGATGATTTCCATCGATCTGCAGGATGCTTATCTGCAAATCCCCATCCATCCAAAGAGCAGACCTTACCTTTGGTTTTTCACGAACTCGGGAGTTTTCCAGTTCAAGACCCTTTGTTTCGGCCTCACCACTGCTCCACAGGTCTGTTTCAGCTATTCTGCATCAGTTAAATATAAGGATGCTTCGGTATCTGGACGATTGGTTAGTCCAGGCCGAATCTCTAAAGAAATGTCTCCGGTCGAGGGAGATAGTTCTGTCTCTTTGTGTTAAGTTGGGCATTCATATCAACTTTGACAAGTCCAGTCTAATCCCTTGCCAGATCATGACTTATCTGGGGATTGTTTTGAATTCCCAGATTTTGAGGGCTTCTCCTGCTCCGAAATGGATAGACAAGCTTTTAAGTCTGGTCGAAGAATTTTTGTCCTCCATAATGCAGCCAGTTTCTCTTTGGAAGATTCTCCTGGGCCATTTGTCATCCCTCATCCAACTGGTTCCCGGAGGTCGTCTCAGAATGAGGTCCCCTCAGTCGACACTTTGCCAGTCGTGGGATTTCGTGTCCGAGGACACGATAGTCGCCTCCTCTCCACAGTCGGAAGGATCTCCGTTGGTGGATGCAAGTTCACCGCCTCAAGTCAGGGACATCTCTTCTTTCAGTTCTGCCGGACCTAATGTTTTGGTCAGACGCCTCGGATCAAGGTTGGGGCGCGCACCTGGGCTCCGAAGCCGCTTCGGGTCTTTGGTCAGCGGAAGAGAGGATCATGTCAATAAATTGGAAGGAACTAAGGACAGTGTACCTAGGCCTTCTTTCATTTCCGGATCAATTGTTGGAGTCGGTTGTCGCGATCTTCGTCGACAACACCACAGCAGTCTCGTACTTAAGAAACCAAGATGGCACACAGTCGGACCTTCTCACTCAAGGCGCGATCAATCCTGTGTTGGGCAGAAGACAGGGATTACGTTGGTCCCTCAGTTTATCCTGGGCCATCACAATGTCTTAGCAGACGCCTTGTCGAGACCAAACGAAGTTCAAGGGTCGGAATGGACGCTTGCCAGGAAGTCTTCGACAGCCTCAGGAAGAAGTGGCCTGTCACAGTCGATCTGTTTGCCACCCCACTGAATTTTAGGTGCCAGATCTTCTTTGCCTCTTACCAGACTCCTCAGAGTGCCGGGACAGATGCTCTTTTGCAGGACTGGGAGGGCCTTCAAGCCTATGCATTTCCTCCGTTCGCTCTGGTGAGGTCAGTCCTCAACAAAGTGAGAGCAACCAAGCGTCTGGAGCTCACCTTGATTGCTCCCTTCTAGCCACAAAAGGAGTGGTTTCCCGACCTACTGGAAGCTCTGGTGGAGCCCCCCATTCGTCTGACAGAGAGACCAGATCTTCTCAAACAACCCCATTTTCATCATTTCCATCAGAGGCTCCACATGCTCATCTTCATGCCTGGAGACTGTCAGGGTTCTCCTCCACAGTGGCACGACAGTTGGCCGACCCAGTCTGCAGTGTTCTCCTCCGACATGGGACATTAATAAAGTCCTTAAAGTCTTTAGGTTCCCTCCGTTTGAGCCTCTGAATACGGCCGATTTTAGGGACCTCTCTTCTAAGACACTCTTCCTTGTCTCACTGGCTACAGCCAAGAGGGTGGGTGAACTGCAAGCACTCTCTTTTCTGGTTTCTAGATCTGGACAAGACATGATTTTGTCATACCTTCCCGAATTTGTCGCAAAGACTGAATCATCTGATAATCCCATTCCCAGGTCTTTCGTGAAGTCGTTGGTCGACTTTGTCGGTAATTTAAATGAGGAATTAGTTCTTTGCCCTGTTAGGGTGCTCTCATGCTATTTACGCCAGACGAAGGACATTCAGGGTCGTCCCCGTCATCTGTTTGTTTCACCCCGAAATGTCAAGAGGCCTATATCAAAGAATGGTGTATCCTTTTTTCTCAGAGATCTTATTATTAAAACTGGTGGTTCGGCTGCCTGTAAGGGCCAGACGCCGAGAGTACACAGTATTAGAGCAGTTGCTACATCAGTAGCTTTTATGAAGAACGTCTCGGTCGCCAAGGTGCTTGAGGCGGCGACTTAGCGGTCTAATTCTGTTTTTTGCCTCCTTTTACTTGAGGGATATTTCTCCAGTTCTAGGCGACCTTCGTTCCTTGGGCCCATTGGTGATGGCAGGATAGGTCGTCAGACAGGAGAATTAGGTAGTCTCCCTGTTTTACGTTTGGTTGCAACTTGTATATTATTTTTTCTTGTTTGTTGTATATATTTTTTGTTTTTACATTATAACTTATGGCAGTGTTTGGTTTAGTTATAATGGGAATTAGGCAGTTTGGTATTTAGGTGTTTTTGATGACAAGGACTAGCTGCTTGACAACTCATGCTGCTTCCATTGTCAGTGTGACATGGGACCAGCCACTGGGTTGTCGGTACTGGCGACTATGCTTCTCCCAAAGTCGATGCCGACCTAGGACTAGCCACTGGTTCGCTTGTCCTGACGACTCACGCTTCTTCCATTGTCCTTCTGGATAGGGAATTAGTCGATGGATTGTCTGTCATCTGGTGACTCGTTCACCATCTACTTTTTGTCTCACCTGTTGTCTCGGAGTCAGACACTCGTGCGAGATCAGGCGACATTTAATAGCCTTGAGTTTCTCGTTGACGACGTCGGTTGCGTTGATACACCCTCCGATGATCGTTTAACATGAGACCAGGTTGGACTGCTGGCACTCGTCCTTCGGGACTGAGTCGCCTTTTTGCTCCGCGCTCCTTTCTCTTGGCACAGAAATCTCGAGTCAGGAGTTGCTCATGAGCCGATATCGCTGCTGGCGACGTTGGGTTGCGTTGATACACCCCTAATGTTTGCTTAGCTTTGAATCGCCCAGGCAGTCCAGGCACTCATCCTTCAGGGAAAGAGTTGTCAATACCCGATCCTCTCTCTTGGTGCCAGACATTCGTGAGAGAGCAGGTGTCGTTGTAGTGCTTAATAAAATCATCGGGGTGCAGCCTTGCTGTCCTCATTTTGTCTGACTGGTCACTTGGTCGGTCACCTGACTTTAGTACAGACTGACTGACTATACACTTACTCCTTGTCCTTTACTACCGCAGTTCTGCAGCATTATGGTAAGAGACTTTGAGTTCTTAGTATCTTAGACCTCGGGTTGAGTTTTTAACTGCCTATGATATATATTTCTTTGATTGTTTTATGTCCTATTCTGTCCGAAGGGGAAATTGTACTCAGATTTCCTCCTCCTTTTCAGTGTGGTTAATTGGGCTAGATAAATTATATTAAGGTAATGTTTATTAATATGGAATTTTTATTCTAAAATTAATATTAATAATACTTACCTGTATAATTTATCTAGTCCCACCCATCCTACCCCACGATCTGCCTATCACAACTGATTTTCAGGGAAGGTTTTGTAACCGTCAACGGCAGCGTTGCCAACTGGCGGACAGAATAGGAGGTAACAGGGTTGCCAATGTGGTAAATTTTGATGCGGTTTTTGAGGATTTAGGGCTAGATTAATTATACAGGTAAGTATTATTAATACGATTAATTTTAGAATAAAAATTCCATAATATATCCCTTATAATTTTGAGTTTTGATTCTGGCAATAAGCCTAGGCTATCTTAGCAGTCGCTACTGTAGCCTAGTCTAAGATTCTGACATCTAAAACTAAGAAGCTAAATGCTTAAAATATGCCTATAAAATGTATAATTAATTAACCATAATAAAAAAAAACCTTCCGACCTCCTTTTGTTTACAATTGTTTTGTCAACACTACCCAGTACCCAAAAGCTTGCCAATTAACCACTTTTAACTAGCACACAGTATAGTAATCATACAGTTCTATTATAGCCATTCAACCACTGAAACTAATGAACAGTATAATAACCATTTATTTCTATTCTTTAATCTATCTTTACTCAATGGAGATACTGACAGCTATAATGAAACATATAATGACATTATAACAGAAGAAGAATTCTAGAAAATATTTGCTAGATTCAATGAGAGCAGTCTTTAATGTAGTTAAAGTAATTTTATTGTGTGAATTTTATTCCTTATTTTAGTTTACTGTAGAACCCCGGTCCTTGACTCTATTAAACTCAACATAATCAGATTTTGACACGAAAGTTTTAGTCAATTTTGCATCAGAGGTCGAACAAAAAACCAGAATCCGGCCTGACAAACCATACGATTTTTGTGAACATGTTAACAAAAGTGTTTTGTTCAGTCACCGCTAGTTAGCATTGTTGTTTAAAGCCAGCTCACTCTGCTGCTATTGTTTTGAGCAAGTATACAAGCTTGTACAGGAATATTTCCTTAGTTTTTGTGGTTTTCTGTGCTGTATTTTGATTCAGTCATGGGTCCCAAGACAGCCATTGCAGACAAGCAGAAGAGGAAAACGGTAAGAACCACAATTGAACTTTAGGAGATTATTGAAAAGTATGAAAGAGGCATTTGTGTGACTGATTTTGTAACTTATTTTTAATATTTTATTAATGTATTGTAATAATTATGCTTGTTTTTAAATGTTTTATTGTCAGCAACAAGTTTTGTGCATACCCAGTACAGTACATATTATACATAGCCTAGCCTATGAGGCCCAGTCAACCATTGGACATAGGCCAGTTTTTTTTATACAGTTCGTAAATGTACATTTAAAGGTAAGAAAAAGGTGTATAATATGATATGTTTTGTATAAAAAGGCAAGGTTATGATAATGAGAGGTGGTCAAGAATGGATTAATCCATTTTCAGCTATTTCTTATGGAAAAACGTTATTAAAATCTCAACTGAATCACATCTCAACTTTTTCTGGAATGGATTATCATCGAGGTCCAGAGTTCTACTGTATTTTGTTTGGGATGTCTTGCTTGTGCCTTTTTCAAAGTTCCCTGTGTAATAAAATGGTATTCCGTGATTCATTACCCATATTTGAAATTGGGAAGAAGCTTCATGATAAAAAGTAGGATTTTATTAAAAACTGAAGTACAGGACCATTTGGAAGTCATTCTGAAGCCGTCAAGGTAATAAATAGAAAGTGAGATACAAAATCAGGGTATATGTAGATAGTCATTTAAATCTGTATTTACAGGCACTGTGTTTACATCGGGGGACTGGAGGAACTGGAGGGGCAACGCCTGGTAAAAAGCTGGTTGGGTTGAGAGTTGTACGCTGTGAATGGGTAGCACCTACTGGAGCAGAGCAAGCTGTAGTATACCCAGCATCTGATTTAGGGTAAGCCATTATCATAATGTTTCTTTATAGCAATTTATATAAGTTTTATAATTAAAAACTAGTAAAACAGAATTATTTTCATTGTTTACAAGAACGTAATTATATTTATGAAATCATAATTTTATTTTTAGATGAATTCAGTGCTTTTATTAGTGATAAACAAGTGTACATTTAAATACAGCAAAATAATTTGACTAAGATGGAAATACTGTAATGGTTTCCTATGATTTTATTAAAATATACATACTATAATAAAACGTAGAGAAATGCAAATCAATTTATCTGCCCAGGATGTGTGAGGAAAGAAATCTTCAATGTAAACTGCTATTGCAGAAAATATATATGCATGAACAAAACCTTATAGATTTGATTATTATTTTTATCGTGTTATTTGCCTTCTCCTTAAAAGCAGACACTGTTGAGGAAGATGATAGGATTACACCTATTTGCCTGTACCTCTGCGTCATTGTCCCTGTTGTCACTTTACCCCCAGGCCCATACCCAGAGTTTTTTTTATGGGGGAGGGTTCGTTTTTCCCAAAACTGGACCTTTTCTTCCATAAATGTCATTGCACATATTTATAGGTATATACAAGATGAAACACTAGAGCAACAAGACCCTCTTCCCCAAAGAAGTTAGCTCATCGGCCCTTTCACGATAGAAATAACAGAGGAAGGGGGATTAGGGGAAGAGGGAGAGGCTCAAGACGATAGGATGGGCGCCTCTCATCACTCAGCCACACCAGTCGGGGGTTGCCTGGCAAATCACTGGAAGGTGTGGCAGGAACTGGGAGCAGAGCAGTGGGTGGTGGATGTTCTCAGGGTCAGGTATTTGATTCTGCTCGAAGTAACCCCACCCCTGACAGAACAGCCACTACCTCACCTCGCTAATGCTCAGGAACCTCAGAAGGCTTTTATTCTGCAAGAGGAAGTGAAGAAGATGATGGAAAAAGGGGCTGTGGAACAAGTATCCATTCGGTCAAAGGGGTTTTACAGCAGGATTTTCCTTGTCCCCAAAGCCAACAGGGACTGGAGGACAGTAATAGACCTGTCAACATTGGATCTGTTTATAAAAAAAAACAGATTCAAAATGGAAACTCCAAAGACGGTTCTACAAGCAGTCAGGATCAAGGACTTTATGCTGACAATTGACTTGAAGGACGTATACTTTCAGATCCCAGTCCATCAGTCTTCCAGGAAATTTCTCCGCTTCAGTCTTGCAGAGAAAGTTTTTGAGTTCAAAGTTCTGTGCTTCGGTTTGACAATGTCTCCTCAAGTTTTTACAAGAGTGTTCACTCTCGTGTCGACATGGGCACATGCTCAGGTGATCAGGCTAATAAGATATCTAGATGATTGGCTGGTGATAGCAAAGTCCAGAGAGAAATTACTCCGGGACAGGGCGACCCCTCTGCAGTTTTGTCACAGCTTAGGTATTGTGATAAATCAGGAGAAGTCGTAGTTGGATCCAAGTCAACGGCTTGGCTGTGCCAAAAATTTTACAATCTAATCTAATCTAATCCAATGCCTTTCTGGAAAAACAAACACAGCCAGCAAGACAGTGGGAATTCTAACTTCCTTGTAGAAGCTAGTACCACAAGGGAGGCTACACCTTTGATCTCTACAATGGAGGATGAAGGAGTTTTGGTCACCAATAGTAGATCACCCGTACGAGCAAATTTCCTTGTCGGCAGAAGTGAGGAAAGACTTGCTGTGGGGGGTGAAGGACAATTCCCCTTCAGCAACCCTCCCCGGATCTTTTGCTGTTCTCAGATGTGTCACTAGAAGGTTGGGGAGCCCATATGGAGGAGCTGCTGGTTTCAGCAAAATGGAGTGGCGAGGACAGAGAACTCCATATAAACGTGCTGGAGTTAAAAGCAGCGTTTCTAGCACTACAGGAATTCAGGGAGAGGGTAAAGGGGCAATTAGTGGTATTGATGTCAGACAACACCACAGTAGTAGCGTACATAAACAAACAAGGAGGCCTAGTTTCTTGGCAGTTATATGTAATGACAGTTCAACTTCATCAGTGGGCTGTAGAGAACCTAGTAGACATCAGGGCCAGATATATTCTGGGAAAAAGAAACATAGTGGCTGACAAGTTGAGCCGCAGGGATCAGATCCTGGGAATGGAGTGGTCCTTGCACCATCAGGTAGTGGACAGGATGCTCATGTTGTGGGAAAGGCCGATCATAGACCAATTCGCAACCAGGTACAACAAAAAGTTGGAAGTGTATTGTTCGGTAGTCCCAGACGTAGACGCTGTAGCAGAAGATGCGCTACAACACCCATGGGACAATCTGGAAGTTTACGCATTTCCTCCATTTTGTCTAATCCGTCAGGTTCTGAACAGGGTAACGCAGTCTCAGAACCTCAGAATGACTGGTAGCTCCTTTATGGCCGAAGGCAGAATGGTTTCCAGACCTCTTGGAACTCCTAATAGACATGCCGAGAGAGTTACCCCCATGGAACAACCCACTATGTCAGCCGCACATGGAGAGGTACCAACGGTCGATGAAGTTCCTATCACTTCACGGGTGGAGACTGTCAAGTATCTCTTGCGAGCGAGAGGGTTTTCGCAAAAAGCAGCAACGCAAATGGCAGGAAATATCAGAAAGTCATCTGCAGCAGTATACCAAGGAAAATGGTCAGCATACTGTGATTGGTGTCGTAGAGGGAACTTGTCTCCACCCGGTACCACTATTCAGCAATTAGCAGACTCTGATATATCTTTGGACAGAAAGGCATATGTCTGTATCTGCTGTAAAGGGTTACAGGGCTGCTCTAGCCTCGGTCTTACGCATGGAAGGTTTGGACATTTCGTCTTCATGGGGGTTGGCCATGTTGATGAAGAGTTTTGAGCAGTCATGTTCGCCAAAGGAACTAAAAGCCCCAGATTGGGATTTGACCATGGTACTGAGTAGTCTGACAAAACCCCCCTACGAACCACTAAGGCAATCCACAGATAGGAGCCTGACCCTGAAGACAGTCTTCTTATTGGCCCTAGCTTCAACCAAAAGGGTGGGGGAACTACATGGCCTGTCATATATCGTAAAGCATTCGAGAGGTTGGAAGTCAATGGTATTCGAGTTTGTTCCAGAATTCGTGGCCAAAACTCAAAACCCATCAATAGTGGACGGCAGATTCGACTCCTTTTCCATACCTTCTCTGGCAGAATTCATAGACAATGACAAAGAAGAGAAGCTTCTGTTTCCCGTCAGGGTAATAAGAGAGTACTTAAGAAGGACAAGGCACCTCAGGCTGGGGTGCCGGAGGTTGTTCGTAAGTACAGGATGGAACAAAAAGGAGGTGTCCAGGAATACAGTATTGTTTTGGCCAAGAGAAGCGATCAGGAATGCCTACATGACAGAAGACAGGGGGTCAAATAGCCAGGAGAGGGCTAGAGCTCATGGCATCAGAGGCTTGAGTGCTTCTTTGGCATTCAAGAAGAATATGTCTGTGGAGAGAATTCTGAAAGCTGGTATTTGGAAACGCCAAACAACTTTCACTTCCTTTTATTTAAAAG
This sequence comes from Macrobrachium nipponense, assembly GCF_015104395.2. Classification (NCBI taxonomy): domain Eukaryota; kingdom Metazoa; phylum Arthropoda; class Malacostraca; order Decapoda; family Palaemonidae; genus Macrobrachium; species Macrobrachium nipponense. The sequence continues at coordinate 104,215,820 of NC_061108.1, forward strand.
ACGTTGCCCATAGATCCTTGGACACTTTCCTTGGGTCCAGTGGTGGCGGCCCAGCAAGTGGTATATCTCATCCAGTACCCCTGGCGGGTCAGTTTGTGTCTAGTCTAAGATGAAGGTATGAAAGTAGAATGAATGGGATGATTGGTCTTTTTTCTTTACTACTTTCTTTCTACTCCTTTACCTACGGGCAGTATGAAGGAGAGTACAGTGGTACCTCGACATACGAAATTAATCCGTTCCGAGGCGGCCTTCGTGTCATGAGCTTTTCGTATCTTGCACCGCATTTTACATGTAAAAGGCCTAATCCCTTCCAAGCCCTACAAAAAAAAACCAGTAAATTATATATTGCAATACACCCCCTGAACACCTGAACTAGCCCTGGTCACTACCAGCCCGAACCATCATTTATTAAAAATTTACCAAATCTTTGGTTAAAATAAACGATCAGTGTTGCCAATCTCCTGGCAAACACCCTCGTTACCTAGTTACCAGCCCACCGCTAGTAGCCCTGCCTCACGGGCCGGTCACACCTGCCCTCTCACGTCAATCACTTATCGTTCGCGGTGGAGTACAGATGTATCCACAGCGAACTCCTATTTGGTCTTGCCCGGCCTTCATTTGCACCTTTGATTTGATTGAATTTGGTGACGAATTACGCATCCCTTTGGATTACGGTTGGATTGCTCTTAATACCTTGTCATTAGACATTGATTCTGCAAAGGAAGAAACAACACAGGCTACGACAACGACTACTGCATCCTCGGCCACGACATCACAGAAAACGACGAGCGGGGGGAGTTCAACAACGTATCGTCTTTGCCACCAACAATGCAAGAAAACAGGATGAGGTACCCTATGACACGATAGTCATTCCTTATGCGTAAATTGTAGGGTAGCCTGTTCAATATAATGTAAAGACCAGATGTTTGGAATGTCAGGAGTGGTCTTTGGACCAGATGTTAGGGTATCTCAAAACATAGGAAAGGTCTCGTATTAAGAAGTAACTGTAGGCAGGAAGAGACTAACGTAGATCAAGATAAAGACTTAGAGACAGTGCTCTTTAAGAGACTTGAGAGTACGCTGACATCGAGTATGACATCTCTGTACCGATTTTATGTCAAGATTAGTTGAGGATAGATCGAGCAATAGGGATACTGAAATTACTAATCGTTCTGTTCCAGCTCCCCTGCCTGTTCCAGAATCAGCCCTAACCGGTGCTGGGGGTTATGGGGATCCGCAAGCCCACGGGCAGGATCCGCCGTCCCCCCTGGCGCGGAGCAGGCAGTGTTGGCAGCAGATTCCCCTTCCCTCGATGACATCTCTGTCACCGATTTTAGGTCAAGATTATGTGAGGATAGATCGAGCAATAGGGATACTGAAATTACTAATCGTTCTTTTCCAGCTCCCCTGCCTGTTCCAGAATCAGCCCTAACCGGTGCTGGGGGTTATGGGGATCCGCAAGCCCACGGGCAGGATCCGCCGTCCCCCCTGGCGCGGAGCAGGCAGTGTTGGCAGCAGATTCCCCTTCCCTCGATGTGTAAGTTCTCAGGATGATAAAAACTTAGGTCAGATATAGACGAGTAGGGATAATAGGTACATACAGTGTTTAGTTTAGGAAGAGAAGTGCAGGCTTCTTCGGGTCGGTTTTCTATTTAAAAGTAGTTAGTTTTTAGAGGCACAGTGTCCTTAGAGCATCTTTAGGCTTTTTCCTGCTTCGAGTTCCTTGCATCAGAAGCTTTTAGGCCAGGGTTGGTCTTTCAGATATGCATGCTCCTTCGTCTTTAAGGTTACTTTCCTCTACGTATACGATACGATAATTGTTAATATCAACTAATTCTCCGTTCAATGCATATTGACTTACGATATTCAGTATGAAGAGAAATCGAATAAAATTAACTACGGTTAGCCTAGTGTTCACGATGATATATCGTATGCATATTCTCAGTAGCCTAGCCTAACCTAAAGTATTCGCTGTACAACATATCGGTAGTTATTTTTATTTTGGCTAACGCTGTAGGCTTAAGGCAATCTTGACTTCGGATAATTCAATACAGGTGTAATTGAAAACGAACGAGAATCCGTCTGAGGATAATTAATATGAATGTAATCGAACAGAATGAAGATCGGATTCTGTCCGACTAAAGCATTATAATTGTATTATGTGTATCATCATATTGGCGTAGTATAAACACTAAACTCGGCAGTCATTCACGCTGGAATCAGCGGATGACGAATACGGGTTTGCGTCGCCGTATCCATCTCATTCTCTCCTGATTGACTAAAATGACTAACGTAACAACATCTCACTTATGCCAAGTTTGTACAAAACGTCTTAAAGGAGACGTGTCTTCAACTATGTTGACATTTAATATAGTCAATGAGGTATCTATCTTGGGCATATAAACATGTCAGATATAAGGAATTTGTATGCATGACGTCTTCATACGTTTTAACAAACTATTGCCGTCAGTATTTACATTGAGCTGATGTCAATTACAGTTACAAATTATTACCAGTCGTATTATCAAATACAATGACAACTGAAATTTAATATTAGGCCTAATAAAGTTAATTTAATTACCTTTAATATTTATTTTATTACTTTTCAATTAAATTATATTACACTAGCTTGTCGTCAAACAGCACTATTGTAAGGAGGTGTGGTTTAGACAGACAAGGATGCGGCTAGTCTATTTTTTTTTTTCTCCTTGGCTTCAGATTCAACCATATCACTTGGTCTCGGCTAATGTTTTTGTCCTTAGTTAGCATATTAATGAATATCTGGATACTTAACTTATGTAACGAAGTCATACTGTTCGTCTTACGCATGTAATTTAAGACCAAAAAAAAATTTGACTGATACGTCTCATCGGAAGCTAGTTTTTCCCTCGGTTAGATGGCGTTAAATTTAGGATTCCGTTCGTTTTTCACTCGTTTTCATAGGTATTACGAACCTTACACTTTATATACGTTATTAATCCTTTGTCTGTGTGAAAACAACAGTAATGAGCTCTTTCATGCTATTAGTTTCTTTTACCACGGCTGCGTTGGAATTCATACATAAGCTCGGGACTTCTGTCCAGGTTGCTGATGAACGTAATTTTGCCTTATTAGCTTCAGCTGCATTTATAACTGAATACAGTAATTACCGTCCCACGCGGATGAATACAATAACGGATGTTGCTATCGGATTCGATTACTGTCACAGCTGATCAATACAATAAAGTGATGTTGTTATAGGAGTCGATCGCATTAGCAACAAGTTCGCGTTCGGTTGTTCATAGCTGTACGGAGTTATACGAGTATTATCGTTAAGATAATACCCTTTTAACTTGCTGCAATTTGCGGAGGTGGAGATATTAGACGATCGTAATTTCTCTCTCTCTCTCTCTCTCTCTCTCTCTCTCTCTTCCCTGATTTTATCTCTCTCTCTCTTTTCCCTGATTTTATATTCTCTCTTTTTCCTAGACGATTGTGTTTCTCTCTCTCTCTCTCTCTCTCTCTCTCTCTCTCTCTCACTTTTCTGATTTCATATTCTCTCCATATTCTCTCATCCTATTTTTCCACGCTCTCCTAACACTGGACTCATTGTTGTGCAACAGAGGTTTTTTCTTCCGTTTCAACACCTTTTCAAACTTTCCTCAATTTCCCTTCAGCGCTGACTGACCTCATAGGTCCCAATACTCGGCCTTTGGCCTAAATTCTATTTTAAACCCAACAATCTTGCTGTCGAGTTAGTATTAGAGTAGGGAGCGAATATTCGGAATATGTATAAGGTATTCATGATATGATATATCACAAGAGGATTTTAAGTATTAGGAAAGATAGGAAAGAACATGTCTGGGTCTATCTGAGGGTATTTTTCCAAGTGCCAACCAGGCAGAGTACCAGACAGGCAGGTACAACACTACAAGAGAGGACATCACTACGATCGACGACACCGTTGTCTCCTCCGTACATGAGAGGCTAAGGCCACATGGGAGGTCTTCAGTTTCCCTCCATACATGAGAGGCCGAGAGCCACATGGGAGGTCTTCAGATTCCCTCCATACATGAGAGGCCGAGAGCCACATGGGAGGTCTTCAGATTCCCTCCATACATGAGAGGCCGAGAGCCACATGGGAGGTCTTCAGTTTTCCTCTACTCAGGTGAGGCACATAGCCAGCTGAGAGGAAACAGGTTTGTATCCCTTCCGCACTCAATGAGTTTTGAACCTTAGGGTAGAGGTGCAGGGAGTTTTCCCATCCACATATGCAGGCCTAGAAGGCCACACATGGGAGATTAGCTTGGACGAGTGACAAATGAACTTGAGACTGACTCGCGTACTCAATTATATTGACTGACAACTAGTACAAGTGGAGGGCCGGGCAGATTTGATTCCCCACCTCCAAATTAATGTTGTTAATCGGGCTAGTTCGAGGTGTTCAGGGGGGTGTATTGCAATATGAAGTTTTTATTGTAAAACTAATATTGTAATACCTACCTGAACACCTGAATGATTCCCACCCTCCTCCCCTCTCATACAGAGTTATTGAGTTATGATTGACGTGAGAGGCAGGTGTGACCGGCCCGTGAGGCAGGGCTACTAGCGGTGGGCTGGTAACTAGGTAACGAGGGTGTTTGCCAGGAGATTGGCAACACTGATCGTTTATTTTTAACCAAAGATTTGGTAAATTTTTAATAAATGATGGTTCGGGCTGGTAAGTGACCAGGGCTAGTTCAGGTGTTCAGGTAGGTATTACAATATTAGTTTTACAATAAAAAACTTCATTTTGTTCATGAGACTTTCCTGTCATATATATATAGCTGTATTCTCCGAAGTCCGACAGAATTTCAAAACTTACGACACACGCAGTGGGAGGCCAGGTGGATAGTACCCATTCCCGCCGCTGGGAGGTGGGTATCAGGAACTATTCCCATTTTCTATTCAGATTTTCTCTGTCGCTGGTACTGTCAACACCTGTTTTCAGTACCTCCGTCATTGGATTTCGTAAACTTTCGTTGCCACTTGAGTATTCTGATTGTCTTTTGGTTTTTTGACTTGGATTTGTGGTTAGGCATACGCTATTGTGGACTGTTTTGGATTATGCTTTGATTTTTCTTGGAAAAGATGTCTGGTTCTAGTTCTGCTAGTTTCAGAGTATGTTGTGTGGAAGAGTGTAAGGTGAGGCTACCGAAAGCTTCGGTAGATCCTCATACAGTATGCACAAGGTGTAGGGGGCATGTATGTTTGATAAATGATCGGTGTAAGGAGTGTGAGAGTTTGCCTGATTCCAGTTGGAAGACTTATGATTCTTATGTGCGTAAATTAGAGCGTGACAGGATCAGGAGGTCTTCCTCCAAGAGTGTGTCAACGAGTAGAAGTCAGGGTAGTGATTTTTCACCTGCTAACCCTCCTGTAGACTTTGTTATCCTTAACCCTGTGGTGTTGCCTTCGGGCCCTGAGGTTGTGTCTGTGGAAGGTAATGCCCTGTCTGTAATTATGGATTCCATCCGTAACCTGGAATCTAAAGTGCTCGCTCTACAAAGTAGTGTTGTGAAGTGTGGTGATGGTGTTAGTGCCCCTAGTGTTGTGGAGGGGGCGTCAGATCGGCCCTATAATGCCTCTAGGCCTGGACCTCTGTCGGACTCCCAGGACTCAGGGAGTGGGCAAGTCGAAAGCCGAAGGAGGGTTACAGGGGCTCCCCACCGGTCTGGCGTCCCTTCGGCAGGTCCTGATAGACGCTTCCCAGGCTGCCAAGGATCGTGCTCGTGCACGAATCCTTAAGGATTGCTTCTCGTCCCTGAGGCTTCCTCCCCGCACAAGGGGTGGAGCTCTCGGAAGGACTCTCGCCCTCTTAAGAGAAGCTTCAGAGAGGAGGACGCTTTATGTCCTCTTTCTCGAGATGCGTTTCGGTCGTCGCCTGAGAGTTTTGACGCTTTCCCGCCGCAGAAGAGGACCAGGACGTCATCGGAGGATGACGCTGTTGAGCGCCCCAGTCGCTCCAGGGAAAGAGCTGTCGCTTTTCCTGTGAGAAGGAAGAAGGCGTCCCCTCACCCCTTGTCTTCCCACAGGATCAGCCCTTCCCCTGAGAAGGAGTCTTCTCCTATGAAGAAGATTCTCCTTGGAATGCAGCAGCATTTGGCCTCGTTTATTGCCGAGGGGGAGGCAGAGCCGCGTCGACGCAGGAAGGACTAGAGACTGCCTATCAGTCCCCCTCTCCTTCTCCTCGTTCGTCTCCTTCTTCTGCTTCGTCGCCCTCTAGATTTCGTTTGCCACCTCAGCGCTTGTCTAGAGTTTTCGATGAGCGTCTCCCCAGACACTCATCGTAGCAGAGATCGCCGAGCTTCTTGTCAGGACGCTCCTCACGCTCCCCTTCATGATGCTCTACATGCTGCTCAGAATGACGCTCCTCCATGAGCTCCTCAGGCGGCTCGCAATGACGCTTCTCTTGCTGCTGCTGCTCGTCAGGACCCTCATTTCGCGGATCTTCAGGACGCTTCAGAGGCTGCTGTTAAGGATGCCCGGCCTTGTTCTATGAGTACTTCTTCGAAGCGGAGGTCCCTTTTGCGAATTGGACCTCAAGGTCTTAGAACTTCTCAGATGTTGCAAGACTCTTCTGTTGCTCCCGTTGAAGAGGGACAGTTATCAAGTTCGTCGGAGCCTGCGGATGAAGAGCAGCCTTCTACTTCGTCAACTTTGGACTACCAGGTTTTGGCCCGCCTCCTGAGGGACTTGTTTGGAGACAAGTTCCAACCCTCTGCCCCTCGCTCTCCTCCTTCGCAGTTAGCTTCATCGAAGACGAGGAGAACGCCAGGCTTTGTCAAGATGTCGACGTCTCTTCAAGAAAGTCCACGATTGGATGGATTCCAGGAAGGCCCAAGGCAAGACTTCTTTTGCCCTGCCTCCGTCGAGGTTGAGTGGAAAGGCGGGTATCTGGTATGAGACGGGAGAGGAAGTTGGCTTGAGAGTTCCTTCCTCTTCCCAGGGAGACTTTGCCAGCCTTGCGGATGCGCCAAGGAGGTCTCTCCTTTCCTCTGCGAAGGTGTCTTGGACTCTTTCGGAGCTGGATCATCATCTGAAAGGGCTGTTTCGGACGATGGAAGTCTTCAACTTTCTGGACTGGTGTTTGGGGGCCCTGGACTTGCAGTCTCGGAGTCTTAACTTGATTTGTCTGGAGGAGCTGTCCAGCGTTTTAGCTTGCATGGACAAGGCCGTCTGGGATGGTTCGGATGAATTGGCTTCCCACTTTTGTACGGGGCTTTTGAAGAAGAGGGCCTTGTACTGTAACTTCACAGCGAAGTCTGTTTCTCCCTCACAGAGGGCAGAGTTGCTGTTCGCCCCTCTGTCGAGCCATCTTTTCCCGCAATCCATGGTTAAGGATCTCGCCATCAGCCTGCAGGAAAAGGCTACCCAAGACCTCCTGGCCCAGTCGTCCAGACGTCCAGCAGCCCCTTCTACTACTCCACTTGGACAGGCTTCCAAGAAGCAGAAGCCCTTTCGCGGAAGAGCTTCCTCGAGATTGTCTCCTCAAGGAAGAGGTCTTCCTAGAGGCAGAGCCCCTTCCAAGCTTAGGGGTAAGAAGTGACGCGTCGGACCTTCAGACACCAGTCGGAGCCAGGCTTCTTTCCTTTGCAAAAGCCTGGAGAGCGAGAGGGATGGACAGCTGGTCCCTCGAAGTCATCGAAAAGGGATACAGATCCCATTCCTTGAACCTCCACCGATGTGCACGACGCCCAGGGATCTGTCGCCCTCCTACCATCAAAGAAAGCAGCAGATTCTTTTCGATCTGCTTGAGCAAATGCTCGAGAAGAGAGCTGTGGAACAGGTCCTAGATTTGGAATCCCCAGGTTTCTACAACAGGTTGTTCCTGGTGCCGAAGCAGTCAGGAGGATGGAGACCTGTCTTGGACGTCAGCAGGCTGAACCATTTCGTAAAGAAAGAAAAATTCAAGATGGAAACGTCTCAGTCGGTTATAGGAGCCTTAAGACCAGGCGACTGGATGGTTTCGTTAGACCTCCAAGACGCATACTTTCACGTCCCTAGCCATCCTCAATCAAAGAAGTACCTGAGGTTTGTCCTGAAGGGGCAGGTCTATCAGTTCAGGGCTCTTTGCTTTGGGCTAAGCACAGCACCGATGATTTTCACGGTACTGATGAGGAATGTGGCGAGATGGCTTCACCTTTCAAGAATAAGAGTCTCGCTTTACCTGGACGATTGGCTCATTCGAGCATTGTCGGAGTCGAGGTGTCTGGAGGACCTTCATACAACGTTAGAATTGACAAAGTCCCTAGGACTTCTTGTGAATTCGAAAAGTCCCATCTGATCCCTACTCAGTCCATCGTGTATCTGGGGATTCAGATGGATTCAGTGGCTTTTCGAGCTTTTCCGTCCCAGGAACGACAGCAGCACTGCTTTGACAAAGTTTCAGCCTTCCTGGGGAAGGAAACATGCTCGGTGAGGGAATGGATGAGTCTGCTGGGGACCATTTCCTCGCTGGAGAAGTTTGTTTCCTTGGGAAGACTGCATCTCAGACCACTCCAGTTTTTCCTTGTGGAGAACTGGGAGAACAAGGAGGATCTGGAAGTGACTCTGAAAATCTCTGTCTGTAAAGGATCACCTAAGGTGGTGGCTCGACCCCGCAAAGCTGGCAGAAGGTGTTTCTCTCAGCCTTCAGAGCCCCGACCTAGTGTTGTTTTCCGACGCGCCCAAGTCGGGTTGGGGAGCAACACTAGGGGGGGGAAGAAGTGTCAGGCACCTGGAGAGGGGAACAGGTGTCCTGGCACATAAATCTCAAAGAATTGGGGGCAATTCGTTTGGCGCTCCAATTCTTCGAGGATCGAGTTTCAGGCCGAGTAGTCCAGATCAACTCGGACAACACCACAGCTCTAGAGTACCTCAAGAAACAGGGAGGAACACACTCTCGGTCCCTGTTCGGCCTAGCAAGAGAGATCCTGCTGTGGGCCCAGGCACGGAATGTAACGATTCTTACGAGATTCGTTGCAGGAGTGGAGAACGTCCGTGCGGATCTACTCAGTCGGCGACAACAACTGCTTCCGACCGAATGGACCCTTCACCAAGAGGTATGTCAGGAATTGTGGAGGTTATGGGGACATCCCTTGGTGGATCTTTTTGCAACGTCGAGGACGAAGAGGCTTCCTCTATACTGCTCCCCTGTACTCGATCCAGGAGCAGTAGCGGTAGACGCCCTCCTCTGGGATTGGACGGGGATGGATGTTTATGCCTTTCCCCCGTTCAAGATCTTGGGAGAGGTCATCAGGAAATTTTGAGGCGTCAGAAGGAGCAAGGATGACGTTGATCGCCCCGTTTTGGCCTTCGAGAGATTGGTTCACGGAGGTCATGACCTTCTTAGTGGACTTCCCAAGGACACTGCCTTGGAGAGTCGATCTACTCAGACAGCCCCACTTTGAGAGGTACCACAAAAACCTCCCCGCTCTGAGTCTAACTGCATTCAGACTATCAAAAACTTGTCAGCAGTCTTTAGACATAGAGGTTTGGATCTAGCAAATAACAAGGACCTTCACGATCTTTTGAGGTCTTTTGAAACCTCTAAGGTGGCTCAGCCAAAGCTGCCTTCCTGGAACTTGGACGTAGTTTTGAAGTTCCTGATGTCTAGTCCATTCGAGCCTCTCCATTCTGCGACATTGAAGGATGTGACCAGAAAGGCTATTTTCCTAACCGCTCTGGCTACGGCGAAGAGTGTTAGTGAGGTTCAAGCCATCAGCAAACATATAGGCTTTAAAGGACATAATGCTGTATGTTCCTTAAGCCCAACGTTTTTAGCCAAGAATGAGAACCCGTCTAACCCTTGGCCCAAGAGCTGTAAAATCAAGGGGATGGCAGAAATTCTTGGACAAGAGCCAGAGAGAGTCCTGTGCCCTGTCAAGGCTCTCAAATTTTATTTAGATAAAACGAAGGAAAGTCGAGGTCCTTCGGACAATCTGTGGTGTTCGGTTTAGAGGCCAGACTTGCCTATGTCGAAGAACGCACTGGCGTTCTTCTTAAGGAAATACCATTAAGGAGGCTCATACGAACTGTCAAGACGGTGATCTTAAACTGTTAAAAGTAAATGCTCACGAGGTGAGGGCGATTGCAACCTCAGTGGCATTTCAGAAGAATATGGCACTCAGTGACATCCTGGGTGCCACCTTTTGGCGAAGCAACGTGGTGTTCGCTTCACACTACCCGAGAGATGTGAAAAGTGAAAACAACATATGAGAACTGCTGTTCGCTAGGGCCATACGTTTCCGCAGATACAATTTTGGGGGCAGGAAGTAGCACTCATCCTATCCTTTAGAAAATGGTTAGGAAGTGTTTTTTAATTTTATTGTGTTTTTATGGTTGTTGGGTCGGCCGCCAGAGGCAGACTTCCCAGTCATTAGCTTAAGTTATGCTATCTTAACTTATTTTAGGCTTGGTCAGGTGGTTGTTTTGCTTCGTTGCCCTCATAGTATGGTCAATATGGTCTAGTCACATTGTGGTCACGCCCCCGTTGACAGATCATCTAGAACTCACCAGCTATACAGGTCACTACCTTGCTGGAGACTCTAGTAAAGCAGAAGCAGACTTGGGTGACAGTAATCACGAAGTCAGCTATGCTAACAGGTAAGGAACCAAGGTGTCAATCATCTACATGTAATTTGTTTCCTAAATCCTATTCTGTCTCTTCCCACCTCCAATGGTGGGATTCAGCTATATATATATCTGACAGGTAAGTCTCATGAACAAAATGATATTGTTATGATACAATAAAGTTTGTTCATACTTACCTGGCAGATATATATATTCATAGTGCCCACCCACCTCCCCTCAGGAGACAGTGGCACTAGAAAATCTGAATAGAAAATGGGAATGGTTCCTGATACCCACCTCCCAGCGGCGGGAATGGGTACTAACCACCTGGCCTCCCACTGCGTGTGTCGTAAGTTTTGAAATTCTGTCAGACTTCGGAGAATACAGCTATATATATATCTGCCAGGTAAGTATGAACAAACTTTATTGTATCATAACAATATAATTTCCAGGCTTACAACACATGTTCTAGGGTTACGGCGCCGATCCGACGGAAGAAATATGACTCCAAAAAGGCAAAATACTGTACATACTTGAGTAATATTCAACTGCATGTAATGTTCAACCCCATTTTTACTGCTTATATTAGGACTTTAGCATATGTCCCTTAGCAATAAGCCTAGCCTATGTTAGCAGTTGCTACTGTGGCCTACTCTATGATTCTGACATCTAAACCTAAGAAGCTAAAAGCTTAGAATATGCCAATAAAATGTATAAATAATCAATATGTACTCATTTCAAATAATTATTAATTAATCATTAACTATAATACACAAACAAACAAACAAAAAAAACCTTCCAACCGTTTGTTTACATTCCCCCCTAATAGTACCGAACGATCGCCAAACAATCACTTTTCCTAGCACACAGTTAGCCATAAATTTTCATTATCTCTCTTCAACTAATGAAACTACCAAACAGTATAATAACCATTCATTTCCATTCTTTATTCTATCTTTACCTAATGGAGATACCGAGTTACTGACAGCTATAATGAAACATATACGTAACGTAATATTAAAACAGATGAAGAATTCTAGAAAATACATATTTGTTGGCTTCGATGATAGCAGTCTGATTTATTTTATATTTTATGATATCTAATTCACAATTTTTTTTATTAAATGTATTGCATGTACTCATTTCAAATAATTATTAAGTAACCATTAACTATAATAAACAATCAAACCAAAAAAAAGCTTCCAAACTTCTGTTTATGTTCAGCACTTACGAGTACCGAACGATCGCCAAGCAACCACTTTCACCTAGCACACAGTACGTACAGTAATCAAATTTTCATTATCTCTCTTCAACTACTGAAACTACCAAACAGTATAATAACCATTCATTTCTATTCTTTATTCTATCTTTACCTAATGTTTTTTTTTTTATTAAATGTATTGCATGAATAAGTTTTTCAATTTACAGCATCCTTTTACCAATAGAATACATAGAGCACAAGGGGTAGATTCTGACCAATAGGAGAGCAGGATCTTATGGGGTGACTAACATCAGGAACCAATGGGAGAGCGGGAGGATGGTGGCGAGTTTACTCAGTTGGCGGCGCGCGAGTTTTAAAATTGTTCTCGGTGGTCCGGGTGAATCTCGGGACTTTACAGCAACAACCTTTCGTAACTTTAACTATTTTCGTATGTAGAGCCAAAAAAAATCATATTTGCTTTCGTATCTCAAGTTTTTCGTAAGTTGAACCTTTCGTATGTCGAGGTACCACTGTACCATCATAAGCTGGAACGGACTAGATGCAGGTGAGGTGGTCAGCCATACTGTAAAGTTATTTTAGAGTATAGTATACTTTTCAGTAGTAACACACTCCTCTCGGTAATAGGAAAGAGAGGGGTGATAGTAGATCCAGATAAAGGGACAAGAGTGGTTTATGAGAATGGAAGGTTCTCTATTTTCCATAGTTTATAAACCATGGCATGGCACCAGCACCCAGTGAGGGAAACCAATAGATTCTCATATATCTTTGGTTCAAGGGTTTATAGTTCATGCTCTTGGAATACTCCTAATATTCGGAAATGGATGAAGGTGGCAAACTCCCAGTCAGTTATAGACTTACCTCCCTCCAATAAGTAAGTCTATCCTAATGTTAAGACCGAAGGTTTGTTTCGTATGTGAACAAATGACAAATTTGTAACTAATCTGTATTTTTCATAACTAACAAACCTGAGGTCTTAACAGTTAATGGCCCACCTCGAACCACCCCTCTAGCAGTCTAAACTGGGTTAGAACTGTAACTGGTGGGTCATGGGACGCCTAGGGCATTCTGGGTAATACATGCCCCGTGACCTGGTATAGATGCCAATAGTCCCTGGATCTCACAAGTTTAATTTTAATTCTACCGGTTTCCAGCTTGGCGCTAGAAAGTCCTACTGTGAAGACCTCAGGTTTGTTAGTTATGAAAAATACAAATTAGTTACAAATCTTTCATTTTTAGTTATATTAAGAAGAAAAATGGGGAATGTGGTATATGTATATCTAACTGGTTAGATGTTATTCAAATCTTTGGTTAACAAAATATGGACTTCCAGAAATTTAGGGGGCTCATTCAACGACCCCCCTCGGTACAAGCCTGACCCCTCATGTTAACTTTTCCTCTTCTTTAGTCTTTGTTATGTAATCCAATGTATTCTATTTACATAAACTCTTTACTCTATTGTATTACTCTGTTCACTTCCTTTACTAATTATGAATGTTCTTTGCTCTCCTAATCTTATGTATTTTGAAAATCTTATTTTTCTTGCCATATATTTATCTCCAGGTATTTGACATTATGCTATTATAATTAATACATACATGGTTTAATGAATCTATTGAGCTAAAATTCGTAGCTCTCCTAGAACTTTTCAACAAAAGAATACTGCAACTATATTTGTGAAGTCAGACTCATGGTTTTATGATCATAACTATAATATTTCACTGATTTAGGTTTCTCAGATTGAAAATCTCTTCTGAAACCCCAGAATCTAATAGTGACAGAAGATAACCTGAACCTGGAAATAGTGTTTTGTTATTCACATTTGAAATTTCCATAGTACGTATTTACTTTTATTTCAGGTAGATAAGCGGAATATGAAACAATTAGAGTGAAGGCTTGTACGTATTTCAGAAAGCACTGAGATTGTTATAAGAAAATTAAGTTACAGGCAGTCCCTGGTTTTCGGCGGGGGTTCCGTTCCCAGGGGTGTGCCAATAAGCGAAAACTGCCATTAACCCTTAAACGCTAAGGGGTATAATAAAAATCTTCTCCCGTATGCCGAGGGAGTCTCGAAGCGAGCGCCGAAGCGGAAAAAATATTTTCTTCAAAAAATCACAGCGCGCTTAGTTTTCAAGATTAAGAGTTCATTTTTGGCTCCTTTTTTGTCATTGCCTGAAGTTTAGTATGCAACCATCAGAAATGAAAAAAAATATCATTATCATATATAAATAATGCGATATATGATAGCGCGAAAACAAAATTTCATATATAATTGTATTCAAATCGCGCTGTGAGCAAAACGGTTAAAGCTAACAAGTTACTTTTTTTCGTTGTATTGTACACTAAATTGCAATCATTTTGGTATATAACACATTGTAAAACGATCAAAGCAACACAGACAAAATATTATCACAAAATGATGCATGAATTCGTAACGCGCGGACGTAAAATTTTTTTTATTCAAAAATTCACCATAAATCTAAATATTGTTCTAGAGACTTCCAATTTGTTTCAAAATGAAGATAAATGATTGAATATTACTAGACTGTAAGAGTCTTAGCTGACAATTGCAGTTTTCGACCATTTCGAATGAGTTAAAGTTGACCGAAAGTCGAATTTTTTTATATATTTTTTGTATATGCAAATATTTCGAAAATAAGAAAAGCTACAACCTTCAATTATTTTTTGTTGTATTCTACATGAAATTGCACACATTTTCATATATAAAACTCTATGAAACGCGTATATCAAATGGAGCAAATATTCCGAGAATGCGACGTACGCATTTCGGAGATTTGCGGTGGAGGGAAGGAAAGTTTTTTTTAAATTCACCATAAATCTAAATATTGTGCTAGAGGCTTTGAATTTGTTTCAAAATGAAGATAAATGACTGAATATTACTAGACTGTAAGAGTTTTAGCTTATAATTGCGTTTTTCGACCATTTTGGTAGAGTCAAAGTTGACCGAACATGTTTTTTTTTCTATTTATCATGATTTATATGCAAATATTTCGAAAATGAGGAAAGCTACAACCTTCAATTATTTTTAGTTGTATTCTATATAAAATTGCGCACATTTTCATATGTATAACTTTATGTAACGGCTAATTTAAAATGGTGCAAACATTACGACAATCGCACGTATGATTTTTTCAGAAGAGTTACCGTGCGATAAGAAAGAAATCGCACTTGCGCCTCTGCGTAATGATTGTAAACAAAACAATGCCTTGATCCGTGAGCTACCAGCATACCCCAAGGCGTGTGATTCAAAAGTTTTAGGCTGGTAGGCCTATAAGTATTTTTCCGCGAATTTAAAAAAAAAATGTTCTATGTCGACGTAAATTACGTCCAGTCGGTACCCGACAGACAATTTATCTCGACATAAAATACGTCCAATAGGCGTTTAAGGGTTAACCAAAACTCAGTGATTTATGGCGCTGATAACCGGAACTTGTCCCGTTATGGCTCTCATAGATCACTGATTTTATGGCGCTAGACAAGCCCTATAAAACCAGATCGCCAATAACCGGAGACTGCCTGTATTTAAGATTGAATATTCTTTTCCAGGTTGGGTCGCGCAATTCTTCGATCAGTGGTAAAGAATTTCTCTCTCACTTTTCTCTTTCCTATTTGCTTCTTCTTATTTTCTTTCCAACATAATAGAACTGTTTATGATATAATTGCGGGCTCTATTGTTGTTGAGGAGCAAGCAGTTGTCAGGCGGAGAAATGGGAATGATGGTTAAACATAGAATATTGTATAGTAGTTCAGATAATGTATACCACATGTTGGGTTTATGGTGCTCCCCAGGGCTTTTTAGCTGATGACATTGATGATTACCTTGAAAATTTTAATATCTTTGACAAAGTGTTTCCCTCTGAAAATAATGTACATACAATTCTTTGTAATCTTCTAGACAAACAGGGTTCAATAATGTTCAAACCAAACCATGACCTATAGCATATGTATGAGCTGTTGATCCCCTTCACTGAAGCTAATTTGTATATTTTGATGTGATATATAATTTCTCAAAACACATTTTACTAATGTGTGAGTGAAAAAACTAATGAAGAGAATTTGTAAATATGTATTTGTGATAAAAGGATTTTTCTGCTAGCGTTTTTATTCAGCTTATGTACTTGATCAAGAGGATTTTTAAGTTTTGTTTGACTTTAGGTAAAGTTTAATATGAAATACATTGCTTGTATATATGTATTCCCTTTGACTATGTTAATTTTATTCTGTTTTAAGTGTATGCGGGGCTGGCAGATATTATATTGTAAAGTCATAAAAAAAGTTGTATTGTATTAAAGCATATGAAAATGCATTTATTTTAGCTTTGAATATGCAGCTGGAATTTACATTTTTTAAGTTATGAAAATGAAGGCTATAGTAGTATCATGTTCTGGTTCTACTTTCTTGGCTCTAGCAATATGAACCATGTAAACATGCATTTGAATAATACTTGTAGTTTTCAAAATTATTTTTACAGCTATTATTTTTACATATATAGTTTTTCATTTGTAACATCCAAACCTGACAGGTAAATTTTCTTGTACCCCTGCTTGGTTGGATCAGAGAATTACTGCAACTTGTTAAAATATCTTAAGTTGTCAATGTATACAGCTTCAGTAACTCATGGAATGAAAAAACTCATTCTTAGATAATCCATATTTTTATTAATCAAAGCCTGATTTTCTGTTGTGGTGATGTCTGAAAAAGGAAGATATTTCTGAAAGTAATGCCAGCAGAGTTTTTCAGAAAGGTCAGTCCTTTTAACTCTTTAAAGCTGTTTAGTAGTTTGAGTGTGTATTTCATTATGTGGAATACACTGCTGAAATTTCAAGCATAACTTCCAGTAAAACCTTTAAAATTAAGTTTGATTATATAGCATAAGTTCTGTGTTTAGCACCCAACTTTGAAATTATGGTGTTGTTAGCTCACAGTGTGAATTTTAGGGAATATTAAAGCTCATTTTGATCAGTGTTTTACAGTTTTAAGAATGTTGTTTACAGTTGTGTTTTGTTATAATAGTATTTTCACTTGTTCAGCTTAAATGCATTACTATTCATAGGATTTTTTTAAAATATGGAAAAGTTGCTAGAATTGTGTAAATGTTTACAGTTCTGTATTGATCATCAAATGACTTATTGTTAAATGTTTTGGTTTGCTTCGTAATAAATTTTAACCCTTTGTAATTTATAAGTCTTTATTAAGAATATATATGCACACAAAAACTTTAAATATTCATCACAGTTCTGCTTCTATATTTTCAAGGAGCATCTATAACATTTTTAAGCAATTATATGTGAAAATAATGTACAATATTTTTTTATGAAATGATCAGGTTAATCAAAGTCAGCATTCCTTCATCTGAGGTTGTTGTAGTGGAAATATTTGTAGGGGAGTTTGATGATTCCAAGTTTTCTCACTTTAGTAAATCTTACATATTTATGATGTAATAGAGAAATTTTTCTATAATGTATATATATAAATAACTTGTTTGTTTGAATTCTAGTACATTGAGGTACATATTACTATAGCATGCCAACCAACTCTTGCAGCTTGTGCTAAAAAATAGTCTGTATTATTTCTAGAGCTACACGTATAATATCTGTGTGTTGTTTGTACCAATCTAGCATCTGAGTTTAATGTTTTGAAGGTGACTGCAAACTTACTGAGAATTTGTAGGGTGATTATCCAGCTGTTAATGTGCATTTTTTGTTAGATTTTGACCGTACTGGGAGTCTCTGGGTTACATTGGGGGTTCCATTTTGGGGTTCTGCTCCTATGCCATGACATAAGCAGAAAAACGGTATAACCCGAGACGTCATCAAAAATTGTAAAAAAAAAGCCCTACTTTTAAGCCTTTGAGTATCTTGAAAACTATATAACCTGAATTTTGATTGAACTTTTTTTAAAAGGCCCCCAAATGTTGACCATTCTGCCATTTTGGAGCCATATTATAATTCCAGTCTTCTGTTGGACTGGCGACATGAACCTGGAACCTGCGCTATAACCTGGGAAATAATTTTTGATGAATGTATTTGAAGAGGGACAACCTCAGAACAACACAAGCTGATTCAGATGTAACCCAGGGACTACCTCAGTGGCATAGTTGGTATGGTGTTTGCTTCCCACCTCGGTGGTCGCGGGTTCGATTCTCGGCCATTCCATTGAGGAGTGAGAGATGTGTATTTCTGGTGATAGAAGTTCACTCTCGACGTGGTTCGGAAGTCACGCAAAGCCGTTGGTCCCGTTGCTGAATAACCACTGGTTCCTTGCAACTTAAAAACACCAAACAAACAAACCCAGGGACTGCCTGTACATAAGATAAGCAAGAGCTATTAAGTTTATAATGCACATTCGACTGATGTAAGCTGTTATGAAAAACAAAAACTTAAAACCTTGATATAGTTTCTCTTTTTATAGAAGTATTTCGTTAAACCCTTTCCCACATACGTATATAGTTGTACAGTTAATGACAGCATAAATATCTTACTCAAAGTATTGCTGGCAGAAAAAGTTCACAACATTGTAAATATTATTATTATTATTATTATTATTATTTATTTATTTTTTATCAGACTAATCAGTTAATAATACTACTCAACTCTCATAGAACTGGCCAATAAGTACATAATACAATTTTATTATGAGGACTTGCATGAATGCAAATTAAAACACCACACATGTATTATCTACCATAGACAAAGGAAGCAATCTATTCACAGTTTACAAAATGTACTTATGGAGCATTAGGGAGTCTGGATAAACCTGATCTCAGTAGCTTTGTATTTGTCTGTTGATCCCATTGGGATGCAGTTGCCACCCTGAATGTAGATGCAGATTTGTACATTTTTATATTTTCCTTTCTATACTGTATTCTGTGAAGGTAGCTTAGCTCATTTAGTATCTGTCTGTTTTTTTCTTAATTCTTTATAGTTCTTCTGATAATAGACTTGATGTGCATGTTATTCACAGTATGAATTTTGCCATTTTGTTGCAATTGCTTGCACCATGGTATTCTTGCCTTCATCAATTGATAGGTCAAATGTTGGGTTGTTCTTGTAATTGTAAACTTCTCTGTGAGATCCTTGAATCTAGACATTGTCTCATGACAGCCCCTATGCTTATAAGGACATATTTTACTTTAGGCAATCTGGATTTTTTAAAACTAATTTTAATGCCATTGTTGATTTAGTCAACTTTTAGACACACATTTACAAACTTCGTAATTTATGTGTTGGAAGATATCTGTGTGATTTAGAGATAAAGTGTCATTTTCTATCTTGGGTACGCATGAAAAAGGACATAAGAAAAGTAACCAGAACTTCAGGTCATACACAGTTACGGTGTATTATGTATCTGTTGTTTTGTAGACATTAGGTTGGTTGTGAAACTTTGGCATTAGTTCACCGTTAACATAACAATAGTGAAGCTTTCTCTATAGAAATGCCTTTTCAACAGCAGATTAATATGGATTAGGCTAGGAGAGGTAGCAATAAAGTTTGATCCATGTGAAAATTTACCAAATGTTGTCAATAGCATTTGTTGCAAGGGGAATTGCCATTTTAGATAGGGTACGTTTAAAGTTCACAAAAGGGACATGTCCAAGACTTCACTATTCATTGTGGATGAAGTTAGAACATTAGCTTAAACTTTGTTTACAGTTAATGTCATATTGCATTCTTTGTTCTCTGCATAAATAAACAGTGGCATGTGAAGGAAAGGAAGTTGATGCTTATTTATTAATGATGGCTACTTTCCCATTGTTAGTCCTCTGTCTTTGGCAGGTGAAGCATGTGCAAAATATGAGTTTTGTATGAAACTTTTCTCTATAATTTCTTGCATTGTAGAACTGGATTTGCTAAACATTTTATTTTTGGGTTTGGGGTTCTTTGAAATAACTAGTTGAAGTAGTAGTTCTTTGATTTTAGAAAAAGTATCTTTTTTTTTCCTCTCAATTTTCATGTGTGTGGGAAGGTTGTATTAAATTATTGTAGTTTTGTTATTCAGAGTTGTTTAGTGATTAACACAAAGTTGTAATGTAATATATTTTGTGAATGTTTTGTCGAACCTACAAGTCTAGATTATTTTCGAATCCACTATGTCTAGGATATACCATTGGACTTCTCTAGACATACATGTTCTCTTTGATCAGTATTAATTTACTATTCACATTAGCAAGGATCAGTTTATTGAAATTACATATTATATCTTTTATAACAAAGGTAGAACCAAAGTTACCAATTCGAAATGAAAATAGCACCAATTTCAGCTTGTACTCTTAAGAGAGAAGGGATTTATATTTTGCAATACTGTATATCCTCATGATTATTTATTAACTATTGTTTTGAATAATGAATGACTTTGGAGTCTTTAGAAGTCTAGGAAGGTCTTTCCAGGTGGACTAAGTAAGAATAAGGAAAGTGCACTAATAGTGCAAAGGAGGCACTAGTCATGTTATCTGTAGTTTTTGTGACTTCTGTGTAGGTGAAGAAATAGTTAATTAACAAGTAGTTTATCAGTTCCAAGTTGTGAACATACGATATTTATTTCCCATCATGAAAACTGATGTTATGGGTTTAAGTATTTCCCATTGTAATCGAATAACTAGAAAATAACTGTATCCCTGTAAGAGGAAGTGAAAATTGGAGCAATTGTAAATGATGTACAGATCAGTTAATTTTTTTTTTTTTTTTTGTGTCCAACTGTTCACCTCTATATATGTAATGTAAGTGAACTTTATCACTAATTTATGTTAATCTGCACCAGTTTTTTATCAAGAACAATGATGTTTTGTACTTAAGATCATTATATTGTATGCAGATTTCATATCTAGCCTTTGTTATAGATTATAGTATACATGGTAAATATTTCCAGAAATTTTAATAAATATTTTTAAATAATGTTTCTTTAAATTCCTGTACTTTGGAGAATTTTCTATGTTTTAAATGATAAAGGGGATACATAACCTTGAAATATATTTATACCTCGGGTAACATTTTGTCCGAGGAAAAAATCCTCTCAGTTAACAGACTTTTGATCAATTTAAGGTTGAACAAAGATGACCAGCTAAATCATGTTGGATGGGGTGTGTGCATTTATGCAGTACCCAGGTGAAATGAAGAGGAAGCACTCAATTGAACTAGTTGCTCAGTAAACTACTCCACTAAACTGTTATGTGTTTATTATTTATGGTCCCCCTCATTATGGGACCACCTTGACGTGGTGAGGGGGCTCTCGAACTTCAGGAATCTTCCCAGGTTCGAACCCAAGAGTCCCATATGACATTATATATTTTCGAATTAACTTCTGTGGACTTTTCCATTTTTGCCAAAATTTTTGAAAGCAAATGAATGAGAAAACATATCATGGCTTAACGTGGAGTTAAATCCGAAGCTAAATAAGGAGAACTGTGGTAGATCCATCATCTACCCGACAATGTTTGGACCTGTTTTTCAGGCAGAACTATTCTGTGGAGCTGGACCACGGATTCTAGGGGGCCCTGGTTTTAGGAATAGAACTCTTGGCATTCTATCCAGTTTGCCCATAATGTGATTAGGAGGGGGATAATTGTATTATCGTAATACTCTTAGTCCTAGCAAGCGGGTTCTGCTTACACTTGGGCCTTACTAATCATGTTATGCCATCCCCTTTTGGGGTAAGGTAGGGATGCAGACATTTGGGAGTCCTTTCTCACTTGTGCCTTTGGCGGAAGATTTAACTTCGCGAAGGGCCAATGATATCTTTTCAAGATTTTTTTTTTTTTTTTTTTAATCTCATAATTTATGAATATTGAAATAAATAGTTTGAGTACCCCTGGCCCCCATGATGGAAAAACTCTGGCACAGTTGATGACTATTGGCAAGTCACTCCCAAATTCCCTTGGTACTGCCACAAGTAGTGAAAGTACTATAAATGATACAAAGGAACACCCTGTTCCAAGTAAAGTAGCAGAGCCAGAAAATCAAATAGAGTGCATAAATAATAAAGAAACAAACAAAAATAAATTGGTATACTCCAATATCGTAACAATGGAACCATATATGATGAACAATAATTCTGAATTAGAGACAAATAATCCTCCCAACAATACAGAAAAATATAAAAATCATAATAAACAAGCAACATACATAAAACAAGGACCAAAAAGAAGCAAAAATTACCGACATAATCCCACATTGGTACATTTTGATGACACCTCTGGACCAGATAACTGGTCAAGATTTCTAGTCCTCAAAGCTGACGACAAAATCTCAGCAGTGATACTAGAAAACAAATTACTTAACATAATCCAACACAAGACATGGAATGCAGACACATCAAGGACAATGAATGGCTTATCCAAGTAACCAATATAAAGCAGTCCACTCCCTTTTTAAGTATAACACAAATAAATAATATAAAAGTAACAATCACAAGCCATGAAACATTGAATTATGTACAGGGTACAGTCCTCCTACCCAATAGCGAGCAGGAGCTTCCCTCAAAACAACTACTGCTAGACTCCTTAAAACTGAGATATAACAATATCCACGATTTAGAAATATACTCGATTTCAAGTAGGAAAGATAAAAATAAAAATATCAACATTGCCAAAATAAAATTTACAGGCCAAGACCTACCATTTAAAATAAAAATTCTTGGACAAAATAGAGAAGTTCGTCCTTTTGTTCCAAAACCACTACAATGTACACAGTGCTCAAGGTATGGACACATACAAAAGATGCTGTAATAAGGCTATATGTGCAGTCTGTGCATCAGATGCCCATACCACTAATTGGAACTGTAATCAACCAAAATGTTTTAATTGTGGACTAGCCCATCACGCGAAATCTAAGGAGTGTTCATTTTACCAATATAACACAGAACTTCAATTGTTAATAAATAGGACAGGAATGTCAGTAATGGAAGCCAGACTTGAGCTAAAAGTAAGAGGAGTTAATAATTAATCCATCCAAAACCCCGACCTTTTCAAATGTGAAAAAATCAAAACATCAAGCAGCACAATAACAAACAAGATAACATAAACATAGAAAATAAATTTCATACGAATAATACTGAAACCCAAAATAAAAGTGATATTACAACAACCAATACCATCACTAACATGGATGATTCACTTATCCATGGAAAAGAACTTCCAATGGAAGAGGAGTTAATTGATGATGATAATCGAACTGGCAAAAAGAAAAGAATTTTGGAAAGAACCCCACCTAAGGGCAAAAAAGTAAATATTGAAAATTACAATCAATCCAAAGAAACTCCAACTACACCAGGAGAACATTTTAAAAAAGATACCAAACTAACCTCGTCACAAGTGGAAATACACAATTACCCTCAATCTCAATCAAACAGTCAACATCTGGACAATAAAGAAACAGTTAATCACTTTATAATTCCCATCAAATAATGCTAATGTAAATCATACCATTAAACCAAACCAAAATATAACTATCACCCCCAATCATCCACAAGACCCAAATATTCCATTAACAACAACAAAACAAATAACCCCTCAAACCAACAGTCCTTATCACTACAGAAAAGGAACAATAGAATTACAAAACCAGAAATTTCTAAAGCTAGACCAAATACTTCTGAACCAATAATTAACATTACCAAACATGCTTCATCTTGTGGTTGTAATGAATGCTTTGTAAGTACATATAACCAACTAACTACCAAGACAGAGGACACAGTACGAAATTGTATAGACAATTTTACTAAATTAAGGAGGTGCCCTTTAACACACCAACATGAGAACGAATTATGTTCTGAATCCTTAAAATACAAAAAAGAAATTATAAATAAAAAATAGACTTAATATTCAATTATGAACAACAAACAACTGCAGAATCTAATAACCAACATACAAATGCAACGATTAAAAAACCACAAATAAATTCAAATGCATATAAACTACGAGGTAAAGTAAAATCAGCAATCAATTTTCAGAATTTAACACCAATTCCTCCTAATAATGGAATATAAAATCATTCAATGGACTATAAATGGTCTCTCAACCCGACTACGTCTGGGTGAATTACAAAGAATCATACGAGACCACAACCTAATGTGCATATATGTCTACAACATATAGGAAGTAACCCTACAAATATCCAACACTATAAAATTGCCTGTTATTCACCAACTGACGATGGAAAATTAGGCACAGCCATATACGTTCATAATAGCATTACATATGAACCTTTTGACATACCATCTATGCCATATCAAATAACATCAATTAAACTGTATATGCCTGACAAAAGTAAAATCACTATTTGTAATTTATATAACCAACCAATTTTCAATGCAAATTTTAGTGATTTTTCTGAACTTATTAGCAAAAGTATACAGGAACCCCTACTTATAGTAGAAGATTTTAATGCACATAATCCCTTTTGGGATATTAATAACCCGACTGACACATCCGGAATCAACATAGAGAATAATATAATGAAACACAACCTGTATTGTCTCAATGAAAGTGAAGTTCCAAATATTTTTCAAATACACACCTAACCTTTTCTTCAATTGACATTTCATTATGTTCAAATGATGTAGCCGAGAAATTTGAATGGAACGTCCTAGACGATTCATACACAATCATTCTGAAATACTTAAGTAATATCAAAATATTGCCACCTGCAAGATATAATATTCAAAAAGCTAACTGGGATAAATATTTCCTATACACATGAAACATACCACCATTCCCACATAATGAAGATCACAATACTACATGTGAATCCTTCTCAAACTTCATAATAAATGCTGCAGATAAAAGTATTCCAAAAACCAAATCACATTCCACAAAATCCCCTGTCCAATGGTGGAACCCAACCTTAACAACCTTAAGTAAAATAAAACATATATTGGGTCGCAATCTTAACAGACTCAAAACTCGCCTTAAATCACTCAACAAAATGCCCTATAATATAAACATATTAAACAAAATAGTTATAACAAACATAACAATTAACCACATTAAAACACTATATAACAAATATACAGCCAAATTTAGAAAAACGGTAATAGCTGAAAAAATCGCATCATGGAAGGAATATGTCTCAAATATATCTTCAAACATATCCACAAGGGATATCTGGCAAAAAATAAGGAAAATCAATGGAAAACATATAAGACCTCCAAGAAGTGCAATACATTTAAATGGAAAAATATACCATGATACTTATGAAATATCAAATATAATTGGAAAGCATTTTGAAAACATCAGTGCTTACTCCAGCCTAGATATAAATTTTCAAAATATCAGAAAACAAAAAGAAAATATAATACTCAATTTTGAAACTCTTGAAGACCTGGAATGTAATTATATTTTTAACAGGGATGAACTAGGTAATGCCATCAACTCTTGTCATCCCTCCGCACCAGGATATGATAAAATATCATTTGAAATGATAGAAAAATTAGCTCCTAAAGCTAAATCATATTTATTAAAATTTTATAATAGTATATGGCTGAAACGTGTCTTTCCTGATAAATGGAAACATGCCATAATAATTCCAATAAATAAACCAGGAAAGGATGCAAGTAATCCATCCAATTATAGACCGATATCTCTAACAAGTTACCTATGCAAAATCTTAGAAAGAGTGGTTAATGCACGATTAACGTATGTAATAACCAAAGAATCTATTTTAACACTAACACAATCTGGTTCAATAGCTGGCAGATCAACCCTAGATCCCTTAACACATTTAGATCATATCAAAAAAGGCTTTGAACAAAAGAAATTAACAGTAGCTATATTTTTTTTATATAGAAAAGGCATACGATACAACATGGAAACATAACATCATGCAAAAACTCCACTCCAAGGGACTAAGAGGCCACTTACCAATATTTATTAAGAACTTTTTAACAAACAGAACTTTTCAAGTAAGAGTAGAAAATTCCTACTCAGTAACCTATAAACTGGAAGAAGGAATCCCTTAAGGTAGTGTCTTGAGCTGTACATTGTTTGCTTTAGCAATAAATGACATTATTATAGGTTTACCAAGTGGTGTAAAAAACAGTTTATATGTTGATGACTTTGTCATTTACTATACGAGTAGTAATATATGTAGTTGGACAAATTCAGTTGGATTTAAATTTTCAACTGATAAAACAAAAGCAATCGTCTTCTACAAAGACAAAAGATGGATGAAGAACCAAACAATCAAACTTCACCTTTATAGCACTGAAATACAATTTTGTACAAAAATCAAGTATCTAGGAGTGATCTGATCAACATTTAAATTGGAAAGACCACATTAAATACATTAAAGCCAAGGGCATCAAAGCCCTTGCCATATTAAAAAAGTTATCACACACTAATTGGGGAGCAAAGCGAGACATTTTATTAATGATATATAAGGCAACAGTCTTATCCATAATAGATTACTGCTGTCCAATATATTCATCCGCCTCAGATTCTGCATTAAAATCTCTCGATGCAGTGCACCATGAAGGCATGCGATTGTGCACAGGAGCATTCCGATCGTCCCCAACAAACTCACTTTTGGTAGAGGCAGGTGTTTTGCCCTTAAAACATCACCGTAATTTGATGACAATACGAAGAGGTCTTTCAATGGAAGCGGGATCGTCTCCTGCAGCTGACTGCTTCCAAAACTGTAATCCAGTAACAGCAGTTAATAGTACTAGCTCTTTCCCAAAAAAGAGCTAGATACATAATGAACTTGCATAACATGGATCCAATTTTTCACCCACCAATGGAATTGCCACCACCGTGGATTTTAAATCGAATAAAGATATGTCTTACCTACTCAAAAAGCAAATGACAAGTGCAGAAATGTACCGCCAACATGCTTTGGAGCACATTAGAAGAAAAGGCGACAAATTTATAGTATATACAGACGGCTCCAAAAATAATGTTGGTGTAGGAGCATCTGCATATTCGAAAAATATGTTAATAAAAAAAAAAGCCTACCTTTAA
The DNA here is from genome assembly GCF_015104395.2 of Macrobrachium nipponense. NCBI lineage: Eukaryota > Metazoa > Arthropoda > Malacostraca > Decapoda > Palaemonidae > Macrobrachium > Macrobrachium nipponense. Next base: position 104,242,582 of record NC_061108.1, read on the forward strand.
TATCATCAGTATTTACTGCTGAAGTCACAGCCATACAGATGGCTCTTGATATGATATCTGAGGCAAAAGCAAGTGTCTGTTATTTTCAGTGACTCACGTAGCGCTATAGATGCAATAAGACAGTATAAATCAGGAAACCAAATAGTGCAGGAAATACAAATAAAAATTCATCAACTCCTCCAATCAGGATTATCAATGGAAATATGTTGGATCCCAGCACACGTGGGAATAAAAGGAAATGAATATACAGACTCAGCTGCCAAATTAGCCTGCACTATCCCTCCAACAATTACACATGGCCCAGTGTCAGACTGGGTAAAATCTGTTAAACCATTGATTTACCAGGATTGGAAAGGAGAATGGGCCTCGGTGCCAACAACAAATAAACTTAAAAACATAAAAGCTGAAGTATATGCATGGAGGACATCCTCACAGGAGGAAAGATCAAAAGAGGTGATCCTAGCAAGGTTCCGTATAGAACACACAAGATTCTCGCATGGTCACTTGATGTCAACACCACATGCTGACCCAATGAAGTGTAACAGATGTCAAACACCTATGACAGTACAGCATTTACTTGTTGAGTGCATAAATTGGACCCAGCAAAAATCTATTTATATACGGAATTCAAAAATGAAAAGTATGCTTGCTGAAAGCAAAGATTTTTCAATTAATAAAATCATAAATTTTTTTAAATAAGACAGCTTTCTCAAATAAAGTCTAAATTTTTTTTTCTCTCTCTCAGGATTGATCCCTGAGAACCAGCCCGAGAAGAGTCTACTTGAGACTCAGAGATCTGGAAAAACTAACCCCTATTAATAATAATAATTATTTATGGTGATTCTAGTTCATAGTAATACCTGTAAACTGTTTTATACACCTACTGAATAACATCATGTCTCACTTTAGGAACTTTTGAAAATGCAGGCAAAAACAAACATCATTGGTCAGGTTTTTAGGAAGAAAGAAGTGTCTCGAGAAGAAAGTAGTAGAAAGAGACAAGAGAAACAACCCCAGAAGCACAGTTGTCTGCTGTTTCTACAGAAGGGACTGGACTTTCAACATCCCCTCTTTTTCACTTTCCTCATCACCTGCCACATATGCCATCAGCTCTCCGCAATTAATGCTAGTATTAGAAAAAGTTTGTATTTCGCGTACAAAATACTTTATATTTTTTTTATAATTAGAAGATGCTAGGCCTGTTAAGTTCGAGTAAAACTGCATTTTTAAAATTTTTGGAAGTCGGGAACAGCTAAGTAGTTCTCTGGAAAAATTTGCTGGTTTAGGGACAATTCAGTTAAAAAGAAAACATCTGAAATGGATTAGATCCTTCAACTGAAATATGACTAGTTGCTTCGGGCAAGGTGTGTATTAGTCTCTGAGTAGGATGAATTTCCATTCAAATGTGGTCATGTAGATTAACATCTCCAAAAGTAACATGCCATAGTCCTAATGTGACAGTCAAAGGTTCCCATTAGTGACTGGCTGAAGCACCTAGCAAATATACAATTCAAGGTTGTGTCCTCTACCTTATTCTGGGGAGGAGCTGATTTTTCTAGATTTTGAATGGGTTGTGTCATAGGTATTTACAATTCAGTTTTCTTTATGCATTTATGTTCTATTTCAGATGCATCCTCACAATATTAATTTACAATTTCTGTATAACAGTTTAGATCAATATCCAAGTGGAAGATGGGTATTATGGACCTTTCTTTTCAGATTAAAATTTCCTCTGAAAATATAAAAGGAATTCACCACAAACCACATATGCAACATTACAACTGAACTTGGAGAAGAAAGACCCCTGACCACAAGCTGCGGAGTGCATGCAGATTGGGCTATACAAAAGCAGAAAACAGGAACTGCAGATGAACTGACTGGCAGATCCCTTCCAAGGGCAACTTGGAGGCCCTTAGTGGCAAAGTGGACAAATGTGAAGATGAAAGCTTTTATGGCAAGTAGGCGGTATATAGGTGTTAACACCAATAAAGGTCTATACCAAAGACGAGAGGGAACAGCGCGGAACAAATCATGAAGGAGGAGGAAGGATCATCTGTATCATCTGAGGAGACTTGCAACTTTACAAGTAAAACCCCAGTGAACGACTTTTCCCATCAGTGAGCCTTCCTTACGTGAAGGACAGAGGGTTTGTATAACATGTAGGAACAAATCACAATTTTTAAAAGTAAATTGTATTTTTCCTAAGTATACAAACCTGAGGTCCTTTACATTTATGCCCCCCTCATGCCACCCCTCAATTTGTTCATGGGCTTGAAGCAACTATCGGACAAGCAGTTACTGCCTAACTACCTTTTAATCTTCTACGACTGATTCTAGCCTATGCTGAAAGTAATTCCTTGTGAAGAGGGCCTGGGGTTTGTTTGGTTAGGAAAAATACAATTTGATTTTAAAAAAATTGTGATTTTGTCTACTGTGTATATATATTTCATTTGTTCCTACACGATATACAAACCCTCGGTCCTTTACATAAGGAAATACTTACGGCGTAGCTGGAATTACGGCTGTTGAATCTTGAACAAGGTGGTTAGGCAGTAACTACCGTGTGGCAGGGGGGTAAGCTAGCCTGCCTGCCGGATGTAAACACTCCGCTTTGCTTTTGGCCGTATTCCGGTGAAGACGTGTGTTTGTGAGCTCTGGCTGACAGGTCGTTGATCTTTTTTCCCGGTGGGATCTTTTGGGTTTATTTTTTTTAGATAAATATGTAGATACGGTGTTTGATATTGATATTAAACAAAGGTTTGTCCTTGTTTTTCAATTAACATATTTACATTATTTCGCCCTTTGACATGAGGACGGGATATGTATTTAATGTGAGGATGAGATATGTATTTAACGTTAGTGATATTGACCCTGTAACGAGACATGTATTCATCCGAAAATTACGCTTACGCTTGGGAATTACCGAGGGGAACTTCAAAGGTTTTTCCTTGTTTTGTTTTTATGGTAATTTCTCTTCTTGCGTGAGGAGTATCCTTATTACTTTAATAATTTTTTCCTTATTTTTAAGACTAACAGTGGTGATTGTGTTTACAGCAGTATTGGTTGGATAGCTCTTCGTATTGCTTATACCAACCTTGGAATTGTACCTGTGACTCGTAGCATGTTGTGATACCGATCCTCAAGTATGTGTACTGATCCCCTGCTGATAATCATATTCATTTACCACTACTACCGTGGAGTTATGTCACTGGACGAAGCTGTCGCGCTGCCCTATGAGGTTTATCCACTCCTGATGGTAGAAGTCTGGCAGAATTTGGAGGAATCGAAAAGGAAGAGAGCTCGTCAAGTGTCGTCATCCTACTCTTGGAGATCATCGTATTTTCATGCCCCCACCCCTTCGACTTCTAAGGCTTTGCTGTAGAAGAGAAGGTGGTCTCCCCCACTAAGAAGTCTCGTCACAGGACTTCTAAGGGTCTGTCTCGCTCCGGTGAGACAGGTGGGTCTTCCACTGTTCCTCCTGTTCCTCCGGGAACGGGGCCCGTCTCTCCTTCCTCAAGGAAGAAGAAGACGGGGACCGTCATGATGGAGGTACCAGCCACTGCTGGTCCCACCTCTTTGGCTCCGGAGGTTCCACCTCCGGACTGGGAACAGTCTCGGCCGCTCGCTTGCGAGCGTCACCAAGTGTACAGTCACCTATGGGTGACCGTGCAGCCAAGGTCCAGACTGCTTAGTACGCTCACCGTTACAGGACCCAGGCACGGAGCGGAAGGGTGGTAAGAGTCGCTCAGGTGACTCTCGCCAGACCGGCGATTGCTCTCGCAGCAATTGAACGAGGCTAACAGGAGTGACCATGATGAATGCACTTCTTACATTGTGGCCACAAGCCTGGTTCGGTCTTGGGACCAAACAGATCCTCGCTCAAGTGGTTGGAGAAGATCGTGGGGGCTGGCGAGGACGATGACGCTTCCTAGATTCTCGGAGTGACCATCACCGCTGTTCGCGTGATGGTCCCGCTGGACCATGCACGCAGAGACCGGTGTGGGCTCCCCCTTCGGTCCTCTTGACTGGGACTGGGACGCGTCGGAGGATGGTATCGGCGCTCTCCTGTCCCCACCCAGACGACGGTCACGGTGGCGGCAGACATTTAGCCTACAGTACGAGTTTCGTAACCCTCCTCGGGAAAACATTTTCTCCAGACAGTAACGTTTTCCTAGACTCAAAGTGGCCATCACCGCAGGTTGATGGCTGCCCGTAACTTGCTTCTCCGACTGCTAGTTCCACTGGCAAGGCGAGCGAGAGCGTCCAATCTTCCTCCCCCATTCCTTCTCTTCCTATGACTGCGACGGGAAGGGGAGGGATCCTGTTACTACGATAATCGGGAATCTTGCCGGATGCTCGAATTCCTGGAATTTCTAGCGTTCGAAGGAAGTACTGCTGCTGAAGGAAGAATATCTTGGGAGGGGCTCAGCCTGGATGGACCTGACGGTCCGTTGCCTCAGTAGGCGGTCAACCCCGGGATAAAGAAGAACGGATGGGAACATCCAGTTCGGCTTGAACTATTGTCTTCGGTATCCTGTTATCACTGTAGAAGTCTTCCTTCGGGAAAACTTCACCTTCGCTCTCTTCATTAGAGAATGAAGGAAGGTGGCTTCCAGTCCTTATTCTTGTTCCTTGAATGGAAGAGAATTTAGGCTGGAGGTCTATGTACAGGAACCTACAAATATACTATGTATATTTCCCTCGTGTAGGCACATACTGTAGTTAACTCTACGGGTTGTGACCGAGACGAATAGTATCTTCTTAATTGAACTACAACTCGGGACTGCCTTGCAAGCCTCCCAAGAGTTACCAGTTTTGACTTTGAGATACTTATGGTATTGTTACAACAACAACACCACAGCGTTTGCATTCACCGAAATCCGTCTTGGTTAAAATGTAAATGCTCGAGCGCATTTTCTTGCACTCGAAGGTTTTAGCCGAACGCTTTCCTTCTTGGAATGGATTACCTGGCAACTCAGGATGACAAGTGAATGAGAGTTAGCGGTGTACGGGCTGCCTGCCAGCCCTGCCTGCCGCAGCTCAGTACCAGCTGGCTCTCCAAGATAGTTCGGTCGGCTATTGTCTCTCATCCTCTGCGATGATTGACTACCGAATCGAATCTCTGCCCGGCAATCACAGATTTAGGTCTCTGGTTGGCTGGAATTATTGCATACGCGTAATACCATCTCTACTGCATTGCCTTTTGCCGTTGCGAGAATTTTCAGACAGAGATATCTCACTAGACTCATTATCATCTTTCTGTTTACCTCACAGTAACAGAAGTCTGTAGCCTAGTCTTCCGCTTCATCGCACCTGCAGCTGCGATGACACAGAATGAGTTCTTGAGACATCTGAGTTTGTCTTCTAAATACATCTCGTAATTCGTAGGCGTGTAATTATTCTTTGTCCACCCCGAATTGTAGATGAATAACAGAAGACCTTGCCTGTTCCCTGCCCTGCCAGCTCTACTTCCAAGTATAGAAATGTCCTCTCTGATCCAGCTCATGAGAAGCGGTTCTTCAGGCAGTACAATCCCTGTGTTTTCATTACTGGAAGATGCTCTGCTTTCATTGCAACTCCAACTTCTCACCGAACAGCAATGAAGTAGCGGTTTAGCATTTTCAGTCCTCTGTGAAACAACAGGGATTAAAGCTGTTTTCACTGGTTGGTGTCATCGACGGGACTTCTTCTACGTTCAGAATCTTGAGAGTTAACTTCTCTCGATTCAGCTGTGAAGACATAGGTCTGCATTCGCCTAAATCACCTTAGTCTTTCACTGGCACATAGTATTGTTTCTCCTTAGTTGAGATTCAACTACTATGAGAACTTCTGTCTTGCCATCAGGGACCTCGGTCTCTAGAAGGCAATTGATTTTTGTCTGATGGGCGCATGCCTTGAGAAAATCATCATCTCGTCTCCCAACATTGGTGGCAAGAAGATAGACGATTTGTATGGTTTCTCGGCATAACCCTTCAAAAGGTGAGTGTCACATGACTACGTCTCGGATGCATGACTGCTATCCTCACACGGTCACACCGAGCGCAGTCAGTCGGCAGCTGTTAAAGAGTCCGAGACCGTCACGAGCTACGCTGTGGATTTTATATCGGTTGATCCAGATCAGTCATTACTTTGTCCTATTGGCGTGTTCCTGTACCCATAAGGATTGACACCCACCATGGAGTGTCAGTGTCTTTATCCGCTGTGGATATTATGAGACCGTGAGAGACTTCGCTGCAGTTGGATAGTCCAGTGGACGGATACTGGTCATCACTCTGCAGAATATGTCGGACAGAAAGATGGATAAGGTCATTGCGACCATATCTATCTTTCCCTTTGGGCCCGCCCACAGGTCCGTGGAACCTCATTTCCTTGAACCAGTGGTGGATGCTTGCAGGATGTGTTTGCGTACCCAGCTCCTTCAAGAGGACAAGTTGCATCTCGTCTATGGTGTGCAGTTGTAGAGGTAAGAAGGGTGCGAGAGTGACTGGCCTCTCTGCACCTTCCACGCCTCATCCTTCCACTCCTCTTCCTTCGGATTGAGGATAGGACTCGAACTTATACTGGCTGGTCAGTCAGACGATTGATGCGGTAAGCTTATACATAAGCATCCTTTTTATGTTTCTTATCAGACTCATTGAAGCAATCCCGCTCCTTCCTCTAGCAAGGGGAGGCAGGAGACTGACAATAATGCAAACCCTTACCAGAACTTTGCATTAATGTCTCCGACGCCAAATATTCTTCGCAGCCCATTTTTGGATGGGTTACGATTCCTCACTCATTTCGAAAAGGCCCAGAACTCTGACTCTTGATCATGCAGCTCCTATACTCCGATCAAGTTGTCAGAGGCAGGGTACTCCTCCTCACTCTTACGACCAGGAGCAGCAGCCTAGGTGTGTAGAACTCCAGTTAGTTCTAGAGGCTCACTCAGATTCCTTCCACCAATCAGTGAGTCTTCCTTATGTAAAGGACCGAGGGTTTGTATATCGTGTAGGAACAAATCACAATTTTTGGAAGTAAATTGTATTTTTCCTAACTATACAAACCTGAAGTCCTCTACATACATGCCCACCTCATGCCACCCCTCAATCTGAAACTGGCCCGAAAGCCCAAGTGGAGTGTTTACATCCGGGCAGGCTAGCCTACCCGCCTGCCACACAGTAGTTACTGCCTAACCACCTTGTTCAAGATTCAACAGCCATAATCCCAGCTATGCCATAAGTAATTCCTTATGTAAAGAACCTCTGGTTTGTATAGTCAGGAAAAATACAATTTACTTCCAAAAATTGTGATTTTTTACTAAGTAATTTGGTCCTTGTGCAGTGATGCTCGAATCTCATGCGACATGACTCCATAAGGTTTCATTCAAAATTCACTAACTGGCAATCTAGCACACTCCATATTTATCAATTATTTCAATGCAAAAATGTGATTATTGCATATAATAAAGTCATAATATACTTCCTGAATGAAATCTGTCATATATTTCAAAACTGTAGGAAAATGTCACATGTAGCTAAATTTCAGAAAAAACACTTTAGAAACATTGTCAAAACTTTCGTTTACATATTGCTAAAGCCTTTGATCAAAACAAAGTTGTCATCAAACCTCAGTTCAAATGTTAAATAAAAGAGCAAAATAAATCGGCATAGCATTAACATTGCTTCCAAAGCAAGCATAAAATGTAAAATAGTCCTATTTCATTACTTTTACACCTCAACGCTGAAAAATATGTAAATACTATGTATATACAAAAGTAGAATACGCCCACTGATTTCAATGTGTGAGAGGAGCGTGTGTGATGCACCAACAACAACCACCTGGTGTAACAGACGGTAAGTAGGTCTACAATGAGTAGCAACAATGAAATTAACTTGAAAACATTTACTTTATATTTGTTGGGGGAATGTTTGGATTTTCATACATAATTATTTGTTATATTTAAAAAATGATGGCATACTAGCAAATATGCGCCTATGCAATTATTCTTTTGTCAAAGCCAAGGTATTGTTCCTAGGCCCAGGTGTTAGATATCTTTACTTTACACTTTGCATTCACTTCTCTCTATTGACAATTTATGGCCAGAAAGCAAATAAGGTTATCTACACTTTCTTGCACTTCAAGTTACCTACTTCAAGTTACCTTACGAAAGAATAAATTATACACCAAAAGCGAGCAGAAGAACTTTTAAGAAAATAATATTTTAAGCTTCAGTGGTACCTCAGGATACAAGATTAATCCGTTCCGAGGCGGCCTTCGTAACCTGATTTTTTCGTATCTTGAACCACATTTTACATGTAAATTGCCTAATTTGTTCCAAGCCCTACAAAAACACCCCAGTAAATTTTATAATAAAGCTAAATTGACCAATAAACAATGAAATACAACAATTTGGACCATTCAATACCTAACTTAAACTACATATACTACTAATATGTACTACATACCTGTAAATAAAGTGTATTAGTGTACATGGTATACAAGAAATACTGTACGTACATACGTACGTATGTAGTAAAATGTGGAGCCTTACGTTTTGAGTGAGGCGATCTACGAAAGTGGCGACAGAGGAGGAGGACAAATGGCAGAAAACTTGAACACTTAACTTTACGAAACACATTAAAAAATGTCAGGAAACATTAACACTAAACTTTACGAAACACATTAACAAATGGCACAAAACGTTAACACTTAACTTTACAAAAAACTTAAAATTAAATTTTTTTTTCTTTTACCTTTTTTTTACTTTACATTTTTTTTTTTTATACAAAATTTCAATTTCTTCACCACTTTCAACTTTCTGTTTTTTCGTAGTATCACTTGGATCTTCCTGTTTGCTTACTCCTACTAAAGGCCTCTTTAGAAAATAACTATCCAAGGAAGATTGCTTCTGTCTGCTTTTGACAATGTTCCTTTTTGGGTGTCTCTTTTCTACAAATGATTGCACCTTATGAAAAGCAGCTAGAGCATCCTTAATTTCTGCCATTGTCATAGGGTCGTCCTCCTCCTCGCCACTGCTAGAGAACTCTTCTTGAACGACGTTATGTTGCATGGCCTCCAACTCCTTCAGGTCATCCGTCGTAAGCTCCTCTTGGTGCTCCTCGAGAAGGTCATTGATGTTGTCCTTGTCGATGACCAGCCCCATGGACTTGCCGAGTGCAACGATCTCGTCAAGATCTGGTTGCGAAACAGTTTCAGGATCGTCAACTGTTTCTGAATCTGCATCAGCTTCGCCCACGTCTAATCCCTTGAAGTCTCGGGCAAATACGGCATCAGGCCAGTTTCCTCCACGAAGAATTCAAGGTTTGCCTCAAAACCTCCTGCCAAACTTGATTGATGAGTCAGATGCATATCACAACATCGAAATGCTCCTTCCAAAATTCACGCAAGGTGAGGTTTGTGATATCGGTGATGTCGAAACATCTCTTGAAAAGATGTTTCGTATACAGCTTCTTCAAGTTCGATATCACTTGCTGGTCCATGGGCTGGAGGAGAGGGGTGGTGTTAGGCAGAAGATAAAGAACCTAGATGAAAGAATACTCCAGTAGGATATCTTCCTTCAGGCCAGGAGGGCGAGCAGGGGCATTGTCCAACAACAGCAGACAATTCAGAGGGAGGCGCTTCTCTTCCAAGAATTTCTTCACTGTTGGGCTGAAATAGAGATTTACTCACTTGGTGAACAAAAGTCTCGTTACCCAGGCTTTCACATTAGCCCTCCACATCACTGGAAGCCTCTACTTTAGCACTTTGTGGGCCTTAAAGGCTCAAGGAGTCTCCGAATGATAGACAAGTAAGGGCTTCACCTTACAATTCCCACTGGCGTTCGAACAAAGTGCGAGCGTAAGCCTGTCTTTCATAGGCTTTTGCCCGGGTAGTTTCTTCTCTTCCTCCGTGATGTACGTTCAACGAGGCATTTTTTTTCAAAAAAGGCCAGTCTCATCACAGTTGAAGACTTGCTGAGAACTGTAGCCTTCGTTGATCGTCATCTCGTCGATCGTCATAATAAAGGCTTCGGCCGCTTTTGTGTCCGAGCTGGCCGCCTCCCCACGCCGCACCACCAAATGGATGCCAGTCCGTTTCCGGAATTTTTCAAACCACCCAGAAGAAGCCTTGAAGTCTGGGGTTGGCGTCGATGTCCCTTCTCCTCTGTCGTTTTCTGCCTGGGCAATCAAATCGCCGAAAATAGCACTGGCCTTGTGGCAGATAGCCATCTCGGTTATCGTATCGCCAGCAATTTCTTTGTCTTTTATCCATACAAGAAGCAGCCTCTCCATCTCATTGTGCATGTGGCTCCTCTTGTTGGACAAAATAGTCACGCCCTTTGAAGGTGCAGCTGCTTTGATGGCTTCCTTCTACTTAAGGATGGTGCCTATCATCGACGGATTTCGGGCATATTCCTTAGCAATCACACTCAACCGCATGCCAGCTTCATAATTCTTGATAATCTCCATTTTTATCTCCATAGAAAGCATCCTCTTCTTTCCGTGAACTTCAGCAACTTTCTTGGGACCCATGACTATACTGTACGTAATTAAGTTATGTAGTATACTAATTAAGTTCTCACACAACACTAAAGTACAAAGCAAAATCACTAACACGAATTTACGTTAACAAACGAAATCGTATATGTGAATGAACGAATTCCGCGTGCGTACGATAACGCTGGTGCGATGCAGTGGCTGAAGAACACCTTTACGTACAGCACGATGGGAGAGATGCTGACCAATAGGAGAGCAGGATCTTATGGCAGTGACTAGCATCAGGAACCAATGGGAGAGCGGGAGGATGGTGGCGAGTCTACTCAGTTGGCGGCGTGCGAGTTTTAAAATTGTTCTCAGCTGTCTGGGCGAATCTCAGGACTTTAGAGCAACACCCTTTCATAACCTGAATTATTTTCGTATGCAGAGGCAAAAAAATCTTCGTATTTGCTTTCGTAACTTGAATTTTTCGTAAGTTGGGACTTTCGTATGTTGAGGTTCCACTGTAATTGAAAAACAAGGTTCCATATGCCTTGATTTGTTCCGATATGTTATACAAACCTTTTGGTCCTTTACCAATAGGAATGTACTTATGGCGTAGCTGGAATTACGGCCATTGAATCTTGAACAAGGTGGTTAGGCAGTAACTACCGTGGGGCAGGCTAGCCTGCCCGGATGTAAACACTCCACTTTACTTTCGGCTGTCTCCCGATGAAGACGTGTGTTTGTGAGCTCCGGCTGACTGGTCGTTGATCTTTTTTCCTGGTGGGATCCTTTTGGTTTATTTTTTGTATTTAAATAATTATGCATATACGGTGTTTGATATTAATACTAAACAAATGTTTGTCCTTGGTTTTTCAATTATTATACAAACCCACTTTTTGTGATAGCCTTTGTAACCGCCTCTCTACTTGTGTTAAGAGTCAGCGGCTAAGGTATGCCAACATATTATTTTACATTCTTTCGGTCTTTAACACTGGCTCAGACCTGCATGAGGACGAGATATGTATTTATCGTGAGGATGAGACATGTATTTAATGTAAGTGATATTGATCCTGTAACGGGACATGTATTAATCCAGAAGTTACGCTTACACTTGGGAATTACCAAGGCAACTTCAAAGGTTTGTCTGTGTTTTGTTGTTATGGTAATTTCTCTTCTCCTTCTTCCTTTCACTTACTATCGGAAGAAGGTAGAATGATGGGTGTGCGGTGTTGATGTTGGGGGATCTCCTCTCACTTCGGAGGGTGGTGCCCTTGGATGTGTGAGGAGTATCCTCATTACTTTAATATTTTTTTCCTTATTTTACAGACTAGTGGTGATTGTGTTTTCAGCAGTATTGGTTGGATGCTCTTCGTATTGGTTATCCTAACCTTGGAATTGTTCCTATGCCTTGTAGCATGTTGCGTACCGATCCTCGAGTGTGTGTACTGATCCCCTGCTGATAATCATATTCATTACCACTACTACCCGGGAGTTATGTCACTGGACGAAGCTGTCGCGCTGCCCTGTGAGGTTTACCTATTCCTGATGGTAGAAGTCTGGCAGAAGGAGAAACTGAAGAGGAAGAGAGCTCGTCAAGTGTCGTCATCCTCCTCTCCGAGATCATCATATCTTCACACCTCCTCCCCTTCAACTTTTAAGACTTTGCCATAAAAGAGAAGTGGTCTCCCCCCCCCCCCCCAAGAAGTCTTGTCACAGGACTTCTAAGGGTCTGTCTTGCTCCGTTAAGACAGGTGGGTCTTCTGCTGGTCCTCCCATTCCTTCGGGAACGGGACCCGTCTCTCCTTCCTCGAGGAGGAAGCAGACGGGGACCATGGAGGTACTGGCCACCGTTGGTATCTCCTCTCCCGGTTCCGAAGGTTCCACCTCCGGACCGGGAACCGTCTCGGCCGCCCACTTGCGAGCATTACCGAGTGTACGGTCACCTACGGGTAACCGTGCAGCCAGGGTCCAGACTGCTGAGTTCGCTCACCGTGTCAGGACCCAGGCACGGAGCGGAAGATGGTAGGAGTCGCTCAGGTGACTCTCGCCAGACCGGCGATTGCTCTCGCAGCGATCGTCCGGTGCCCAGGGTTGATGTGACGTTCCCGCGGGTCTATGCACCCAGAGACTGGTGGAGGTGGGCCATCCAGCCCTCTTTTAATTAATTCTTTTATTTCAGAGACAGCCCCAACCAGACGACGGTTGCGTTCGCGTGACCGACCAGTCTCGGGGGTGGCAGACGCTTCACCTGCCAGGTAGGAGTTTCGTAGCCCTCCTTGAGGAAGCGTTCTCTCCACTGCTACTCCCGCAGGTCCTTCCGGACAGGTGCAGTTGGCCCATGTTGCTTCGGCAACTGCCCCAACTCCGTCCTGGATGGAGGACCTGTCGGTTGTCCTGAGGAACTGATGAGGAGGAAGTCCAGGAAGAAGACGAAGGTGTCACCGTCGTCTTCTGCTGCCTCTTCCCCTTTGACTTCTGAGGCCCCCCAGCCGAAGAAGAAGGTATCCTCCTCCCCCCCCTAAGATGTCTCGCTCAGAGACCTCTAAGGGTCTGTCCCACTCCGGTGGGACAGTTGGGGCTTCCGCTGGTCCTCCTGTTCCTTCGGGAATGGGGCCCGTCTCTCCTTCCACAAGGAAGAAGATGACGGGGACCGGAGGGGTACTGACTAACACCAGTACCTCCTCTCCTGGCGCCAGAGGTTCTGCCTCGACGCCAGGTACCGTCTCGGCCTCTTGTTCACGAGAAGTACCGAGTGTACGGTCACCTGCGGGTGACCGTGCAGCCAAGACCCAGGCAACCGAGTTCGCTCGGCACCATGATCCAGGCACGGAGCAGAAGACTGGTGGGAGTCACCCAGGTGACTCCCACCAGGCCAGTGATTGGTCTCGTGGCGAGGCGAGGAAGCGGTCCCCTCAGTCGCCTGGACCATCCTCGGCTGGTCCAAGCGGCATGACAAGCTGTGAGGACAGGCCTCACTCCCACCGCGACAGCGGACTCTGCCAGTCCCTTGACCGCCGCTCCCACCGGGACCGGGTGGAGAGGGGGACCAGCAGCAGCTTTTCTGACGCTCGGGAACATCGCCGCTGTTCTCGGTCCAGCCGCTCTCCCCAGGGAGCCGCTTGACCAGGCCTGCAGATCGATCGCCACCGCGGGTTGGCAAGCGTCTGCAGCCCTCCCAGCACGCCAGTTCTGCCGGTGAGCGAGGGGGGGAGTGTCAGGTCTACCTCTCCTATCCCTTCAACTTCCTCGGGCTACACCGGGAAGAGCGTGGCGATCTGGAGCGATCGCGAGGGGCGCGCTCCCACCGCGACAGCGGACTCTGCTGGTCCCTTGACTGCCACTCCCACCGGGACCGGACGGATAGGGGAACCAGCAGCAGCTCTTCTGATGCTCAGGACCGTCGCCGCTGCTCTCAGTCTAGCCGCTCGACCAGTGCAACCCGATCGCCAGCAGCTCTCCTGAAGAGAGTGACGCTCCGTTCTTGGTCCAGCGTTTCTCCGCAAGAAGACCGCTGGTCCAGACCAGCAACTCGATTGTCACTGTGGGTTGATGATTGCCTACAGTCCTCCCAGCCTACCGGTTCTGCTGGTAGGCAGGGGAGGAGCTCTCGTAACAGCTCCCCTGACATAAGAGACCGACGCTCTGTTCCTTGGTCCAGCGTTTCTCCGCAAGAAGACCGCTAGTCCAGTCCTGCAGCTTGATCGCCACCGTGGGTTGGTGATCGCCTGCAGTCCTCCCAGCCTACTGGTTCTGCTAGTAGGCAGGGTAGGAGCATCAGGTCTCCCTTACCTGTCCCTTCAACCTCCTCAGGCTACACCGGAAGGAATGAGGCGAACAGGAGTGACCGTGATGAATGCACTTCTTACAGTCTGGCCATGAGCCTGGTTCGGTCTTGGGACCAACAGATCCCCACTCAAGTGGCTGGAGGAGATCGTGGGGGGCTGGCGAGGACAAATGATGCTTCCCAGGCTCTCGGAGTGACCATCACCGCCATTCATGTGACAGTCTGACTGGAACACGTACACACAGACTGGGGTGGGCTCCCCCTTCGGTCCTCTTGAGAGGTTTCGACCTCAACGAGGACTGGGACGCATCGGAGGACGGTATCGGCTCTCTCCTGTTAGGTGCTCGCTCAGCCCCACCCAGATGACGGTCACGGTGGTGGCAGACGTTTAGCCTACAGTATGAGTTCGTAACCCTCCTTGGGAAAACGTTTTCTCCAGACAGTAACGTTTTCCTAGACTGCTAGTTCTGCTGGGAAGGCCAGCGAGTATCCAATCTTACTCCCCCATTCCCTCTCTCCCTATGGCTGCGACAGGAAGGGGAGGGATCCTGCAGAGCATTCCTGCGGGGACCTTCGGGTCCTACTGGACGTAAGTACCCGTCGTTGAGGAAGCATCTTGCCCCATCCTCGATTTCTACGGGAATCGGGAGGACCACCACCCAATGATTGTCTGACGAATTCGGTGGGGGTTTCGCCGAGTTCTTAGAATTCAACGGAGTTTCTAGCACTCTCCAAGTGTTCTTGTCTTCTAAGATCTGCAAACACTTGGGGGAAACCACGGTCCAGAGTGGGCGAGACGAGAATCCCAGATAATTGTTACTACGATAATCAGGAATCTCGTCGAATGCTCGAATTCCTGGAATTTCTTGCATTCGAGAGAAGTACTGCTACTGAAGGAAGAATATCTCAGGAGGGGCTCAGCCTGGATGGACCTGAATGTCCGTTGCCTCGGTAGGCGGCCAACCCCGGGATAGAGAATAACGGGTGTGAACATCCAGTTCAGCTTGAACTATCGTCTTTGGTATCCTGTTCACCATAGAAGTCTTCCTTCAGGAAAACTTCTCCTTCGCTCTCTTCATTAGAGAATGAAGGGTGTCGGCTTCCAGTCCTTATTCTTGTTCCTCGAATGGAAGAGAATTTAGGGTGGAGGTCTATGTACAGGAACCTACAAATATACTATATATATTGCCCTCGCGACATGCTTCTGTTATCAGTTGAATTGTCCGAGGTGTAGGTACATACTGTAGTTAACTCTACGGGTTGTGACCGAGACGAATAGTATCTTCTTAATTGAACTGCAACTCGGGACTGCCCTGCAAACCTCCCAGGAGTTACCAGTTTCGATTTTGAGATACTTATGATATTGTTACAACAACAACACCTCAGTGTTTGCATTCACTGAAATCCGTTTCAATTAAATGCAAATGCTCGAGTGTATTTTTTTTGCCCTCGATGGTTTTAGCCAAACGCATTCCTTCTTGGAATGGATTACCTGGCAACTCAGGATGATGAGTGAGCGAGAGCTAGCAGTGTATGCTGCCTGCCACAGCCCAGTACCAGCTGGCTCTCCGAGATAGCATGGTCGGATTATGTCTCTCTCCTCTGTGACGATTGACTACCGAACCTAATCTCTGCCCGGCAATCACAGACTTAGGTCTCTGGTTGGCTGGAATTCTTGCATACGTGAATGACCATCTTTACTGCATCGCCTTGGACATTGTGAGAATTTCCAGACAGAGATATCTCAATAGACTTGCTATCATCTTTCTGTTTACCGCACGGTAACAGAAGTCTGTAGCCTAGTCTCCCGCTGCATCGCACCTGCCGCTGCAATAACGCGGAATGATTTCTTCAAACATCTGAGTTTGTCTTCTAAATATATCTCGTATTCGTAGGTGTGCAATTGTTCATTGTTCACCCCGAATTGTAGATGTATAGCGGAAGACATTGCCTGTTCCCCGCCCCACCAGCTCTACTTCCAAGTATATAGATGTCCTCCCTGGATAAAGGTGGGAAGAAGATGATGATGATTCAGCCCATGAGAAGCGGTTCTTCAGGCAGTACAATCCCTGTGTTTTGATTACTGAAAAGCGCTCTGCTTTCATTGCAACTCCGACTTCTCACCGAACAGCAATGAAGTAGCGGTTTAGCGTTTTCAGTCCCCTCTAAATAACAGGGATTAAGCCGTCTTCGCGGGTTGGTGTCATCGGTGGGACTTTTCTACGTTCAGAATCTTGAGAGTTAACTTTTGTCGATTCGGCTGTGAAGACGTAGGTCTGCATTCACCTATCACCTTTGTCTTCAACGGCGCATAGTAGTGTTTCTCCTTAGTTGAGATTCAACTACTATGAGAATTTCTGTCTTGCCATCAGGGACCTCGGTCTCTAGAAGGCAATTGACTTTCGTCTGTTGGGCACATGCCTTGAGAGAATCATCAGCTTGCCTTCTGGCATCGGTGGCAACAGATAGACGATTTGTGTGGTCTCTCGGCATAACCCTTCAAAAGGCGAGGGTCACGTGAATATGCCTCGGATGCAGGGACAGCTCGCCTCACACAACCAAACGCAGTCAGTCGGCAGCTGCCGAAGCGTCCAAGACCGTCACGAGCTACGCTGTGGACTTTGTATCGGTTGTTCCAGATCAGTTATTACTTCGTCCTACTGGAGTGTTCCGGTACCCATAACTATCGACACCCACCATGGAGTGTTGGTGTCTTTATCCACTGCGGAGACGAAGAGACTTCGCCGCAGTGGGATACGAGACCATGAGAGACTTCGCTGCAGTGGGGTACAAGACCGCAAGACACTTCGCTGCAGTGGGATACGAGACCGCGAGACTCTTCGCTGCAGACGGATAGACCAGTATGGGTACTGGACATCACTCCGAAGAATATGTCGGACAGAAAGATGGATAGGTCATTGCGACCATATCCTCCTTTCCCTTCGGAACTGCCCACAGGTCCTTGGAACTTCATTTCCCTGGACCAGTGGTGGATGCTTGCAAGATGTGTTTGCTTACCCAGCTCCTTGAGAGGACAAGTTGCATCTCGTCCATGGTGTGCAGTTGTAGAGGTAAGAAGGATGCAAGAGTGACTGGCTCTCCCCCTTCCACGCCTCGTCTCTCCATTCCTTGTCCTTTGGGTTGAGGATAGGACTCGAACTCACACTGGCTGGTCGGACGATTGATGCGGTAAGCCTATACATAAGCATCCTTTTTATGTTTCTTATCAGAATCATAAAAGCAATCCCGCTCCTTCCTCTAGCAAGGGGAGGAAGGAGACCGACAATAATGCAAACCCTTCCCAGAACATTGCATTAATGTCTCCGACACCAGCCCTTTTTCGGATGAGTCACGATCCATCACTCATTTAAAAAAGGCCCAAAAGTCTAACTCTTGATCACGCAGCTCCTATACTCTGATCAAGTTGTCAGAGGCAGCAGGGCACTCCTCCTCACTCTTACGACCAGGAGGAGTAGCCTAGGTGCGCAGAACTCCAGTCAGTTCTAGAGGCTCACTCAGATTCCTCCCACCAATCAGTGAGTCTTCCTATTTTTAAAGGACCGAAAGGTTTGTATTACGTATCGGAACAAATCACAATTTGTCGAAAATTGTATTTTTCCTAACTATACATACCTGAGGTCCTTTAACAAATATGCCCACCTCATGCCACCCCTCAATCTGAACCTGGGCCGAAAGGCAAAGTGGAGTTTTTACATCCAGGCAGGCTAGCCTGCCCCACGGTAGTTACTGCCTAACCACCTTGTTCAATATTCAACGGCTGTAATTCCAGCTACGCCATAAGTACATTCCTATTGTTAAAGGACCTCAGGTTTGTATAGTTAGGAAAAATACAATTTTCGACAAATTGTGATATTAATACTTTTGATATTTCGATTAATAGCTAACTTCTCTATATACTAATCAAAATCATCATCATCTTTTATTCCTCAAAAACAAGTAATCTCTACAAATGAAATCATTAGCAACAGATTACATCTCAGAAGGCTTAGATTATTTTTTTAGGTCTGTAAATCATTTTCCAACATACAGTCAGCTTAAACCAAGACCACCGAGATAGAAGCCCTGTTCGATGTGACGTCATGACGTGATGATGTCAACCCTGGTGGCCGACTCTGAGCCAAGTGACTAGGCGACTCACTCCCGACTCTCGATCTTCCTTCCCTTACATCACTTTGACACAAGGTGTTTTTGTGGTTCCATTGTTTTATTTATGAACTGGAACATAACACTTATATGGCATCATGAGGTGGGGAGCCATGGATACATCTAGCTACTTTTTTGGACGAACTTACTGTGATAAGCAAATAAACTCGGCAATAAGTTCACTGCAACAGGTACTACCTATTTGACTTTTCTCTCTGGATGACTTTCGACTGCAATATAAATACAGTCTGCATTCTAGGTACAAGTTGTGAGCAACAAGGTCAGGTGCAATATAAAGAAAGGCTGGTTTAGCCAACTGCTGGCGGCCGTTCTCCAGCTACGTCCTGTTCTTCGTCTTGGTTTGTGTTAGGTGAGGTCAGGTGCCGGTATCTATGCAGGTCTGGGCCAGGGAAGGAGCCAGCAGCCCCTCAACTGCTGGCGACCGTTCTCCAGCCACGTCCTGTTCTTCGTCTTGGTTTGGGTTAGGTGAAGTCAGGTGCCAGTATCTGTGCAGGTCCGGGCCAGGGAAGGAGCCAGCAACCCTCCAACTGCTGGCGGCCATTCTCTAGCCACATCCTGTTCTTCATCTTGGTTTGGGTTGGGTGAGGTCAGGTACCATTATCTATCTAGGTCCAGGCCAGAGGAGGAGCCAGAAACCTCCAAAGTGCTGGCGGCCATTCTCCAGCCACTTCCTGTTCTTCATCTTGGTTTGGGTTGGGTGAGGTCAGGTACCGTTATCTATCTAGGTCCAGGCCAGGGAAGGAGCCAGAAACCCCTCAACTACTGGCAACCGTTCTCCAGCCACATCCTGTTCTTCGTCTTGGTTTGGGTTAGGTGAGGAAAGGTGCTGGTATCTATGCAGGTCCGGGCCAGGGAAGGATCCAGCAGCCCCCCAACTGCTGGCGGCCGTTCTCCAGCCGCGTCCTGCACTTCGTCTTCTTCTGGGTTAGGTGAGATCAGGTGCCGGTATCTGTGCAGGTTCGGGCCAGGGAAGGAGCCAGCAGCCCCCCACTGCTGGCGGCCGTTCTCCAGCCACGTCCTGCACTTTGTCTTCTTCTGGGTTGGGTGAGGTCATGTGCCGGTATCTGTGCAGGTCCGGTCCAGGGAAGGAGCCAGAAGCCCCCCAACTGCTGGCGGCCGTTCTCCAGCTGCGTCCTGTATTTTGTCTTCTTCTGGGATTGGGTGAGGTCATGTGTCGGTATCCGTGCAGGTCCGGGCCAAGGAAGGAGCCAGAAGCCCCCCAACTGCTGGTGGCCGTTCTCCAGCTGCGTCCTGTATTTTGTCTTCTTCTGGGATTGGGTGAGGTCATGTGTCGGTATCCGTGCAGGTCCGGTCCAGGGAAGGAGCCAGAAGCCCCCCAACTGCTGGCGGCCGTTCTCCAGCCGCGTCCTGTGCTTTGTCTTCTTCTGGGTTGGGTGAGGTCATGTGTCCGGTATCTGTGCAGGTCCAGCCCAGGGAAGGCGCCAGCAGCCCCCCAACTGCTGGCGGCCGTTCTCCAGCTGCATCCTGTGCTTTATCTTCTTCTGGGTTGGGTGAGGTCATGTGTCCGGTATCTGTGCAGGTCCAGCCCAGGGAAGGCGCCAGCAGCCCCCCAACTGCTGGCGGCCGTTCTCCAGCTGCATCCTGTGCTTTATCTTCTTCTGGGTTGGGTGAGGTCATGTGTCCGGTATCTGTGCAGGTCCAGCCCAGGGAAGGCGCCAGCAGCCCCCCAACTGCTGGCGGCCGTTCTCCAGCTGCATCCTGTGCTTTGTCTTCTTCTGGGTTGGGTGAGGTCAGGTGCCAGTATCTGTGCAGGTCAGGGCCAGGGAAGGCCCCAGCATCCCCCCAACTAACCGGTGGCCGTTCTCCAGCCGCGTCTTGTGCTTTGTCTTCTTCTGGGTTGGGTGATGTGAGGTGCCAGTATTTGTGCAGGTCCGGGCCAGGGAAGGATCCAGCAGCCTCCCAACTGCTGGTGGCCGTTCTCCAGCCGCGTCCTGTCCTTAGTCTTCTTCTGGGTTGGGTGAGGTCAGGTGCCAGTATCTGTGCAGGTTCAGGCCAGGGAAGGCGCCAGCAGCCCCCCAACTGCTGGCTGCCTTTCTCCAGCCGCGTCCTGTCCTTAGTCTTCTTCTGGGTTGGGTGAGGTCAGGTGCCAGTGTCTGTGCAGGTTCGGGCCAGGGAAGGCACCAGCAGCCCCCCAACTGCTGGCGGCAGTTCTCCAGCCGCGTCCTGTCCTTAGTCTTCTTCTGGGTTGGGTGAGGTCAGGTGCCAGTATCTGCGCAGGTTCGGGCCAGGGAAGGCGCCAGCAGCCCCCCAACTGCTGGCTGCCGTTCTCCAGCCGCGTCCTGTGCTTAGTCTTCTTCTGGGTTGGGTGAGGTTAGGTGCCGGTATCTGTGCAGGTTCGGGTCAGGGAAGGAGCCAGCAGCCCCCCAACTGCTGGCTGCCGTTCTCCAGCCGTTTCCTGAGCTTAGTCTTCTTCTGGGTTGGGTGAGGTCAGGTGCCGGTATCTGTGCAGGTTCGGGTCAGGGAAGGCGCCAGCAGCCCCCCAACTGCTGGCGGCCGTTCTCCAGCCGCGTCCTGTCCTTAGTATTTATCTGGGTTGGGTGAGGTCAGGTGCCAGTATCTGTGCAGGTCCTGGCTAGGGAAGGAGCCAGCAGCCCCCCAACTGCTGGCGGCCGTTCTCCAGCCGCGTCCTGTCCTTAGTATTTATCTGGGTTGGGTGAGGTCAGGTGCCAGTATCTGTGCTGGTTCGGGCCAGGGCCAGGGAAGGAGCAGCAGCCCCCCAACTGCTGGCGGCCGTTCTCCAGCCGCGTCCTGTCCTTAGTATTTATCTGGGTTGGGTGAGGTCAGGTGCCAGTATCTGTGCTGGTTCGGGCCAGGGAAGGAGCCAGCAGCCCCCCAACTGCTGGCGGCCGTTCTCCAGCCGCGTCCTGTCTTTAGTCTTCTTCTGGGTTGGATGAGGTCAGGTGCCAGTAGCTGTGCAGGTTCGGGCCAGGGAAGGCGCCAGCAGCCCCCCAACTGCTGACAGCCGTTCTCCAGCCACGTCCTGTCCTTAGTCTTCTTCTGGGTTGGGTGAGGTTAGGTGCAGGTATCTGTGCAGGTCCGGGCCAGGGAAGGATCCAGCAGCCCCCCAACTGTTGGCGGCCGTTCTTCAGCCACGTCTTGTATTTAGTCTTCTTTTGAGTTGGGTGAGGTCAGGTGCCAGTATTTGTGCAGGTTCAGGCCAGGGAAGGAGCCAGCAGCCCCCCAACTGCTGGCGGCCGTTCTCCAGCCGCGTCCTGTGCTTAGTCTTCTTCTGGGTTGGGTGAGGTTAGGTGCCGGTATCTGTGCAGGTCCGGGCCAGGGAAGGAGCCAGCAGCCCCCCAACTGCTGACAGCCGTTCTCCAGCCACGTCCTGTCCTTGGTCTTCTTCTGGGTTGGGTGAGGTTAGGTGCAGGTATCTGTGCAGGTCCGGGCCAGGGACTGATCCAGCAGCCCCCCAACTGTTGGCGGCCGTTCTTCAGCCACGTCTTGTATTTAGTCTTCTTTTGAGTTGGGTGAGGTCAGGTGCCAGTATTTGTGCAGGTTCAGGCCAGGGAAGGAGCCAGCAGCCCCCCAACTGCTGGCGGCTGTTCTCCAGCCGCGTCCTGTCCTTAGTATTTATCTGGGTTGGGTGAGGTCAGGTACCGGTATCGGTGCAGGTTCTGTCCTTAGTCTTCTTTTTGGTTGGGTGAGGTCAGGTACCGGTATCTGTGCAGGTTCATGCCAGGGAAGGAGCCAGCAGCCCCCCAACTGTTGGAGGCCGTTCTCCAGCCGCGTCCTGTCCTTAGTCTTCTTCTGGGTTGGGTGAGGTCAGGTACCGGTATCTGTGCAGGTCCGGGCCAGGGAAGGCGCCAGCAGCCCCCCCAACTGCTGGCGGCCGTTCTCCAGCCGCGTCCTGTCCTTAGTCTTCTTCTGGGTTGGGTGAGGTCAGGTGCAGGTATCTGTGCAGGTTTGAGCCAGGGAAGGAGCCAGTAGCCCTCGAACTGTTGGCGGCCGTTCTCCAGCCATGTTCCTGTGCTTTGTCTTCTTCTGGGTTGGGTGAGGTCAGGTGCAGGTATCTGTGCAGGTTTGGGCCAGGGAAGGCGCCAGCAGCCCCCCAACTGCTGGCGGCCGTTCTCCAGCCATGTCCTGTGCTTTGTCTTCCTCTGGGTTGGGTGAGGTCTGGTGACAGTATCTGTGGCAGGTTCCGGGCCAGGGAAGGCGCCAGCAGCCCCCAACTGCTGGCGCCGTTCTCCCCCAGCCGCGTCCTGTCCTAGTCTTCTTCTTGGTTGGGTGAGGTCTGGTGCCAGTATCCTGATGCAGGTTCGGGACAGGGGGGGGAAGGCGCCAGCAGACAACTGCTGGCGGCCGTTCTCCAGCCGCGTCCTGTCCTTAGTCTTCTTCTGGGTTGGGTGAGGTTCAGGTGCAGGTATCTGTGCAGTTTGAGCCAGGGAAGGAGCCAGTAGCCCCCCCCCCCCCCCCGCCCTCGAAACTGTTGGCGGCCATTCTCCAGCCATGTCCTGTGCTTTGTCTTCTTCTGGGTTGGGTGAGGTCAGGTGCAGTTATCTGTCAGGTTTGGGCCAGGGAAGGCGCCAGCAGCCCCCCACAAACTGCTGGCGGGCCGTTCTCCAGCCATGTCCTGTGCTTTGTCTTCCATCCTTTTGGGTTGGTGTGAGGTCTCGGTGCCAGTATCTGTGCAGGTTCGGGCCAGGGAAGGCGCCAGCAGCCCCCCAACTGCTGGCCCCCCGGGCCCGTTCTCCGCCGCGTCCTGTCCTTGTCCTTCTTCTTTTTTTTTTGGGGTTGGGTGAGGTCTGTGCCAGTATCTGTGCAGTTCGTTGGGACAGGGAAGGCGCCAGCAGCCCCCAACTGCTGGCGGCCGTTCTCCAGCCGCGCTCCTGTCCTTAGTCTTTCTTCTGGGTTGGGTGAGGTCAGGTGCAGGTATCTGTGCAGGTTTGAGCCAGGGAAGGAGCCAGTAGCCCTCGAACTGTTGGCGGCCATTCTCCAGCCATGTCCTGTGCTTTGTCTTCTTCTGGGTTGGGTGAGGCCAGGTGCAGGTATCTGTGCAGGTTTGGGCCAGGGAAGGCGCCAGCAGCCCCCCAACTGCTGGCGGCCGTTCTCCAGCCATGTCCTGTGCTTTGTCTTCCTCTGGGTTGGGTGAGGTCTGGTGACAGTATCTGTGCAGGTTCGGGCCAGGGAAGGCGCCAGCAGCCCCCCAACTGCTGGCGGCCGTTCTCCAGCCGCGTCCTGTCCTTAGTCTTCTTCTGGGTTGGGTGAGGTCTGGTGCCAGTATCTGTGCAGGTTCGGGACAGGGAAGGCGCCAGCAGCCCCCCAACTGCTGGCGGCCGTTCTCCAGCCGCGTCCTGTCCTTAGTCTTCTTCTGGGTTGGGTGAGGTCAGGTGCAGGTATCTGTGCAGGTTTGAGCCAGGGAAGGAGCCAGTAGCCCTCGAACTGCTGGCGGCCGTTCTCCAGCTGCGGCCTGTGCTTTGTCTTCTTCTGTGTTGGATGAGGTCATGTGACGGTATCTGTAGGTACGGGTCAGGGAGGGAGCCAGCAGTCCCCTGACTGCTGGCGGACATTCTGCAGCCTCGTCCTGTTCTTCATCTTGGCTTGGGTTGGATGAGGTCAGGTGCCGGTATCTATCTAGGTCTTGGTTCTCTCCAGTCTCCAGATGTGCTGGCTCGCTCTGTTGGTTTCTCGGCTTGCAGGATAGTGCACATTTAGGGCCCATCTCATCTGGTTTCTTAACTGCATCTGCAAAAGAAATGAAAAATCTGAATTAAAGATGGGTTCGAGGAAAAACAGTGAGATAGAGAGAGATAATTGATAAGAAAGACTTCAATCACTCAAACATTCATTCTTCTTTCAGCCTTCATAGTCCCCTGATACCCTCCCTTCCCAATCCCAACATGCACACACGCATTTATACTTGTAAGCATTCACAATTGAGCGCGCTCATTCACACACACACTACCTCTCTCTCTGTCTCCACTTCCACTTGCCTTATGCTTAGTTTCTAAATATGCCTCTTGGGTGTCAGTGAAGAATTCTTCAAGGATGAAGAGGATTCTGGCTCCGTACAAAGTAGTAGTCTGCAATAGTGGGCTCTGTGCTTATCCATGATAGGGATGAAAGTGACAGAAGAGCCCTTGTTTCGTCGTAGAGGAGCAGGAAGCATAATGGAAGAATTTTCAAATCGAGAAAAAGGACGAAGATTGAATTCTGCTCCAGAGATGTCACTCTCTCCGGAAAGAAGACGAAGGCAGCTGCTTTGGGTCGAGAGTTTTGTTGCATTGAGGTTGAAATCCTCCTGAAATTTGAGGAAAATGTTATTTATTTTAAGGAAAAATGGAATCTCCATTTTTAAGAAATTCTTATCAGTGGCGGAAAGATGGAGGAAGAGAGAAATTCGAGGGGGAAGCAGAGAAATTTCTGGAAGGATTCATAGGGTTTTTGGATAATTGGTACGACGTTAAGAGTTCTGAATACTTCAGACTCTTCATTTTTATATCTGAGAAATCCAGTTCGTTGGGAGGAGGAGGATCATCATGGTCTCTCTTTTTTTATCATCTTCCCGCTGCTAAGAGTTTCTTAAAATTTCCATTTTTCTAAAAATTCCGGGAATCTCTCACGAAAAAAGACAAAAGAAGATAAAATTTAATGAGAGGATGACTGTGTTCGTCTGACGGAGGACCTACAAAACCTGAAGAACTACCTGAGGAAAGTAAAAACTGAATCGTCCAAAATGTTCTTCGATTTGCAAGTTCGAGTTCATCGTTATTTTAGATTTTTTTAAAATGAATTATATACTTATAGTGTTATTTTCGTTCATTGAAATGAATTATATTGTAAGAAAAAAACTTGAAAGACAAAGCATTTGATAGAATTACTCGTATTTTATTCGTATCTTTTCTGCATTGAACAAAGGCATCAAAAAGTATAATGGTGCGCAGTTCTAACACTATACTTTACCTGATACACACACAAAAAAATGGTTGAACACATCACTCATATTGTTCAGTATTCTTGTATAAATATAATAATCTAAACGTTTATAAATGAAAAAAAGATCAACAATGATTGGATGTGAAAGCAAAGAATAATAAAGATGACTGTTGTGTCCACTGAGCGTCCCGAGACGCCATGTTCACGCCTCCATTATCAAATGACTGAGAGATATTCATCTACGTGCGACGCCTGGCCTGGAATAGCTGTGTCGTCTGCCATTCCAGGCATCGCTGGAATGATTTACGCCTCGTGGGAATTGTGGGAATGGCAGGGGGTTGGCGGGGAGAATAGGGGGTTTGGTGGGTAGGGGTTATTTATTTTGATCTCACTCTTGACATCTCCTCTGGAAAGGAATAGCTCTCTCTCTCTCTCTCTCTCTCTCTCTCTCTCTCTCTCTCTCTCTCTATTTCATACACATTGGTTCCTCAAACACCAAAGGTCACTGAAGTCTGAGGTTTTGAGTTTCTGAATTACTAACTAAACTTATTTATTTATTTTATTTATTTGAGATATCAAGAACAATGGCCCGCTTACAGTTTTCTGTAAAAGAAGACTATTATGTTAGCTCTGTTTCTGTCTGCTCTTAAAAAAAAAACTACTGAGGCTAGAGGGCTGCAAATTGGTACGTCAGCCATCCACCCTCCAGTCATCAAACGTACCAAATTGCAGCCCTCTAGACTTGGTAGGTTTTACTCTATTCAAGGTTAAATTTAGCTGTGGCCGTGCTTCTGGCAACGATATAGGATAGGCCACCACCAGGCCGTGGTTAAAGTTTCAGGGGGGGGGGGGGGGGGGGGCGCTCATGCAGCATTGTACCGAGTAACGCATTTTCTTGAATATTTTAGTATTTGTAGTCGTGAAAACCACATTGCCCATTATAAATTAGAGAGATTGTAAATGTTCTTGTATCTTTTAGTGATATCGCATGTGGATATTTACCGTAAAAAAATTACATTTTTTCTTGAGCAATTTCAGAAAGTTGCTCCATTGCAGTGTCGTTACACAATCAACCCAGGGAAATACGTAACTTCCGTCCGCAGATTACCCTGGGGAAATTAGCCCGGAGTAAGATATGCAAATATTTCCCAAATTTTCACAGCTGGGCTCTCTCTCTCTCCCTCTCTCTCTCTCTCTCTCTCTCAGAAGATATTTGTTCTTCTCGACATTGATTTGCATTGTTCATCAGTTCTTGGAAAGGAAATTGGCGATAGACGTGAATGCATTTGTGCATTCTTGTGTATGCACTCTACATTCATTTGTGCAATATTGTAAGCATTCAGTCCATTCAATTGTACTGTCAGATATATGTGTATACTGTGTACATATTTAAGCTTATATAACATTATATATTCATATATATATATATATATATATATATATATATATATATATATATATATATTATATATATATACTATCAATGTCTGTGTGTAGATATATCTATACTGCTGACGTTTCACATCATATGATGCATTTTCAAAGTTGGAAAATTACACACGCACACCAGAAAATCACATCCCCCCCCCCCCCCTCCCCCCCCCCCCCATCATATATAAAAACAAGCGTGATTCATTTGTGCATTCTTCTATTGTGCATTGCATTCATTTGTG
This sequence comes from Macrobrachium nipponense, assembly GCF_015104395.2. Lineage (NCBI taxonomy): Eukaryota > Metazoa > Arthropoda > Malacostraca > Decapoda > Palaemonidae > Macrobrachium > Macrobrachium nipponense. The sequence goes on from NC_061108.1 coordinate 104,269,581, forward strand.
TATTCTTGTGTGCATGCACTAAATCTAATTGTGCATTCTTGTGCACGTTCATATCACTCATTTGTGCATTCTTCTGTGTGTGAAAGAAGCACCCACCAAGGCAAGAGCGGAAGAAGGACTTAAAGAAACACACGAACTTGGAATGCAAGCAAACATGGTTCCATGCAACGTAAAAACACCATACAAACAAACAAACAGGTATATAATTAGGCCCTGAATAGTTGGATGGACCGCGATTGGGTATTGAGCTTAGTCGGGTACGTCTGTTTTTTGTTTACCAAGAGAGACTCCAACACCGTCAGCTAAAGCAGCCTCACGGGCAGATCCAATAATTTCAAAATCAGGGACCCTTTTATAGTGCCGTAGTAGTACGTAGGTTCCCATGTTACATCTGTGACAGGTAATATATTTATTTATTTATTTTTGTAAATAATGATGGATATATGTATTTAAATATCTCGGAAAAAATTATAATTATACATAAAAAGTATATATATATATATAATTCATATATATATATATAGGATATATATATATATATATATATATATATATATATATATATATATATATATATATATATATATATATATATATATATATATATATATATATATATATATATATATATATATATATACACACACACACACACACACACACATATATATAGATATATATATATATTATTATAAATATATTATATATATATATATATATAATATATATATGTGTGTGTGTGTGTGTGTGTGTGTGTGTTTGTGTGTGTATAATTTTGCTGAGATATTTAAATGTTCTCTTCGTTATATATAACTGTTTTGTACTTCTAGTTTCAGTTTTAGTCAAGTACATGGTAGATCTAAGCCCTTATACCGCGGCGAACTTCTAAGACTGAGGAAGTTGGCGTTTTTTTTATAGAATTTTATCTCCTGAACAAGAATTTAAAGTAATATTTTTTAGGCCGGCTGTAATTGACCAGTAATTTACCTTTGAACTCTATCCTACGGTAAAGGGGACCGATGGGAATGTGGGTTTCTGTGTGGGGTAAAAGACTCGGGAGAATTACGGCTTAAACTCTTTGAGAAAGGTTTTGCCGTGTTATTGTGTTATTTCTCGTGTACACTAATTAGTGTACACCAAATAATACTTACGAAACACACGTTATAAGATTAATATAAAATGCTGAACCAAAACCATTTGTTATTGTGTCTACCAAAGAATAAACAGCAGTACGTAGGTTTACATCACTAAAAAACATGGTTCTTTCTACTATATGTGAATGAGATAATTCTCTCTTACATACAGTCATTATTTGGTATTTAAATTTTCTAAATTCCCCTTTGGCTACAATAGTTATTTTCTTGAACAAAAATTATTCAATGAAACGTTAGTAGAAACCCATATTGTTAATTTTTCTATGTTTTTCTGTACTATAACCTTCATTACTTATTAAGCAGCTCATCTATTTACACTGACCTTTAAACGTTTAAATTCATGATTGTCGACCAAATGTAAAATTTTGACATTTGCATACTGTGTAAAAGGAGAGTGATTTTTTTCCCCCAATAGTTAGTAAAGATTGAACGAAGATATATTCATTAGATATTTGTAAAACTAAATGAACATTTTGTTCCTCAAAGGTGTAGGGATATAATGCTTTTAATGATAGTTTATATGAATGTTCATTGAGTAAACATCTATATCATCAAGTTTTTCAAAGGGCTGAATGGTGCATAATGAATTTCGTTTTCCAAATCATTGGCATCAAAGAAGAACTGAGGTAACTTCATCGTTTTATTTATAGATTTCTGTCCAAGCCAATTATTCCTGATATATTTTAACAATTTTACTGAAACATACACGAAAAAGGGCATTTGTTACTTTGAAATGGGTGAGGGTACACTATAGACAGCTGTGGAATACTGGGAAAATAGGACATTGCTTTCCCAACGATAGCATTATGATATTACAATGCAAAACTGTAAAAATTATTTTTTATAAGCCTATAATTACTTTCTTCAGTGTCCAATGCAAAACATCAGCTTTTATGCTTTAATTGGGAATTTGTGCAACTTACTTGAATTTAGACTTTACCTGTTCAACATAAAGTAAAATGCACGTTGCAGAATTCACTATAGCCAAAGGCTGAACCAACAATATTTTTGCCTTTATAATGAAAATATGGTATTAAGTATGTGAGTTTCATCCACCATCAGTATCACTATTTTGTCATTGGATTGTACTGATTTACATTTACTTTTAATGTACATAAAAAAATTTGAGTCCTTTTGTTATGATCCTGGGCAGACCTGTTTGGAAAAAAAAAAAAAAAAAAAAAAAAAAACACTCTCCTGATGGTACAGTAACTTTGAGGGGAACAACTATAGGTATAACAAAAAACAATATTACCAGCTCTGATGAATAATCAAATTTATTCAGTCATTGAAATTATTATACATAACGTTAGTTATGTATAATAATTTCAAAATACTCTGTCAAACTGCTGATTGTCTTTCGCTCCTTCTTTTCGAATCTCTGTACATCAAGAAACTGTTTCCTACCTTAAGCAACCAAACTACCTCCACACCATTACATATCGCCTAACTGCCTATTACTCACATTCTCTCTGTCTCTCTCCCTTTTTTTTTATTCCTCTAACATCGCCTTTTGACTATGCTGTTTTCCATCAGTTAATAACCAAACCTCTTAACAGTATGTCTGGCAGAACGCTGTCTTTGTTTATTTTTTCAATATTTATTTTTTGTTTTGCTTTTGGATCTGTTATTTTACTAAGTTATTCAGTGTTTTAATTTACTCTTACCTTAAAGTCACTTTGTAGTTTTTATTTTTCTTTTACTTTAATGACAAACTATATTTCTTATGATTATTAGGTTATTTTAGCATACATTTAATATTGTAAAATTGATTTTATTTATAGCCCTCAAGATGGGAAAGGATTCCAGAAACGTAGGTGTTAATAAAAAGAAGAAATGATCTCCAGTGTTCTCGCTGTCCTCTTCGTTATATATATATATATATATATATATATATATATATATATATATATATATATATATATATTGTGAGGATGAGATTAAGACCGGTATCATGGGTACTGATGTTTTATTGCTTGAGAGAAATTATCTCCAGTGTTCTCCGCTGTCCTCTTTGTATATATATATATATATATATATATATATATATATATATATATATATACATATATACTTATATATATATATATATATATATATATATATATATATATATGTGTGTGTGTGTGTGTGTGTGTGTGTGTGTGTACACATAATAGATTATGGATGGAAGATGGCTGGATCAGCAATTACAATGAGCATGATGGAGGACTTAGAAAATGTTTTGGAGCTTTTCAGTTATTATTAAAGGCACTGAATGGCCTCACTAGAACACACACACACACACACACACACACACACACACACACACACACACACACACACACACACACACACATATATCTATATATATATATATATATAGATATATATATATATATATTCATATACACCCCACATTTCGTGATTTGTAACTTCATGGTGCAGTTCATATTTAGACAAGCTGTATTGCTATTAGAAGACTGATCAAGGTGACATGTTCATATCTACAGCCACCTTGGATAACAAAGGAAATCAAATTATGAACATTTTTACCACATCCAAAACCAAAAGCTCTGTATTCACTCGGACACACCACAAATATACAACGCAAAATGAGAACTCGTAAAAGTACTCAACACCAAGCAATTTCTATTACTTCCAAATCAACAGGTATAGTATGCAGTTGTCTAATCACTTGAAAAAAATGACAATTTTCTTTACCAGTAGATGTTTTCTTTTTTAATGAATTGCAAGTAAACAAGAATGGGATATCCAGGTAAGTGCAAAATGAAGAACAAGTTGGTTAACCGAACTACTGACCAACGTAGTTATAGTTTCCAGAAGTAGCAAAAATAAGATTCACTAGGGAAAGCGTACTTCTAAGATAAGGAAATCAAATCAGGTCAGCTGTGCTAAGAATCCCATATATTTTCCCCTTTGATTTTACACGAAATCTTTCAAACCTTTTTTTTTTCTCGATACATATCGCACTCTTTTATTGACAGAATTGTGAGTTGGAACTAGTATCATCAGCAAAAAAAGAATAACAATATTAAAACATTGAGATTAGAAACGATAGATTTAAAAACTTTTGGGGGTGAAATATTATATTATAAACTGTATATGAGAAACTAGGGTGATTACCACATCAAAAATAATTTGTGACATAATTTCATAGTGAACGAACCGTAGATGACTTACATGCTCTGTGAAAAGAATCATAATAGACAGTTGCCAAATAGTGATAAAGAAGTCAATATTCCGTTGACACTTGACCTTGTTTGTGTGTGTCTTGTCTTGATGGATTAGTACCAAACCCTATCTTATCAGCGTGAAGGAGCCGAGCCATTTGGATTGTAGCTCGAGACTCCTACAGAAGTTGTGATCACTCCTGGGATCCTTCTAACGTAAGGTTGTGATTTCACTTTCTGTTTACGACTCTGACCATCGTAGACGAGGCTAAGGTTAACTACTAGACTTCTTAGGTCAGGCTACTTTTTTTTTTTTTTTTTTTTACCAGGATAGACTAGAAGAATTATGGTAGACTTGAATAATCAAGAGACAGAATTTTATAGTCTCATGGGTGGTCTTTAGGCTAATCTACCTAGTACTACCTAGGCCTAGTATGTTTTGCAGTAGGTACACAGTTCGGGGTAGCCTATTCTGAGTCTACGAGGTAGGTAGGCCTAGTAGGCTATACTATACTCTGTTTTTTTTCATCTGTCCATCCGCCTGTGGTGTTTTTATATGGTAACACTGCGTCCCGGGCTTTAGATACCTAGGTAGTTACGCTATTTGTAAGTTTTACTACTAGGTACTAAATAAAAGGATATCTGGGTGTACATTTACAACTGAAAAGTGTTTTAACAATTTACTGTATGCGAATTACACCGTTAATATTCGAAATAGGATATTATTACAAACGTTAAATGTAAGCTGAATGTAACTTATCTAGCTAAAGCCCGAGACGCAGTGTTACCATACAAAAACACCACAGGCGGATGGACAGATGGAAAAAAACAGAGTATAGTAGGTAGTATGGGCTAGGTATAAATTGACGAGAGTGTAGCCCACCCTAAGCTACTTACCTAGGTATATCAAGGGTATTTCTACAGAAGCAATCCGCGGTGGCCTAGACTCTGGCAATTGACGTTTTCCTATGTTATTTTACTTAATGAACAAGAATTTAAAGTATAGGCTAATACTTATTTGGACGACTGTAATTAACCCCCGGGGCCAGTACTAAACGCGGAGAAATACATTGGACGCTCCAATCCCTAGTGGATGTCGTATCCGCGGTTACGTTCCTTGCAGTTCGTAGGGGACTATTCTTTAGAATTACCCTGCAATAAACGTAACCACGGATACGACATCCACAAGGGGTTGGGGCATCCAATGTATTTCGCCGTGTTTAGTACTGGCCCCTGGGGGTTAATTACAGTCTTCCGAATAAATATTACTTAAAATTCTTGTTCAGTAGGTAAAACTGCATAGAAAACCGCAACTGCTTGAGTCTGGGCCGCCGAGGATAGGTACCCTAGATCTTCCATATCAAGAATGCTAATATAGCCTAATCCCGTGTGCTGTTAGCCAATTTTGAGAATGCTACCTAATACCTAGGTCCCCCTTACCGTAGGATAGGCTAGAGTTCAAAGGGAAATTACAGGTTAATGACATCAGGGCAAAAAAATATTACTTAAATTTTTGGTTCAGGAGGTAAAATTCTATAGAAAATCGTCAGTTGCCATAGTATAGCTTGCCGTCTAATACTAGGCACCGGCTTAGATCTACATAATAGGTAGCTATTTTGCCGGTCGACTTTAGCTAAGCTGTAATTTACCTTTGAACTCTATACGTCGGTACATGGGACCCGTTGGTACCGTCGTGTAGTCCTCAAAGGTAAATTACAGTTTAGTTACAGCCGACCAACAAAATACTTATTTGCTTAAAATTCTTGTTAAGCAAGTAAAATAACATAGGAAAACGTCAGTTGCCATAGTCTACTTCACTGTAGAACGCCAGCTTAGAATTACCAAGCGCTTTTTTGGGAAGTGGCTCGTTCCGAGAGAGGTGGCCGCTATGTTGCCATTCAGTCATTTACCCTAGTGTGCTTTGTGTGTTTTTAGGCTAGTCTACTCCTTATAGGCTATTGTTTTTCCCTAGAGGCTAGTCTATCTGTAGTAGAATCAAGGGTATTTTGATGGGGAAAAATGAAATTGATTGAATATCTTCGGGCCATCAGCAGTCTCTGAAATAACCTGGAACACAAGAGAACGATATGAAAGTGTGAATGGATAGTGGTAAGCTCTTTAGTTTATCCTAGGCAGATTTAACCTTGTTTTTTTTTACCTAACCAAGGGGGCTGTAACCTTGATTTTTACCTAACCAAGGGGGCTGTGCCCTACCTAGCTAGGCTCCCCTAACCAACCTAAGCTAGGTAGTACTGACTGTAGAATTTTTAAGGTCGTTTGGGGTTGGAAATTTAAAATTTGAATGTGGTGTTTTTGGAAGAATTAACTTAGTACATAGAGCAGGCTCATTTATCACGTTTTACCTGTCCATTTAAATCAATTTGAGTTGCTAAAAATTTTAGGTACAATATGTCTGCATATTCTAAAAATATTTTTAACTTAATTTGGTAAATTAAGATTGGATTTCATGTCCTCTGGAGGCTATACATAGAGCATCAAAGTTATTTTAATGATAATGTCAGTGGATTATGAATTTATATGTACCAGTCACCATTCAACTCTGATGGTATTTGATTTTGTCTTGCCAGAAATTGTCTTCATACCTTAGCCAATATCATTTGGTTTCATACATTCAAAAGTTGATTGTGGCAAGGTCAAGACCCATTCTAAGCTAATTTGCTTGAGTTTATTTGATGGCCAGAATTTTCCTGATTCAGGGTAATTAAAATTTTGTAGAGGTTGTCTCTACCAATAGGTGAGAAATGGGGTACACTAATAGTAGCCCATGGTAAGTGGTGCCAGGGGTCTGAAGTTGAAATCTTTGTGTGTATAGGAGTGGTTCAGGTAAAGATGCCTGTATAGTTACTATTACATTTAAGTTAGGTTAGCCTAGCTTGTGGTAGGTAGCTCTGTTATTTATTGATACCCCTTTCCTCGTGATAAAGCTAGCTACGTAAAATCAGTGCTCATTATTCAAAATGTGATGAAAAGCCGAGGTTGGTCCTGGTGGTACTTTTTGGAGTGATAAAAAAGAAAAAAGACATTGTATTATATCCAAAATCATATTTTGTTCATGAAACTTACCTGTCAGATATATATATATAGCTGTATTTCTGACGTCCGACAGAATTTCAAAACTCGCGGCACACGTAGTGGGGCGGCCAGGTGGTAGTACCCATTCCCGCCGCTGGGAGGCGGATATCAGGAACCATTCCCATTTTCTATTCATATTTTTTCTGTCGCCGGTGCTGCAAACAACTGTTTACAGTACCTCCGTCTAGGATTTTTTGATTATCTCGCTTAATATTATCTGGATTGACTTTTGGTATCGACTTCTGGATTGTTGGATTGGCACGCGTAATAGTGGATTGGTTTTTGATTTTGGATTGGCTTTTCTGGGTACATGATGTCTGGATCAAGTACTGGAAGTTTCAGAGTGTGTGTGAGGAGTGAATGTAAGGTGAGGCTTCTTAAACCTTCAGTTGATCCTCACACAGTTTGTATGGATTGCAGGGGGCATGTTTGCGTGGCTGATGATCGGTGCAATGAATGTAAGGATTTGGATGATGATAAATGGAAGATGTATGAGACCTATCGACGTAAATTGGAGCGCGATAGAGTCAGGAGGTCTTCCTCCAAGGGCAGTTCTACTAAAGGTAAGGATAGTAACATTTCTCCTCCTCTAACACCAGTAGATTTTGCTCAACCTAATCCTGTTTTGTTGCCTTCGGGCCCAGTGCTGTGTCTGAGAAGGTAACAACCTTTCTCTGATTCTGGAGTCTATTCGTGCTCTCGAATCTAAAGTATTGGCCCTAGAAACCGGCCCTGTGAAAGTTTGTGTTAGTGCCCCTAGTGTTGTGGAGGGGGCGTCAGATCGGCCCCATAATGCCTCTAGGCCTAGACCTCTATCGGACTCCCAGGACTCAGGGAGTGGGTATGTCGAAAGCCGCAAGAGGGTTACGGGGGCACCCCACCGTCTGGCGTCCCTTCGGCAGGCCTTGTTGCTAAATCCCAGGCTGCCAAGGAGCGCACGAGCGCGTGTCCTGAAAGATTGCTTTTCGTCCTCCGAAGCGTCCTCCCCGCGCAAGGGGTGGAGCGCTCGGAGAGACTCGCGTCCGTTGAAAAGGACCTTTCGCTTTGAGGACGCTTCACGTCCTATGTCTCCTCTTTCGTCAGAGGACGCTTATGACGCCTTTCCTCCTCAGAAGAGAGGAAGGCTTTCTACGAAGAGGACGTTAGTTTCCACGCACAGGCGTGTTCACCTGAGAGGCAGATAGCTGTACCTGCTAGAAGGAAGGAGGCGTCCCTCGCCCCTCGCCTTCTCGCAGGCTCAGTCCTGCCCCTTCTTTTGCTCCTTCGTCACCTGCGAAGGATATCCTAGTGTCCCTTCAGGACCAGATTACGTCGCTGATGGCTCAGAGGACTCGCCCAGCAGCAGTCGAGCCTAAACGTAGGAAGGACGTTCGGCTGCCCGTCAAGAGGAACGAAGCAGCCTCATTCTCTCTCGTCTCGCTCGTCTCTCTCTCCTCCTCCGGATCGTCAACGTTCTCGTTCTCCTAAGCAGATCTTTTACTCTCTCAGGAGAGGACGCTCGTCAGGACACGCTCGGCGTTCGAAGCAGGACGCTTTGCGCTCTCGGCAGGTAGCGGTTGAGGACGCTCGGCAGGACGCTCGGCGTTCTAGACAGGACGCTTTGCGCTCTCTTCAAGACACTTTTGAGGACGCTCGCAGGACGCTCGGCGTTCGAAGCAGGACGCTTCGAGTTATAGACAGGACGCCTTTGAGGACGCTCCGCAGGACGCTCGTCGTGTGAAGCAGGACGCTTTTCGAGCGAAGCAGGACGCTTTTGAGGACGCAAAGCAGGACGCTCGCTTGGCTAAGCAGGACGCTTTTGGCGCCTCTCGTCAGGAAGCTCGCGCTTCCTCTCGTAGAGACGTTTCTGTTAAGACAGTTCACGTTGCTTCTAAGGACGCTCCTCTTTCGCAAGATGTCCGTACCTCTAAAGATCGACGAGGCCGATTCCGTACCTGTAGCGGATACTTCCAACCAACGGAAGTCATTGTTCAGGATTGAGACTGCTGGACGTACTCCCTCTCCTGATGGGCGTTCTCCAGTTCCTCTTAGGGAGGAAGGGGAACTTAGTAGTCCAGGGAGTTCCGTCGAAGAAGAACAGCCGGTAGCTTCAGCTGTCTCGGACTACAAGGTTCTTGTTAGGCTGTTACGTTCAGCCTTCGGGGAGAAGTTCCAGCCGCAGCCCCTAGGTCGCCTCCCTCTCAACTTTCGTCTTCCAAGACCGTTAAGACCCCTGAATTCGTCGAAATGAAGACATCGCTGTCGACCAAGAGGGCGTTTAAGAAGCTTCAAGACTTTATGTCCAGAAGGAAGGATCAGGGCAAGACCACTTTCGCCCATCCACCCTCTAGACTCGCCGGGAAAGGAGGAGTTTGGTATGAGACCAAGGAGGATGTGGGAGTAAAGGTTCCTTCGTCCGCTCTGGGTGACTTCTCCAGTTTAGTGGACGCTCAGAGGAGGTCTCTCTTATCGTCTGCTAAGGTGTCCTGGACTCCGGTGGAGACTGACCACCACTTGAAGGGACTGCTTCGTACCCTTAATGTTTTTAACTTCCTAGATTGGTGTCTGGGAGTTTTAGACCTGCCGCTCCTAGGAGTCCTGATTCTCTCAGTTTCTGGGGAGCTGTCCAGCGTGTTGTCATGTATGGACAAGGCCGTCAGGGATGGTTCGGAGGAGCTAGTTTCTCATTTTGGAACTGCCTTCCTGAAGAAAAGAGCACTGCTTTGCAATTTTACCGCTAAGTCGGTATCTCCCGCTCAGAAAGCGGAATTGCTCTTTGCGCCTCTTTCGGACCGATTCTCCCACCCCCAGGCTATGGTAAAGGATCTTGCACACAGAGTTTTGCAAGAAAAGGCGAACCCAGGACCTCTTCGGTTTCAGTCTTCAAGACGTCCAGCAGCTCCTTCCACTTCGACATTCAGCAACCCCCGAAGAAAGTCAAACCCTTTCGGGGGCACCCCCCTCGAGAGCAGCTCCTCGAGGGAGAGGGTTTTCGAGAGGAAGAGCTTCATTCAAACCCAAAACCAGCAAATGAAGATCTCGTCCTTCAGACGCCAGTCGGGAGGGGCCAGACTGGAATTCTTTGCGGAGGCTTGGAGGCAGAGAGGGGCGGATCCTTGGACCCTCAAGATAGTAGAGCGGGGGGTACAAGATCCCCTTTTTACATCCTCCTCCTTTAACATCAACTCCCAGAGACCTCTCTCCATCTGTCAGGGAGAGAAGAAAAGTGTTCTTTTCGATCTGTTAGACCAGATGGTCGAAAAAAGAGCGGTGGAACAAGTCTTGGACCTAGAGTCACCGGGCTTCTACAACAGGATTTTCCTAGTGCCGAAGCAGTCGTCAGGTTGGCGCCCGGTCCTGGATGTGAGCAGGCTCAATCTTTTTTGTAGAAAAGATAAAGTTCAAAATGGAGACGCCTCAGTCGGTGCTGGGAGCCTTGAGACCTGGCGACTGATGGTGTCTCTGGACCTGCAGGACGCGTACTTCCACGTCCCAGTCCACCCTCTTTCAAGGAAGTACCTGAGATTCGTCTTGGACAACAGGGTTTGGCAGTTCAGAGCCCTTTGTTTCGGTCTCAGCACGGCCCCGATGGTTTTTCACAATGATTATGAGGAATGTAGCGAAGTGGCTCCATTCGTCAGGAATCAGGATATCCCTCTACCTCGACGATTGGTTGATCAGAGCGTCGTCGAGGCAGAAGTGTCTGAAGGACCTTCAGTTTACGTTAGCCCTAGCAAAGTCTCTGGGTCTTTTGGTCAACTCCGAAAAGTCGCATCTGACCCCGACACAGTCCATCGTGTATCTGGGGATTCAGATGGATTCAGTGGCTTTTCGGGCGTTTCCATCCCAGGAACGTCAGCGACTGGGGTTAGAGAAAGTCGCAGCCTTCCTAGAGAGAGAAGCTTGTTCGGTGAGGGAGTGGATGAGTCTGCTGGGCACCATTTCCTCGCTAGAAAAGTTTGTCTCGCTGGGAAGACTGCACCTCAGGCCTCTTCAATTTTTCCTTGCGGAAGAATGGACGTCGAAAGAGGACCTGAATGCGATCCTAAGGATCTCCAACAAGGTAAAAGTCCACTTAAGATGGTGGCTCGACCCTCAGAAGTTACGAGAGGGCTTCTCCTTAAATCTTCTGAGCCCCGACCTAGTGTTGTTCTCAGACGCTTCCATTTCCTAGGGGGGGAGGAAGTGTCAGGCTCCTGGAGAGGGGAACAGGTAGCCTGGCACATCAATGTAAAGGAACTGGCAGTGATATTCCTGTCGCTGCAGTTCTTCGAAAGAAAACTGTCAAGCAAGGTTGTTCAAGTCAACTCAGACAGTACCACAGCCCTTGCGTATCTAAAGAATCAGGGAGGAACTCGCTCCAGATCCCTTTTTCTCCTCCTGGCGAAGGAAGTTCTGCTATGGACAGACGCAAGGCGCATCAAGATCCTGACAAGATTCGTGGCAGGGGTTCAGAATGTCAGGGCGGACCTTCTCAGCCGCCGAAATCAGATTCTACCAACAGAATGGACCTTGCACCAGGAAGTCTGTCAACAATTATGGAGATTGTGGGGACGTCCTCTAGTAGACCTGTTCGCTACATCAAGGACGAAGAGGCTTCCTCTGTATTGCTCCCCGGTTCTGGACCCAGGGGCAATTGCAGTGGACGCGTTGCTCTGGAACTGGACAGACCTGGATCTTTACGCCTTTCCCCCATTCAAGATCATGGGGGACGTAATGAGGAAGTTCGCAGCTTCAGAAGGGACAAGGTTGACTCTGATTGCCCAATGTGGCCAGCAAGAGAGTGGTTCACAGAGGTCATGACGTTCCTTGTGGACTTCCCCAAGAACGTTGCCCCCTGGAGGAGAGATCTACTCAGACAGCCTCACTTCAAAAGGTTCACAAAACCTCTCCGCTCTGGCTCTGACTGCGTTCAGACTATCGAAAAGTTGGCCAGAGCGAGAGGCTTTTCAAAGGCAGCTGCGAGAGCAATCGCTAATGCTCGAAGAGCCTCTTCAAGAGCTGTCTACCAGTCTAAGTGGTCCTCCTTCAGGGCATGGTGCAAGAAGGAAGGAATTTCCTCTTCCACGACCTCTGTGAATCAGATAGCAGATTTCCTACTCTATCTAAGAAATGTGCAGAAATTGGCAGTTCCTACAATCAAGGGTTATAGGAGTATGTTGTCTGCCGTTTTTTCGCCACAGAGGAATGGACCTCTCCGACAATAAGGATCTGCACGATCTCTTAAGGTCGTTCGAAACCACCAAAATTCCACAAGCACGACCGCCCTCATGGAATCTAGATGTGGTGTTTGAAACATCTGATGCTAAGTCCCTTTGAGCCTCTCCATGAAGCTTCTCTAAGGGACTTAACGAGAAAAACGCTTTTCCTAGCTTCTCTGGCGACGGCGAAGAGAGTTAGTGAATCCAAGCGTTCAGTAGCCTAGTGGGTTTCAAGGGAGACAGCGCTGTCTGCTCGTTGAACCCTTCTTTCTTGGCTAAGAACGAGAACCCGTCTATTCCTTGGCCAAAAGAGCTTTGAAATCAAAGGAATATCGAGTCTCGTGGGTCAAGAACCAGAGAGAGCCCTGTGCCCTGTCAGGGCTCTCAAGTTCTATGTGAATAGGACTAAAGAGATAAGAGGTCCCTCAGGTAATCTCTGGTGCTCGGTGAAGAGACCAGATTTGCCGTTGTCGAAGAATGCTGTTGCTTTCTTCTTGAGGGACGTCATTAAAGAGGCTCATTCATCTTGCCAGAAGACTGATATGAGCCTCTTTAAAGTGAAAGCTCACGAGGTCAGAGCCGTAGCTACTTCTCTTGCCTTCCAAAGGAATGTTCTATCAGAGATATTCTTGATAGCACCTTCTGGAGGAGCAATTCCGTATTCGCCTCACATTACCTCCGGATGTGAGAACGATTTACGAGAACTGTAGTTCTTTGGGACCTTACATTTCGGCAGACACAGTTTTGGGGGGCTGAAGGTGGCTCTCTCCCTATCCCTTAGCTTAGTTAGGTTAGTTTATGGTGTTTTTGGTTGAGGTGGTGAGATCTTCTGTGAAAATCTCCCATTCCTTAGTGTTAATGTCAGGGGTTTTTTGGTTAGTTGGTCAGGTGGTGGTCGGTTTGCTGTGTTACTGCCATATGTTTGGCTAGATGGTCTTGTCCACATTGTGGTCACGTCCCCGTTGACAGAGCATCCAGAGGGCACCAGCACTACAGGTCCAAACCTGGCTGGCAAACTCTGATAAAGCATAAGCAGGCTTTAGGTGACAGTAATCACATAGTCTACTTTGCTATCAGGTAAGGAACCAATAAGTTAATCTTTTATTTTAATTAAATTTCCTAAAAAATCCTAGTCTGTCTCTACCCACCATCCGAAGGTGTGATTCAGCTATATATATATCTGACAGGTAAGTTTCATGAACAAAATGTTATTGTTATAATACAATTAAGTTTGTTCATACTTACCTGGCAGATATATATAATTAGAGTGCCCACCCTCCTCCCCTCAGGAGACAAGGGTCATGAATAAATATGAATAGAAAATGGGAATGGTTCCTGATATCCGCCTCCCAGCGGCGGGAATGGGTACTACCACCTGGCCGCCCCACTACGTGTGCCGCGAGTTTTGAAATTCTGTCGGACGTCAGAAATACAGCTATATATATATCTGCCAGGTAAGTATGAACAAACTTAATTGTATTATAACAATAACATTTTTTTATATGTTTGTTTTGCCTTTGTATTGTACATAGCTTTCTGATTAAACAGTTTTCTAATGTGGGTAACAGAACAAGAGAATTGAAACATTTCCTGAGGGTAATGGTTTTCCAAAAATCTTTAGACTCAAAGTATTGATTTTTTATATGAATATTAGAAGAGTAACCACAAAGGCTTCTTGAAAGTGAATTTTAGATTAAAAGTTATATTTGGAATTCTAAATGAGTTTCAAGTACTTAAAGAAATACTCAATAAATAGGCATGTGTTTAGGATCCTGTATCTAAGTTATAATAACTATCATACTTATTACGCAATGAAGTTATTTTTACAAAGTAACCCCATTTCTTAATAATTTATTTTCAGTTATGCAATATTTACTGTAGAAACTATACAGCATACATAAAGTTATGACAAATGGATCTGAGCCCCTTAATGAGGTTATACTAACTTGTTCAGTAGAGAAAATAGTACTAGAGAGAGAGCAGAGTAGGAGGCAAAGTAGTAGTAGTAAGGGAAACCAAAAGTTATTAACATGCTTATACTGTGTACTGTGTATGTTGTTATTATTTTTATCTGTTTGTGTATTGTACTTATACATACTCATATTTTACCCAGTTCTTAACAGGGCTTGCCTTCTTTCTTCCAAGAGCTTCCTCCTTGGATCCTTTCTTCCTTCTGCTTTGGGGCACTTTATTTTAATTTTTGACATCTTTGCCATTAATTTTTTTCCCATCGTCTATGTCTCTTTTCTCTGGCATTCTTTTACATATTTTATCCTCTTCACCCATTTCATGTTTCATAATTTTTTGTCTTATTATACTTGCAGAATATATTTTCATACAATCAACTTACCTGTCAGATATATACATAGCTAAGACTCCGTCGTCCCCGACAGAAATTCAAATTTCGCGCCATTCGCTACAGGTAGGTCAGGTGATCTACCGGCCTGCCCTGGGCGGCAGGACTAGGAACCATTCCCGTTTTCTACTCATATATTTTCTGTCGCCGGTGGTATCAACATCGTTGCTGCCACCTCTTGACTGGAATTCGCTTTTCTAGACAATTGATCATCTTTTTGTGGACTTTTGGTGACGTACCTGGATCGTTGTTTTGGCATTCGCTACTGTGGACTGGATTTGGACTTGCTTTTGATTTTTCTTCAAGAATGTCTGATTCAAGTGTTTGTGTGAGAATGTGTGTGAATGTAGGCTGCAAGGTGAGGATACCGAAAGCTTCGGTTGATCCTCACACTGTATGTCGCAAATGTAGGGGTTTTGATTGTTCTATTTCTAACACCTGTCATGAGTGTGAGAGGTTGAATGTTGAGGAATGGAAGACTCTAACTTCTTACTTGAAGAAGTTAGAAAGGGATAGAGTCAGAATGGCTGCATCTAAGATTGCGGGTAGTAGTACAAGGCCTATTGAGCCTTTGGATAATTCTAACTCTTCTCTTAATTATGATTCTGTATCAGGGCCCTCACTGGCTTTACATTCAGATTCGGCCTCGGAAATTGCTGAACTGAAGGCTACTCTTCACAGGATGAGATCCAAAATGGCTACCATGAAAGGTAAGGACTGTGAAAGTGATTATAGTGAAGTGAGTGTCCCCAGTGTTGTGAGGGGGCGTCTGACCGTCTCTGCGACGCTCCCAGGCCTAGACCTCTTCCAAGCTCCCAAGCCCAGAGGAGAAGGAAAGTCGAAAGCCGTACGGAGGTTGTGGAGAATTCCCCCCGGTCAGGCGTCCCTTCAGCAGGTGCTGTATATAGACAGACTGCTCAGGACCGCTATCGGAAAGCGTCCTCAGAGAGTGCTTCTCTTCGTCCGCTTCTCCCTCTCCTAAACGAGGTGGAAGGATTCGGACTTATCCAGGCCCCTGAAAAGGCACTGGAGAGAATCCTGTGTTGGATTCAAGCCCAGAACGCTTTTCGGTTAAGAAGCGCCTCCTTCCATCAAGAAGGCGGAAGAGGGTTTTGACGTCCCATGATTGTTGGGGAAAACTCCTTCGAGGTCCTCCCTCTCCCGTTCAAGAAGACGCAGGAGAGGCTTCCAAGAGGATCATTTTAGCGGTGCAGGAACAGCTATCCGCCTTGGTAGGAGTCCTTTCGAAGGATCCTCCTCGTAAGAAAAGACGTGAGGACTGCCGGTCAAGAAGACTCGTCTTCCTTCTCCCCCGCCAGGAGTGAGGCTCCTGTGGGACGTGAGTCTGTTGAGAATTACTCGGATAGAGACTCTTTGGACGATTTTGATTCGCCAGACAAGCGCGTCGCGCCAGTCATGCGCGAGGCGTCCTACAGACGAGAAGCGTCTTCTAGGATTAGAGCGTCGGACAAGCGAGAAACGCTTTACAGGCGCGAGGTTACTCCCAGATGGGATACGTCTGCCAGACCAGCAACTTCAGCCGAGCGCGAGGTAACAACCAGGCGTGAGGATTCAGCCAAGCGCGAGGCCCCAGACAAGCATCTGACATACAAGGATGTGGCACCAGAAAGGCGCGAGACGCCAACCAGGCGCGAGAGCTTTGAGAGGCGCGAGACACCAGTCAGGCGCGAGGCGCCAGCCAAGCGCGAGGAGTCAGTCAGGCGCGAGACGCAGCCAGGGGGCGAGGATCCTGCCAGACGCGAGGCGCCAGCCAAGCGCGAGGAGTCAGCCAGGCGCGAGGCGCCAGCCAAGCGCGAGGCGCCAGCCAAGCGCGAAGAGCCAGCCAAGCATAGGAGCTCTTTACACACTCTTAGCCCCTCTCCTATTAGGAGTTTGTCTACCCGTAGAGAGAGTTTTTGAACGGCAGAGACCCGGAACGGGAAGTGGCCTCTCCTTCTGATCCGATTTTGGAAGAGGACTCAGAGGACGAGTCTCACGGTAAAGAAGGACTGTCTAACTACAAAGTTTTGACAGCTCTCCTTCTCCAGGAATACGGAGATGCATTGATCCCTGCCGCTCCTCCTTCGCCTCGTTCACTTTTTTCATGCTCTAAGACGCCGAAATCATCGGCTTTCTTGAAGATGAGACCGACGATTTCTATGAAGAGAGCTCTTCAATCGCTGGATAGCTGGATGCTAACTAAGAAAGAGCTAGTAAGGACAGTGTTTTGCATGCCTCCCGCTAGACTTACGGGCAAGAGAGGGATTTGGTACCAGACTGGGGAGAATATGGGTCTCACACTCCCAGCTTCAGGCTGAAGCTGACTTTCCAGTCTGGTAGATGCATCCAGGAGACATAGCCTTCATACTGCTAAGATTACTTGGGGTCTTTCAGAGTTGGATCATCTCCTCAAGGGACTTTTTCACATTCTAGAAGTCTTTAACTTCCTAGATTGGTCCCTTGGGGTGGATGTCCAAGAATTGGCTCATGCCCCTGAAGGGCTAGAACCGGACGTACTCCTGGCAATTTTGTCATGTATTGACAAGGCGGTGCAGGACGGCTCAGGGGAAGTTTCTTCCTTATTTGGAGCAGGTCTCTTGAAGAAGAGATCTGTTTTTAGCGCTTTCTTGACGAAAGCAGTATCACATTCGCAAAGAGCAGCTTTGTTATTCGCCCCTAGGTCTGATTTTTCTGTTCCCTTCACAGTTGGTGAGGGATATTTCCCGATCTCTGACGAGAAAAGCGACACAGGATCTTCTTCCTGCAATCGTCCAGGAAGAAGAGACCAGTGATGGTGGGAGAAAAGAAAGGGGTGTCTACTCCTGTTCGGCCCTTTCGAGGAGGCCCGTCCCACTAGAGTTACCGCTAAAAGGAAAACGACCGAGAAGAGAGGTCGAGCCTCGTTCCGCCCCTTTAAAAGGGGAAAGTGAAGTGGCGCTCCTCCAAACACCAGTAGGTGCCAGGCTCCGGGGATTTGCGGAAGCCTGGACTCTCATCGACACAGACGCTTAGTCGATGTCGGTGCTTCAGAAGGGATATCTCATTCCTTTCCTGGACAATCCTCCCGTGACGTCAACTCCGAGGGAATTGTCCGCCAATTACAAGGACCCTGTGTTGAAAGATGAACTCTGCAACAAAATGGTGGATCGATATTTGGGACAAGAGAGCTATAGAACTAGTGCTGGATCAAAGCTCCCCAGGGTTTTACAATCGTCTTTTTTCTTGGTTGCGAAAGCCTCGGGGGCTGCTGGAGACCAGTTCTGGATGTCAGCGCTCTGAACAAGTTTGTTCAGAAAACAGAAGTTCTCCATGGAAACCTCTGCTTCAGTCCTTGCGGCTCTTCGCCAAGGGATTGGATGGTGTCTCTGGATCTCCAGGACGCCTATTTTCACGTCCCGATCCATCCTTCGTCGAAGAAGTACCTCCGTTTCATGACGGGGGGAAGGATCTTCCAATTCAGAGCCTTGTGTTTCGGCCTGTCTACGGCGCCTCAGGTTTTCACGAACCCTTTTGAAAAATGTGGCGAGATGGCTTCATCTGAAAGGAATCAGTATATCTCTATACCTAGACGACTGGCTTATCAGAGCAAAAGTCAGAGAAACAGTGTTTGGAGGACCTGACTGTGACACTAAACCTGATAAAGACATTAGGATTACTCGTGAACCTCGAGAAGTCCCAACTGATCCCCAGCCAGAACTTGGTCTATCTGGGATTCGGATGGATTCTCGGGTTTTCGAGTATTTCCTTCTCAAGAGAGACTAGCGAGAGGTTTAGAAAAAGTCTCTCTCTTCCTAAGGAAGGAACGTACTTCGGCGAGGGAATGGTTGAGCCTGTTAGGGACCCTTTCCTCGCTCGAACAGTTCTTTCATCTAGAAGACTTCATCTCCGTCCTCTTCAGTTCTTCCTCAGAAGTTCGTGGACATGAAGACAGGACTCCTCTCGGACAGTTTTTCCCATTCCAGATCTGATAAACGCCATCTAGAATGGTGGTTACTCCCACTGAGGGAAAACAAGGGTACTTCCCTGGAAATACAGAGCCCAAACCTTGTATTGTTTTCCGACGCGTCGGAAAAAGGTTGGGGAGCAACTTTGGGAAAGAGAGAAGT
Organism: Macrobrachium nipponense; assembly: GCF_015104395.2. Classification (NCBI taxonomy): domain Eukaryota; kingdom Metazoa; phylum Arthropoda; class Malacostraca; order Decapoda; family Palaemonidae; genus Macrobrachium; species Macrobrachium nipponense. The sequence goes on from NC_061108.1 coordinate 104,288,643, forward strand.
GTCAGGCACTTGGAATGCTCTTCAAGTGTCCTGGCACATAAACTGCAAAGAACTGTTGGCTGTACACCTAGCTCTAAAGAGCTTCGAACCGTTAGTGTGACACAAAATAGTACAAGTGAATGCGGACAATACAACCGCTCTGCATACATTCGGAAGCAAGGAGGTACTCACTCGTATGCCCTTTACGAACTCGCAAGAGACCTGCTGTGGACATCGCAAAGGAACATCTCTCTATTGACGAGGTTCTTTCAGGGAGTAAGGAACGTAAGAGCGGACAGGCTGAGCAGGAGGAACCAGGTCCTTCATACCGAATGGACCCTCCACTCAGACGTTTGCCACAAGCTCTGGTCTCTTTGGGGGACTCCTCATGTCGACCTCTTTGCCACGTTCCTCTCGAAGAGACTGGAAGTCTTCTGTTCAGTAGTGGAAGATCCCAGAGCTCTAGCAGTAGACGCCTTCCTGCTAGATTGGTCTCAGGTAGACGTTTACGCATTTTTTCCCCATTCAAGATTCTGGGGCAAGTGCTCAGGAAGTTTGTGACTTCAAAGGGGACAAGAATGACCCTGATAGCCCCCTTTTGGCCAGCTCAAGAGTGGTTCCCAGAGGTACTGGAGTGGATAGTAGACTTCCCCAGATCCCTTCCACAAAGGAGGGATCTTCTCAGACAACCACACTTCGAGAGGTTTCATCAAAACCTCCCCGCTCTCGCTCTGACTGCCTTTCGACTATCGAAAGACTTGTCAGAGCGAGAGGCTTTTCTAGCAAAGCAGCAAGCTCGATCGCTAGAGCCCGGAGAACTTCCACTATCCGGGTTTACCAATCCAAGTGGGAAGTTTTTAGAAGGTGGTGTAAGTCGAAGAAGTTGTCCTCCTCCAGTACCTCTGTAACAGAAATAGCTGATTTTCTGTTATTTCTGAGAGAAGAATCGCAGCTCTCCGTAGCCACGATAAAGGGCTATAGGAGTATGCTATCGGCCGTCTTTAGGAATAGAGGCCTAGATTTGGGAAACGATAAAGATCTGCATGATCTGATTAGGTCTTTTGAGACCAAGAAGTCTAAGATTACTTCTCCCCCTAACTGGAATCTAGACGTAGTGCTGAAGTTCTTGGCTTCAGAGAGATTTGAACCCCTACATTTGGCCTCGTTTCGTAATATAACGAGAAAATGTTTATTTCTTTTGTCACTGGCGACGGCGAAAGAGTTAGTGAACTGCACGCCCTTAGTGACAAAGTCGGGTTCAATATAGATTCAGCCATCTGTTCCTTCAAGGAATTATTCTTGGCGAAAAATGAAAATCCTTCGAATCCCTGGCCGAGAAACTTCGAGGTAAAAGGATTATCGGGTCTCGTCGGCAGGGAACCGGAGAGGTCTCTTTGCCCAGTAAGGGCGTTAAAGTTTTACTTACAGAAAAAGGAACAGTTGGGAGGTTCTAGACAAGGTCTTTGGTGCTCAGTGAAGGATCCATCAAGACCTATGTCTAAGAATGCTTTAGCCTTTTTTGTCAGGAACGTAATTACGGACGCTCATAAGGCTTGCACGGATGATTCTTTAAAACTCCTGAGAGTAAGAGCTCATGAAGTGAGAGCAGTGGCGACGTCTCTCTCTTTTCAGAGAAATATGTCACTGAAGAATATCTTGGAAGCGACATATTGGAGATGTAATTCTGTGTTTGCTTCTCACTATTTGAAGGACGTGCGTGTGACCTATGAAAAATGTTTTTCCTTAGGTCCTTTTGTGTCTGCGGGCACAATCCTGGGTACAGGAGCTGACAACAATCCTTAATTTTTGTACAAATAACTTACCCAGCAGATATATACTTAGCTATAGACTCGGTCGTCCCGACAGAATTTCAAAACTCGCGGCACACGCGACAGGTAGGTCAGGTGACCCACCATTCCCGCCGCTGGGTGGCGGGGTCTGGAACTATTCCCGTTTTCTAAGCCATAATTTCTCTGTCGGTTGAACGGACAACACCTATTGTTCGTTCCTCCATCTTGGATTTCAACTCGTTTGCCGAGAATTTGGATTGGTTTTTTGGTGACGTATTCTGTTTTTTCTCTGGCTTGGCATACGCTTATTGTGGACTGTTTTTCGACTTTGGTTTTGACTACTCTTTCACGATGTCTGACGCTAAGGCTTCACCTATGTTTAGAGTTTGCAGTAGGGAAGACTGTAAGGTTAGGCTGCCTAAATTGGCATTGGATCCTCATAGTATTTGCACTAAATGCAGGGAGAATGAATGTTCTTTTATTAACACCTGTGTGGAATGCGAGAACCTTACGGAGCTTGAATGGAAGGAATTATCATCATATGTTAGGAAGCTTGAGAGAGATAGAGTGAGAAAGGCTTCAGCTAGGTCATCTAGTAGATCTTGCTCCTTAGAACAAGAAATTAACTCTCCTTCTAACAATTTTCCCTTAGCCTCAGCTGCTTCTCCCTGTTCTGAATCCAAAGATTCTTCGTCAGAGAGGGAAAATGTAAAAGCTTCAATTAAGAAACTTCAAGCTCAGCTACGAGCTCTAAACCAAGGTAAGAGTGGTGATAGTGATTTGTGCATTGTCCCCAGTGCAGTGGAGGGGGCGTCTTGACCGGTTCCTCATTGCTCCTAGGCCTAGAACCTCTTCCAAACTCCCAGGACCCAGGGGAGGAGGAATGTCGAAAGCCGCAGGGAGGATGCAGAACATCCCCAACGGTCAGGCGTCCCTTCGGCAGATCCTGTTGTTAAGTCCCAGGCTGCCTCGGATTGCCGTAGAAAAGGCGTCCTAAAGGAGTGTTTTTCGGCCTCAGACTCTTCCTCTCCTAAACGAGGATGGAGTTCGGCCTCCCTTTCGCGCCCTTTGAAGAGAGCCTGGAAGGCGCCTAAAGGAGACGCGGCTGACTCCAGCCCAGAGCGTTTTCCCGAGGATTGGCCTTCGGGACCTAAGAAGACGAGACAAGAGGATCCTGCTCTTCAGGATCCTACCAAGAAGTTTTTGGTCAATCGCAATAGCAGTTAGCTTCGCTCGTAGGCTCTTTTGCTAAGGACTCCTAACAAGGAGGAAGGATGTCTCGCTCCCTGTTAAGAGTTCCGCTAAGCGTTCCTGCTTCGTATAGGAGAGAACTCTCACGATCTCCAGGGCGTTTATCGCCTTCGTCGAGAGACTCGTCTGATAGGAGTTGTTCTCCTGAGAGAAGAGCCCTTTCGCCCTATAGGCTGTCTTCCCCGAAGCGCCCTCTTAGACACAGCGAATCGAGCAGAAGTCTCGATCGGTTTAGGTGCAAGGAACCGGGAAACCGATTTAGGTATCAGGATCCCTTGGGTCTTCAGGACCAGGAGCCAGACAGGCGCAAAGAGGCAGCAAGACGCAAGAAAGGGCGTCAAGAGCCTCTTAGAACACAGGATTCAGGACGTCAGGATTCTGCTAGAAGGCAGGAATCAGGACGCTATGAGCCAGGACGCCATTGGAGTCAGGACTCCATGGAGTCAGGGCGCCAGGAGTCCGGGCGCCAGGAGCAGGGCGCCAGGAGTCGGGGCGCCCAAGAGTCTGGCGCCAGGAGTCAGGCGCCAGGAGTCAGGGCGCCAGGAGTCCCGGGCGCCAGGATCAGGGCCGCCAGGAGTCAGGGCGCCAGGAGTAGGGCGCCAGAAAACAGGACGCCAGGAGTACGTTAGGCGTCAAGTGTTAGGGCGCCAAGAGCCTGTTAAGCGTCAGGAATCAGGACGCGGGGATCTTTTCAAGCGCCCTGAATCAGGACGCCAGGAGCCTAGCAAGAGCCACGAACCCGACGAACCTAGACAACAAGAGTCTAGTAGGCACAAGAGTGTTTCCGACAGACAGAGCCTCAACTCTTCGTATAGGAGTGCTAATGTTCCTCGCTCCCCTTCTCGGGAAAGGAGTTCTTCTCCCGGGAAGAGCCAGATCACTCCAAAACTATCTCCTTCTGTAGATCACTTGGACCAGGTATCGGAAGACGAAGAGCCTGTAGATGTAGCAGTTTCGGACTACAAGAGACTTTCTCTTTTGCTGCTAAAGGAGTTCGGAGACTCCCTTCATCCTGCGGACCCTCCTTCACCAGGATCGTTGATGTCCAGCACTAAAGCTCTCAAATCGTCTTCCTTCGTTAAGATGCGCCCCGCTCTTTGTATGAAAAAGGCATTAAAAACTTTTTCAGAGTGGTTGACTTCCAGAAGGGAAGCGGGCAAGACAGTTTTTTCCTGCCCTCCTTCCAAGTTAACAGGCAAACCAGGAAGGTGGTACGAGACCAAAGAGCCGATGGGGTTAGGTCTGCCTTCTTCCGCGGATGCGGATTTTGCTTCCTTAGTGGACTCTGCTAGGAGGAAGTCGTTGCTGTCTGCTAAGGCGACATTGGTTGGGGCATGTGTGAGCTGGACCACCTTCTAAAGGGCCTCTTTAAAAACCCTAGAAGTCTTCAACTTTATGGACTGGGCTTTAGGAGCATTAGCGAAGAGAGCTCAGGACACTGACTTTGTTTCCATGGAGGAACTTTCGAGCGTCCTGGCTTGCCTGGACCGAGCGGTCATGGACGGTTCTGTGGAAGTTGCCTCTCTTTTTGGAACGGGAGTATTGAAGAAGAGATCTGTCTTTAGCTCTTTCTTAGCAAGAGCAGTATCACCCTTGCAAAGGACATCTCTTCTTTTTGCTCCTTTATCCCCGCACCTTTTTCCACAAGAGACGGTTAGAGAGGTGTCGAAATCTCTTACGGAGAAGGCAACTCAAGATCTCCTCACGCACTCAGCCAAGAAGTTTAGGCCGGCAGTGCCTTTAGAGAAGAAAGAGAGACCCTCTTTTGTTCAGCCCTTTCGAGGGGCCTCCTCTTCTAGAGCCCCTCTTAGAGGTAGAAGACCAGAGAGAAAGAGTAGACCATCTAGAAGGTCCTTCGGGAAGTCTAGATGAACAGGAAGTCCTCCAGACGAAAGTAGGCGCCAGGCTACTCCACTTTGCCAAAGTCTGGGCGCAGAAGGGAGCGGACTCCTGGTCCCTCTCTATCCTGAAAAAAAGGATACTTGATCCCCTTCAGGGAAATCCTCCCTTGACGACAACTCCAAGGGAGTTGACCGCAAGATACTCGGATCCGGTCCGAAAGCTTGCTATGTTGCAAGCAGTGGAACAGATGATTTCCAAAGAAGCGGTAGAACTGGTTCAAGATCTCCAGTCTCCAGGATTCTACAATCGGCTATTCCTGGTACCGAAAGCATCGGGGGGATGGAGACCAGTTCTAGACGTCAGTGCCCTGAATTTCTTTGTCTTGAAGAAATTTTCAATGGAGACGTCTTCCTCTGTTCTATCTGCTCTTCGTCCAGGGGACTGGATGGTGTCCCTGGACCTTCAGGATGCGTATTTCCATGTGCCAATTCATCCGGCAGCAAGGAAGTATCTGAGGTTCATGTTCCAAGGGAAAGTGTTCCAGTTCCGAGCGATGTGCTTCGGACTTTCGACTGCCCCTCAAGTCTTTACGGACATCATGAAGAATGTAGCTTATTGGCTACATCTGGAAGGGATCAGGATATCGTTATATCTGGACAATTGGCTAATAAGAGCCCAATCGGAGAAAAAATGTCTGGAGGACGATATTCTTATTACTCTAAAGTTGGGACAAAGTCCCCCCCCCCCCAACGGTCTCCCCCCCCCTTAGGACTTTTAGTAAATCACGGAGGGGAAATCTCCCCCATGCTGGACTCCCCAGCAAAGTATTGTCTATCTGGGGATTCAGATGGATTCTCGGGATTTTCTAGCGTATCCTTCGCAGGAAAGGAGAGAACACTGCCTAGAAGAAAAGGTGTCCAGTCCTTCGTAAGCAAGAACATTGTTTCCGCGAGGAATGGATGCTGCCTAGAAAAGGTGTCAGTCTTCTTAAGGAAAGAACATTGTTCCGCGAGGGAATGGATGAGCTTGCTAGGGACCCTCTCCTCGATGGAACAGTTCGTTTCCTTAGGAAGACTTCACCTACGACCCCTTCAATTTTATCTGAAGGAGAAGTGGGATTGGAAGTCCTACAATCTGGGAGAGACTTTTCCAATCTCGAAACGGATCAAGGAGAATATCCGTTGGTGGTTAGATCCACAGAAACTAAGCAAAGGAATCTCCCTTCGCTTACAGAACCCTCGCCTAGCGTTGTTTGCAGACGCCTCAGATTCAGGGTGGGGAGCGACCCTAGGTTAGCAAGAGGTGTCAGGCATTTGGGAAGGAGAACAAGTGTCCTGGCACATAAACAAGAAAGAGCTAACAGCCATTCATCTAGCTTTGGTTCATTTCGAGGAACAGGTCTCAGGTATGGGGATTCAGATTCACTCGGACAACACAACAGCCCTCGCTTATATAAAGAAACAAGGGGGGAGGACCGCCATTCTTTTTATTTTCCCGACGAATCAGCAAAGGATCTGCTGATTTGGGCACAGGAAAGGAAGATCTCTCCTCCACACAAGGTTTGTGCAGGGAGAGAAAAAATGTCCGGGCAGATCTGTTAAGCAGAAAAGAACAAGTCCTACCCACGGAATGGACTCTCAATCCTCAGATTTGCCAACAACTTTGGCATCTGTGGGGAAGGCCCAATATAGACCTGTTCGCGACCAACAAGAATCACAGGTTAGAAACCTATTGCTCCCCGATCTCGGATCCTCAAGCAGTAGCAGTAGACAGCTTTCTGCTAGATTGGACGGGCTTGGACGCTTACGCCTTCCCTCCTTTCAAGATAGTAGGAGAAGTATTGAGGAAGTTCGCTTGCTCGGAAGGAGCAAGAATGACCCTCATCGTCCCTTCCCTTTTGGCCGGCTCTCGATTGGTTCACAGATGCTGAGTGGTTAGTGGATTTTCCAAGATCGCTTCCACTAAGGAACGATCTTCTCAAACAACCCCACTTCGACAGGTTTCACAAAAACCTCCCCGCTCTAAGTCTGACCGCCTTCAGACTGTCGAAGGACTTGTCAGAGCAAGGGGCTTTTCACGAGAAGTGGCGAAGGCTATTGCAAGAGCCAGAAGAGTCTCCACTTCTAAAGTATATCAGTCGAAGTGGGAGTTGTTTAGAAGATGGTGTAAGGAAAAGAAAATATCCTCCTCCAGTACCTCTGTAACTGAAATCGCAGATTTTCTCCTATATTTGAGAAAAGACTGTAACCTGGCAGTTTCAACAGTGAAGGGTTACAGAAGTATGCTGGCCTCAGTTTTTTGACATAGAGGAATAGATCTGACAAACAATAAAGATCTTCATGACCTTATAAGGTCTTTTGAGACCACGAAAGAACATGTAATCAAGAAGCCTAGCTGGAACTTGGATGTGGTCCTCAAGTTCCTAATGTCGGAGAAATTTGTACCTTCTCACGCAGCTTCGTTTAGAGACTTAACAAGAAAGTCTTTATTCCTTTTTGCGTTAGCAACAGCCAAGAGAGTGAGCGAGTTGCAAGCTTTGGAAGGTAAAGTGGGGTTTAAGAAGGATTCAGCGATTTGCTCCTTTCAACCATTTTTTCTAGCGAAAAATGAAAATCCCTCAAAGCCCTGGCCAAGAAGCTTTGAGATAAAAGGAATATCTTCATTACAGGGAGAGAACTAGAAAGGACTTTGTGTCCAGTCAGGGCACTCAAGTTCTACCTGGAGAAGAAGAAGTTGCTGAAAGGTACAGATGAAAGTCTTTGGTGCTCTGTAAGAGATCCGAAAAGAGCGATTTCTAAGAACGCCCTTACATTCTTCATAAAAGATGTAATAAGGGAAGCTCACCTTAAATGCGAAGAAGAGCATTTCAAGGTTCTCAGAGTGAGAGCTCATGAAGTGAGAGCCATAGCTACGTCTATGGCATTTCACAAAACATGGTCGCTTCAGACTCTTATAGAATCGACATTTTGGAGATGTAATTCGGTGTTCGCCTCGAATTACCTAAGAGACGTTAAAATTTCGTACGAAAAGTGCTTTGCTCTGGGAGCGTATGTTTCGGCGAATTCAGTGCTGGGAGAAGGGGCTGAGGCTAATCCTTCCTATTTAGTTTAAGGCTTAAATTACTGTTTATTGGTGGTTGTTTTTATTGGTTAATTGTCAGAGGGAATAGGGACCCTCTTACAATTCATAGATTGTAACAAGACTAACATGGTCAGGTGATCGGGATTGGCTTCAGTGCTCTTTGTGATTTGTTTAATAACCTTAACTCTGTCATGTAAGAGGGCGAGTCTCCATTGATATGACAAAAGGTCAAGGCTCTACCATGTAAGTGGGTCAGCCCCCATTGGTACGATCCAGTATAGGCTCTGTCGCGTAAGCGGGCTAGCCCCCATTGACACGATCCAAAGAGTTATTCAACCATAGGTTCATTCCTCGTTGAAACTCTTGAGGCAAGCAGACTCATCGACAGTAGTCATGAAGTCTTCAGCCCAATAAGGTAGGAACTATGGATTATGTTATCCAAGAACATAGGTTGTTTTTTCCCTGTTTTTTAATGTATTTAGTTTAAGTATTATTTTGTTTTTAGCTGTCTCTTGCCCGCCACCAAGGGTGCCAATCAGCTAAGTATATATCTGCTGGGTAAGTTACTTGTACAAAAATGATATTGTTAAGATACAATAAAGTTTTGTACATACTTACCTGGCAGATATATACGATTAATGGCCCACCCAGCCTCCCCTCAGGAGACAGGTGGAAGAGAAATTATGGCTTAGAAAACGGGAATAGTTCCAGACCCCGCCACCCAGCGGCGGGAATGGTGGGTCACCTGACCTACCTGTCGCGTGTGCCGCGAGTTTTGAAATTCTGTCGGGACGACCGAGTCTATAGCTAAGTATATATCTGCCAGGTAAGTATGTACAAAACTTTATTGTATCTTAACAATATCATTTTTTTTTACTACTTAAGTCTAATAGATATGTTCTAGACTTTCTGCTGAACAAGTGCAGTTACCGCACAAGCGGCCAGTCACTTCCGTTCAGTAAGGAACTCTTGTGATATCTTGTAATAGATGAAAATTTTTTTGAAATTATTGTGTGCGTGTGCAATTTGGTTTGAGTTACGGTTGTTGCGAAGAGTTGGGGATAACTCGGAGCAATTTTTAATACTAACATGGTGGTTAGGATCAGGTGGTCGGGATTGGTTGTGTGCTCCTTAGTAAGGTGTATTGTCATATAAGTGGATCAGCACCCATTGACAAAGTCCTTTCAGGCTCTGCCGAGTAAGTGGATAAGACCCCTTCGGCAGACCCACAAGAATTCTTGGCCATAGATCACATATCTCGCTAAAGTTTCTTGAGGTGATGCAGACTACGGGACAAACACCCACGAAGTCTACCACCTATCAGGTAGGAACCAAGGTTTTTATTTTATACCTACAACAGATGTTGTTTTCCTGTCTATTCCAGTAGTAGCTGTCTCTTACCCTCCACCGAAGGGTGCCAATCAGCTATGTATATATCTGACAGGTAAGTTGATTGTATGAAAATGATATTGTTATAATACAATAAAGTTTCATACATACTTACCTGGCAGATATATACAATTAGGGCCCACCCAGCCTCCCCGCAAGGAGACAGGTGGAAGAGAAAATATATGAGTAGAAAACGGGAATGGTTCCTAGTCCTGCCGCCCAGGGCAGGCCGGTAGATCACCTGACCTACCTGTAGCGAGTGGCGCGAAATTTGAATTTCTGTCGGGGACGACGGAGTCTTAGCTATGTATATATCTGCCAGGTAAGTATGTATGAAACTTTATTGTATTATAACAATATCATTTTTTTAACTTTAAGGCTTTGCACCATCACCATGTAATTACATATTACTTCCATTTCTTTATACCATATATAATTTTTCCTTTAAAGCACCTCTCTTCCTTTCCATTAATTTTCTTAGGTACACATTAACCCTTTGTATCCTTGTTCATCTTCACTTCACATTGTGCTGCTATTCCCATCTATCTCAGTTCAGCTAGGTGCATGGCTGGTAGTATGGTACGGTACTGAATGTTTTTCCGTACTTCGTACCTGGCTAAAATACCGAACCGTAATTTTGTACCGTACCCTCGATAATTTTTCAGCACCGTACGTTACGGTAAAGATAACGTACCTTAATTTCGCACCCTTATCGTACTATGAGCTAACTCAGTCTACATTAGTAAAATCTCTTCTTTATTAAAATTTCAATGTTAACAGGTGTAAATTAACAGAGGGACTTTATATGTACTTGTCCATATAGCATTCAGTTGTTGCAATGATAATAATAATGATGATGATAGTATTAGCAGTATGATTCCTCCTAACCCAAGTCAATAGTCATGGAAGAAAGTAAGAAATAATTTCCTTATTTTTAGACCTTAAGATAAAAAAAGTAATAGCTACTACTGCTGCTGCTGCTTAGAATATTAGTAAATTAAAAAAATTTGCTATAGTATTACTAGTTATTATTAATATTGTTCCCTTGTTTTCAACTTAGACTAAGAGTATTAACTTTTGGATTCATAAAACATATTTTGCCAAGAAACTATTTATTTGGTACATGTAATACAATGTATGAAATCTTATTCAAAATATTTCCCAGTATTATGACTCTTTGCATAAAAATAATATTGTTCAAACCACGACCTCCTCTATTTAAGGATCTTGTTAAGAAAAACAAAGTAAGGTAAGGTATGGAATTTGTTCATTTTTTCTGTACCTGAACTGTACCGCACCGTACTTTGGTAAAATGATTGTAGCATACTTCTGTACTGTGCACATAGGCTAAATATCAACCGTACTGTGCCGTACTGTAATGCCAACCTTGGCCAGGTGTGGGAGTAGTCAAGGAAAACAAAACCATGAAGTTGTTAATTAAACCAGGAAATAGCCTTTTGAGAACAGAATATTTTTTTCCTGGCCTCTTTAATGCTGTTCTGTATACGTATGTTGTTTGTGAGTACTGATTGTATATGGGTAATAGTACTTCTAGTTCTGTAGCATTACAGGTAAAGCTAATTTTAGTTAATTTCACTGTTATGTTCCAGACCAACAGTAATGTCTAATTCGGCTTGGACTGGGGCTAGACCCCATGTTAGTAAAGTAGAGCTTCGTTGCCGAACAGGCTGTGGTTACTATGGGAACCCAGCTTGGGATGGACACTGTTCAAAATGTTACAAGGAGTTGGTACAGAAGAACCAGCAACGGAAGACGGTGTTTGACCCAACTCAGAAAATCCGCAAGTAAGTAATTGCAACATTTGCAGTAGATTACATCATCATGTTTTTTCATTTTTTAAATGCCAGTTGTCTACATACTTTCTATATCATCCTCATTAGTATATTTACTTCAGGCCTTCCATTTACATGTAACACTTGTAGTTAATTCACTTCACTCTATATTGCACCATAATTGTGTAAAATGTGCAGATTTATTGAACATGGGATATAGTGCAAATGAAACTTTTGTTCTTCCTTATTAAGAACTCTCTTGTATGTCTTCATTGTTGGAAAGAGAACTGTCGGCTGGGTATTCTTGGTATTTACATATTATGTAATGTACCTACATATCGTAACAATCCTCTCTGTAATCATATCTTGTTTTGCTAATTCATAGAAGTCAATAATTGTGTCAACATAAGAGTTTCAGATACTTCCTCCATGCACCATTCATGCACTTCTTTGCCACTCTTTCATGTGCTTCTACTTTAGTATATTCTTGATGCATGTTATGTTAGAATATTGTAATTTTTTCCTATATGATATAGAAACCATTGGTCCTTTACAATAGGAAATGCTCTTGGCATAGCCTGGACACAACCGTTGAAATCTTCAAACAAGTCAAGTACTAGTCCGGTCGTTGGTACTCTCTCCGACCGGACGTAAACATTCCAATTTGCTTTCTGCCGTTGGTGTGGAAAGACGTGTTGTCACTGCTCTCTACCTGAGTATTGTTTGCTGTTATCTTCAATATTTATCTCCCTGTGGAATTTTTCCTTATTTTTCTATCGAGCAAGTGGTTGTGTAAGTTTTTGTGATGAATGCTCAGCAAACCTTGGATCTGAAGCCTATGTTTCCCTCTGCTCCCAACTGGTGTTGCCCCATGGTAGACAGCAAGAAGTGCGGGAAAATCTGTGCTTCTTTGGACGTACAGTGGTCCCCCCGTATTCGCGGGGAAAATGTTAAAAACAGCCTATTTTGTTAGTTAAAACTCGAAAAACCCACTAAAAATTTTCATGCTTGGTTTTTTTAATAGTTTTATTACAAAAAATACATTTTATGATGAAATTCATCAAAAAAACCAGGAACTTGTGGATATTTATCATAGAAAAACACTGCGAATGCGCGAATTTTCCGCGAATAATGCAGGGAAACGTTCCCGAGAGAAATCCGCGAATGTGTGAGTCCGCGAATCTGGAGAACGCGAATACGGGGGTCCACTGTAGACCCTCACTCCCTTTGAGTTTCCTGCTGAGGGCGTGAGTGTGATGGTGAAGTGTTGTGTGTGGAGTGTTCCCTTTGGTCCGCATCCCAGTGGGGGAAGTTTTCTGGGAAGAGGAGATATGTTAGGATGCCAACACATAGGATGCCTAAACCTGTGTTGGGTATTAGTACTCCCCCAAGCACTTCACACATAACTAATCCTTCGTATTCGTACCCTTCTCCAGCAGCCGTCCTGTACTCTCTGCCATCCCTTTGGGGGCGGCCTCTCTCTCTACTTCCTGCGACAAGTCGACGGGGGGAAGAGGAGGGGAGGGGCTGTGGCTGTGGACCTGGGTAACACACCTCTTAGGGTCTCTGCTCACTTCGAAGGTTATCCTTTAGAGCAAGGTGGGACCCCTCTTAACCTGGCTTTTTCTTCTGCAGGTGAGGTGGTGGGACTAGGCCAGGTATGGTCTTTCCTTGGGCTTGTGGGATCTTCTTCTGTAGAGATGCTGCAGGCACATCTGAACTGAGCATCCAGCAGCACTGCTACCCACGCTGTAGTTGCCACCACTATGGCTACCATGACCCAGCCTGGCTACTATGTGCTACCACACCTGGTGTGGTCTCATAACCTCACAAGCGTCTCCTCTTAAGCATCGGTGGGTGTCCAACAGGGTATGCAATCCATTCACCGTCTGATGCCCACAGTGCCCTCCCCTCCTGGTTTCAAGGTGCCACCGTTGGCAGTATCCAGGTTTCCTGCTTCTCCTCTGTCTCCCATGGCAATGACAGGGATGCCAGTGCCAACTGTACCTGCTCTTGCACCTTAACCTGGTCCTGCTCCTGGTGCCGGAGTAGCTGATGTTCCTAGGGTAGCCCTGATCATGATCCTGTAGAAGCTGTTGAAGAAGAAGAGATCGAAGAAGGTGTCATCGTCTTCGTCGTTGTCATCTGCCTCCTCCTCGCCGCTCCCTTTGAAGGCTTCACGGCCTAAGAAGGGGAGGTAGCCTCTTCACCCCCAAAGGAAAAGGTCTGGGGGAAATTAAGGGTGCCCTTAATTTCCCTTAGACCTTTTCCCTTCCAACCCTCCAGTAATAATAATTCTTCTACCATCCTTATCGTTATTGGTAATCTTGAATGACCCTGTTTGTCATCTCAACTTGATCTTCATTTCCCCTAATTACTTCTATTATAACACAATTTTCTCTCAAATTTATGGTCCTACCCATTTTGCTTATGGTTTTTTTTGTACCTATTAGCCACGGTATATTTCACCCTGCATAATAAAAGTTTTTGTTTTTCAATATCACTGCTATTTCCACTACTCCTTTTGACTTATAACATGACTCACCAATATTAAATACTATTAGACTCTGTCCTAGTATCCTTCATTCTCCTCAACTCTTCCTGACTCAAACCCACGGCAAAGCGTGCTAGTTGCAATTCCCCGCAAACTGTCGATTTACATCCTGTGTATAAAATTGCATCAGCCTCTTCCCTAGACTTCTTCCATTTTACTAACTTCTCCTACATAAACTACTTCTTTTGGTCCAGTTTCTGTTTTCCGCTTATTTTCTTCTTGTTTTCTTGTTTCTGTTTTCTTCCTATTTTGAAAATTCTGAGGACAATCCCTAGCCCAATGGCATTCTGATTTGCATATTGCACATAATGTTACTTTCCCTTCTTTGTTTGAGATTTCTTCCACCCCATATCTCAGTTCCAGTATCCCCAATATCTCTGGTTTTCCCCCTCTCTCCCAGAATTTGCATTGCCATCTGACCCACCATTCCTGTTCCTTTTTATTCCCTAATCCTGCAAATATTCTTTTTTTTAGTTGTGACTCTGTTTTATATTCTAACTTTCCTTGACCACAAGCTGCTAGTACCATTTGTTTTTTATTTTTTGAGATTTGCTTGTTCCAATACATGAAAATTCTTAGCTTTTCCTTCAAGCATGCTTTTCCACATTGCTCTGCTACACTCTGAATCTGCCTTTATGTGTCTAATTAAAAAGTCTCAGCATTTCACTAGATTCTCTTCCTATTTTAAAATAGGTAGTTTTTCATTTTACTGTAATTCTCCATTAGCATGTCTTTCAGATAAACTTCGTCTAGCTTGGATAGGATTATCTTTGAACCCTCTGTACCCTTAACCCTTGGTGGATGGGTAAAAAATTCAGTATGCAGCTCCTCAGGCTGGGTAAACTTTGAGGTCAGCCAATTTACAAAAAACGCATCAGTGGAAAGATTAAGATATGCAAATGCACATGGTGAAAGGAAAAAAAATTCTAGAAAATTATCCCTACCTTTCACGAGAGTTTGAAAATTACTATTTACAACCAACCCCTTGTGCTCTTTTACAAGACAGTAGTAAATTTTACCAACTCTTATATGTTTTTCCTAATAAATAATTTTATTTCATTTTGTAAAATTATAATTACAGCTCACACAATATCAAAACAGTTAAGAAATAAAATCAGTAACAAATTCTTAGCATATTCGTTGAAAGTACTATTTACTTAAATTTACCGAGAACGAAGATTCAGTAACTTTTTTTATTTGTACATGTTTTTTCTAATATTTCTTTGCTCCTTTCTTTGCAAAATTACATTTACAGTGACATATTATTGTAAAAGACAAGAATTAAAACCAACAGCAGCCCATTGGTATATTTATGAGCAAATTTATAAAAAGACATCATATAAGACAGAGAAGCAGTACATTCCTCCTCGAAGTCAAAATCGCTACTAAGCTTGCATGAGCCACAGAGTCTTAATTTTAGCCAGTGTAAAAGTGAATTTATGGGCTCTAAGAAGTATATTGGCACTTCTTTCCTGCCTGATTCTTTCCAGTTTGATGGTGCTTAATTTTGCTTATTTACAGGATCAATCTGTCCACCACACCAAACCTTTTATTACTACTCCTGAGAAGCTATCCATCCATTAAGGGTTAAGTTCATCTCTATCTGTTCCTTCTGCTACTTCTAGGGCTCTCCCCTTTAGGCTCATTCTTATCTCTATCCCCGGATATTTTACTTCTCCACACACCACTAGCCAATCTTCGACTTGTCCTCTCCATCCTTTGTGCTCGTATCCCACTAAATCTCGGACAATCCTTTTCCATCTTATCTGCCTTTGTTCACTATCTGAACTGGCCATCTTTAATTGACCACGTTACTGCTACCAGTTTGAATATTTTCCTAGCCTAATCTTTCCTTGTGCCACAAATGTGCAATGTACCCACTTGTTCATGTTCCTCAGTCTCTTGTATATTTCAGCTCAAGATAATCCTCTACTGCACACACTGTTATTGTGTACCTTTCCTCCCCAAGTTGCTGCCATCTTGTTTTCTATGATGTCACATCTTATGATGTCACAACACAACTTAAATATACATCAAGACATTTTCTAAAATCAAACACGTTTCCCGTACATTAAACATTGACCACATTTCACCAATACAGAAAATAAAGATGAAATAACTGTGATTAAACTGATACATAATCATTGCCATCTCCGGCCTGAGTATCGACACTCTTCATTAGCACCTGTGGTTCCAAGATGATGTCCAAGAACACTATTTCTTTCTGGCTTTGTGAGACGATCAAGAAGGCATACTCTACTGCTGGTGATGACACTGGACACTTCGTCTGAGAGCTCATAAGGTCAGGGGCATTGCCCCATCCCTCGCATTCCTTGAGAACCTGTCGGTTCAACAGGTTTTGAGACTGGGGTGTCTGAGCAAGCCAGACCACCTTCTCTTCTTATACCTTATGGATATTGCCCACAGATCCTGATCCTTGAACTTATTTTCCTTGGGACTAGTGGTGGCTGCCCAATAAGGTGTGTAGCTTACCCAGTTGCATCTCGCCTCGTACGGTATGAATGAACGTGACTGTGGAGTGATTGGCTCTCCTTTCATCTCTTTCATCCTACTCTTTCCCTCCTGGTAGAGAGTAATGCAGATCATTACATGCTGGATTGAGGGCAGATGCAGGTAAGACACTCCTTAGCGTAACCAATCTATTTTCTTATTTTAGTTAATAGAAGCAGATATCCACCCCTTCCTTACAAGGAAGGGAAGGGAGCCTTGACTTAAGACAAACCCATAACTTGTATCTGCCTTATAGTCTCCAACATATGGTTCTTAGCTTTTCCATAAGGGGGACTCATACCTCTCCTTTATGAGAAAAGCCCAGAAGACTGACTTTGATCTTGCAGTTTCATAACTCTGATCAGATGCTAGTGGCTGGGTCCTCTTCCTTGCTCTTAAGAACTAGGAAGAGAAATCCAGGTAGGCTAAACCCCATTCGGTTCACTGGAATTCACCTAGATACCTCCCATCAATCAGTGAGTCTTCCTATTGTAAAGGACAGACAGTTTGTGTATTGTGTAGGAACAAATCGCAATTTTTGAAAGTAAATTGTATTTTTCCTAACTATACAAACGTAGGTCCTTTATACTTAGTGCCCACCTCATGGCACCCCACAATCTGTTACCTGAGCCAAAAGCAAACTGGAATGTTTACGTCCGGTTGGAGGGAGTACCAATGACCGGACTGATAGTTAACTACTGAACCTCCTTGTTTGAAGATTTCAGTGGCTGTGTCCAGGCTACGTCTCCTATTGTAAATTCTGGAAATTCTTCAGGCTTTTGTGGGTATAGCTAATGGGCTTAGGGGTACATTTTTATGAATTTTCGTTTTTGATCCATTTCATTAGTATCTACAGCTTGTGAGTGGACCAGAGGTATTTCTGTCCTGCATTAATGTTTATAAAGTGAAATGAAAATGTTGCATTTCATTGGCAGTAACGGTATCTCTCTCTCTCTCTCTCTCTCTCTCTCTCTCTCTCTCTCTCTCTCTCTCTCTCTCTCTCTCTCTCTCTCTCTCTGTGTGTGTGATGATACTCATTGTTACTTTGAAATTTTGGGCTTTTCTTGGTTTCTTGGAAGGTTTCTTTATAAAGATTTCATTAAGTCTTTTGGCAGACATAATCTCAGTCTCAGTAGTCTATGAAGCAAAGTGAGTAATAGTCTGCTGTTTTGAGAATGAGACTCAGTGTGAGATATGATCTTTATTGGATCCTGAGTTGGTGGTGCTATCATACTCTCTTGTGGCCGATTATGTGGTGCTAAGTACTCAATGTACATTGCAGCACAGAGCTGTTACATATATATATTGCTTCCATTTTTATTTTTTATTTATTTATTTTTGGGGCTGTATTTCTAGATGCATCATGAAAGAGGAAGATTGTGTATGGTACTGTATTTAAGATCTCATAGAGTGAGATGATTTGGACATGGAATAAGAAGGGGTGATGAAAAGTAAGGCAGAAGAACAATAGATATGAACATAATAGGCATAAGGCCTGTAAAAAGGTCCAGAAAATCAAGGAAAAGCAAAAAGATGAAAATTAGAACTGTTTTGGAATTCAAACAAAAAGTGCGCAAGATATGAGAGAAAAAAGAGAATCATTTCTCATAAAATTCATAAAGGAAAAATCTGACAAAAGACAATGATGAAGATGAGGGATGAATGTTACAACAAAGCATACATGCAATTAGTTTATTTTTATAAGGCATTATTAAAATGAGTTAATTGTTGTTTATAAAAGACTATAAACAAATGCCCTAATCATTTATGTCAGAAAGCATTTTATCCTCAATAGTTAAAGTATGTGTACTGTTATTAAAAATGAAACTTGAAACAAAAAAATATAGTATTGTTCATATAAGTGACCACTGCGTACATGCTTGTAACTTCTGCATATCGTTGAATAAAATATTGTGAAGGCTAACCTAAGTCACAGGGAAATTTTTTTATTTTTTTTATTTGTCAAAGCATTAAAAGTTGTTGTCTTATGGGCTGAAATATTTATTGCAATAAACCAGTTATTTTCTTACTTCAGTGAGTAATCAATAGGTATTTTAAGTGATGTCCTGAACACTTTATGGTCTCCCTATGAGCAAGAGCCTGTAATTCTATAAGGCCAACTTAAACTAAAACAAGAAGTTAATACTATCTATTAATATATTTTATCAAGTAAGTTTAGTTTAAAAAGATTACAGAGTAACTTGAATAAATGTGAAAGATCTATCCAATGTGAAATGTGATAGATTTTTATACAACAAAAGTAATTAAAGGATTCATTTATTCCTTGGATATTTTTACACTGTCTCTAATGTGTACTTCTAGTACCATTAGCTGATCATTCATCTTGTTTTGATTTAATTTTATTGTCATTGATTTTGAATGTATTGGATAAACTACGTATTCTTCCCATGCAACAAAGATTCAAATCTTTGGTTGCAAGATGACAAACTGGGGTGTCTTCACTTCTGTTGCCACTGCTGACTATTTGAAGTTAACTATGGTAGTAAGATGCAAAAGATTGCCAGAAAATGTGTTTGACTACACTGCAGTAATTACATTGTTAATTTCACGAATAATTACAATACCCTTGGAATGCTCCTTGAAGAGAAAATTAAATTCAATGTGTGATGCCCAGTGATGATGATAGGAGTTTCTCTGTGCCAGGAGTTGTGGTGGGCTAGCTCAAATTGTTAGATGTGTTATTACTTTATCATCTTAGTTATCAGTGATGTATTATGCTGATAGATAAGTCAAAAGAGACAATGAATTTCTGATAAGCTTACTTAATTTTTGAAGCTCAAACAATAGTCTAGTGTTTTTTTAGCTTAATTTAAGAGCTGTTGTGGTGTAGTGCATTGTGCTTTATTGAACATTTTAAAGACGAAGTTTAAGTTATATTTAGTAAAAATTGGAAACAGATTTCAGAATGTGAATTATTGAATTTCATAAAAGTTCATTCTGAACCCTTAAAATTTGTATCAAGGGAATGTTGGTGCTCAGTCGTTTTATGGGTTAGAAAAATAAGCACCGTTTCATTTATGACACTATGACTTCATCACTTAATGGGATTCATTGAACTGAAGTTTTAAGAAAAAATCTCATAATATAAGTTCATATAATCCTTAGTCTCTAAAATATTTTATGTACTGTCATAGTCTCTTATTGTACATAAAAGGAATATTTTGCTTTCATATAGCCTTGTTTATTATTGTGCTTATTTAATAATCACTAAAGGTTTTCAAGTTTTAGGAAGATTGACATTTTAAAGCTAAAACTGCTATTGTAAAATGAATAGGTATTCAATTTTAAACATTCTAAATATCATTGGTTACTGCAATTACATGACATCTTTAATAATTGCTGTAGGTACGTGCAACTTTATAATTGTTGGTAACCAGGACTAGCAACAAAGCCAACGCAGACTATTCTTATTATCCTGTGTATGGTAAATTGTAATATCTTTTGTACTCTGAAGATAATAACAATGCCATGCAGTGAGGTCCATCACTTGACAAAAAAAAAAAAAAAAAAAAAAAAAGTGCTATTCATATTTTTGTTGATACAGTTGGCTTCATAAATTTCTGTACACATCTGCGAGCTAAGGAGACATCAGGCAGTTCCACAATGTAGCAGTTGATTAGGAAATGAGAGGCTGTTTGCATTGCTGCCTATGAACAGTCATTTTTCTTGTGTGACAAATCTCCTTTACCAGGTGTCAAATGTAATGTTAATAAAGTAGCATATGAAGTAACAGTATTATGGTGTTGCCAGATATCTCCTTAGCTTATGTGAAGTGTAACCACAGCTCATGAAGCCAGTGGTGCTTGCAACAAATGATGAGGTACTAGTTCAGTTTGCCAAGGTCGAAAGGTTGTCCTTAGCCATAAGACTGGATGCATGATATTGTAAAAAGGGACTTGAGAAGATAAAGTACAACTTACATATTTGTGTATTATGTTAACACAGCTTGTAACAAAATAGCATATGTTAGTGGTAGGAACCGTCTGTTTTAAGATTGGTGTTGTTGATCCCAAGTACTATAAAAAATTGCAGTTGCACATAGGGATTCCTAGAACTGTAACTCAGCTATAAATTGTTAGCAGTTCAGTCATGGAAAGCAAATTGACCATTTTGCTACAGCTCTTATATGTCAAGTGGCATACTGATTGGGTGCTAGTTCCTAGTTCAGAGGATTATTTAGAATGTGTGAAATAGTGTGGTAGAGCTTTTTGTAGGAAATTACATAAAACATTTTAAGATAAAACTGTTATAATGTTAGCAAACAAATCTGTAATTTATATTAAGTTATTCTTCCCAGCCTCTTCCATTCAAATCACCAAGCAGCAGAAACCATTTTGCTACATATACAGTCCGTTTCATGTGGATGGTCTGCACTTCTCTTGCTTGGTATATAAAAGCTCATAACATTCGGGATTAAATTTTTACAACACGTTTTGTTCATGAAACTTACCTGTCAGATATATACATAGCTGTATTTTTCCGAATCCGACAGAAATTTAAACACTTACGACGCACGCAGTGGGAGTCAGGTGGTTAGTACCCATTCCCGCCGCTGGGAGGCGGGTATCAGGAACCATTCCCATTTTCTATTCATAATTTTTCTGTCACCGGTGTTGTAAACAACGTTTGCAGCACCTCCGTCCAGATTTTGGAAACTTACTGGCTACTTGAGTATCCCTTTTGGTTTTTTTCTTTGGTATCTGAATTGGATCGGTGGCTTGGCACACGTTGACTTTGGATTGATTTGATTTTGGTATTGATTTTTCTTTGATCAAGATGTCAGGGTCTAGTTCAGCTAGCGCTAGATTTTGTTCTATGTCTGAATGTAGAGGTAGGCTACTGAAAGCTTCAGTAGACCCACATTCTGTTTGTAAGGTTTGCAGGGGGAATGAATGTATGTTTGAAAGTCGTTGTAAGGAGTGTGAAAGATTAACAGAGTCTGAGTGGAAGGCGTATGAAACCTATCTTAAGAAACTTGAGTGAGATAGGTTAAGGAGGTCTTCCTCCAGGAGTGTTTCGGGTAGGCAAGATTTTAATGATTCTCCTGCTAACCCTCCTTCTTTAGTTTATGCTCCTACCCCTGTAGTGTTGCCTCCGGCCCCTGAAGCAGTGTCGGTAGAAGGGAATACTTTATCGTTAATTCTTGAATCGATTCGTAACTTAGAATCAAAAGTGTTAGCTCTGGAGAGCAAAAGTGAAGAAAAGTGCAGTGAAAGTGCCCCTTGTGTAGTGGAGGGTGCGTCAGATCAGCCTCATTCCGCCTCTAGACCTTGACCTCTGCTTTTCTCCCAGGTTACGGGGAGAGAGCATGTCGAAAGTCGAAGGAGGGTTACGAGGAACCCCCACCGATCTGGCGTGCCTTCGGCAGCTTCTGACGAAACCCAGACTGCCAAGGAGCGTGCGCGTGCACGTCTTCTCAAGGAGTGCTTTTCCTCTTCGGAAGCTTCCTCCCCGCGCAAGGGGTGGAGCTCTCATGCCGCATCACGTCTGCTGAAAAGGACGGCTCGTGTTCGGGACGCTTCATGTCCAAGTTGTTCTCCGGAACTTTGCTCTTCGCCTGATAGTGCGTTTGCTGCTTTTCCTCCGCAGAAGAAGCGTAAGGATTCTTCGGAGGCGGAGTCTTTCCTAGATGATTCTTTCGAGCGCTGCAGTCGCTCTAAGGTGCGTGAAGTGGCGGTTCCTGGGAGTAGGAAGAAGGCGTCCCCTCGCCACTCGCCTGCTCACAGGATCAGCCCCTCCCCAGAAAAGGAGCCTTCACCTACAAGCAAGATTCTCCAGTCGCTGCAGCAGCAACTTCAAGAAGTATTTTCTTCTAGAGAGACTTTCCCACGGCGCCGTAGGAAGGACGACAATCTTCCTGTGAAGAGGTCGAGGCGTTCTCCCTCTCCCTCTCCTCGCTCGTCTCTCTCTCCGTTTGACTCTCCCTCTAGAATTCGTTCTGCTCCCCAGCAGCTCTCTAGAGGAGGTGAGAAATTAGTTTCTCACTCTCGAGAAGCGGTTGTATCCGCTACTACGAAACCTGTAGATAGGAAGCGCGTTTCTTTAGATGCAGAGCGCGCTTCAGTGAAAGTCAAGCGCGCTTCAGTGGACGCCGAGCGTGATTTGGTGCAAGTTAAGCGCGCGCCAGTGGACGCTCAGCGCGTTACAGTGGACGCTTAGCGCGCGCCAGTGGACGCTCAGCGTGCGCCAGTGGACGCCACGTGTGCACCTGTAGCTGTCGAGCGCGCTTCAGTTGGCGCCAGAAGATTGGCATCGGACGCCAAGCGCGCCCCTACGGACGTCAGTTTTCCACCACCGCAAGCGCAAGTGGAAGCGGGAACTCTTCCTGTTTGCCGCTCTTTCTCTTTTGATAAAGCTCGTGACTCTTCCTTACTTCCTCCGACTTCTCCAGTGTCTGAAGAGGAAATTAGTGACGCTTTCGTCGGAGTGGACGAAGAACAGCAGTTGGCTCCAGTCTCGATGGACTACAAGGTTTTCATACAATCAACTTACCTGTCAGATATATACATAGCTAAGACTCCGTCCGTTCGCCCGACCAGAAATTCCGAAATTTCCACGGCAAACACGCTGCAGGTAGGTCAGGTGAGCTACCGTCCTGCCCTGGGTGGCAGGATTAGGAACCATTCCCGTTTTCTATTCATATTTTTTCTGTCGCTTGGAATGTAAACAACGTTTGCAGTTCCTCCTGACTTGATTTTTGGATTTCATCGCCATCGATCTTCTGGGCTATCTTTTGCAGGGAAGTACTGGATCTTTGGTTCGGCATACGCATATTAATTTGTTTTTATAACTTTGGCTTCTAAAATTTCGAAGAATTGTTTACGTGTAACTACCGAACTTTTCGGTAGACACTCACATAGTTTGCAAGAAGGAAAATTTTAATATTTATTCATAATAACGTGTAGTAAATGTTAGAATTGATTGAGCTAACTTCCTTCTTGAGGAAGTCAGGAATAGAATTAGTTACGCTTCCTTTAGAAGTTTTTATAGCTCTCGTACTAACGAGCAGTTAGAGCATTAACAATACTAGTAGTGTTGTATCCTCATCTCCTTCTTACTTCACAGAATCTTCAAATTCATATTGCAATTTGAAGACAAAGGAATGTAGCTCAAAATACGAGCTATTGAAAGGTAAGAAGTGATTTTAGTGTTAGTGCAGTGGAGGGTGCGTTCTGATCGGCTCTTGTTTCGCTCCCAGGCCTAGACCTCTTCCAAGCTCACATACCCAGAGGAGAAGGAAAGTCGAAAGCCTTAAGGAGGTTATGGAGAATCCCCACCGATCAGGCGTCCCCTCGGCAGGATCTGTAGAACGTCCCAGACTGCCAAGTTCGCCATTGGAAAGGCGTCCTAATTAGTAGAGGGTGGGTCCGATCGGCTCTGTCTCGCTCTCAGGTCTAGACCTCTTCCAAGCTCACAAGCCCAGAGGAGAAGGAAAGTCGAAAGCCTTACGGAGGTTATGGAGAATCCCCACCGATCGGGCGTTCCCTCGGCAGGATCTGTAAAACGTCCTAGACTGCCAGGGATAGCCATTGGAAAGGCATCCTTTAAAAAGTGCGTCTCTTCTTCCGTTTCTTCATCGTACATCCGAAAAGACGAAGAATGTACATGTTTGGAGTTCGGACGATCTAGCTCGTTCTCTGAAAACTAAGAGAACACTGAACGAGAGGCTGAGAGCCAGCCAGCAAGCTAGCGCGAGCCACGTTCCAACAGCCAACAGCGAGCCGCGCTCCAACAGACTAGCGCGAGCCGCGTTCCAACAGACTAGCGCGAGCCGCGTTCCAACAGACTAGCGCGAGCCTCGTTCATACAGATAAACGCGAGCTGCGTTCCAGCAACTGAGCGCGAGCCGCGTTCCAGAACTTTTTTCTTGGCGCAAGGCGCCTTCAAAGAGAAAACAGACGGCTAGACTGAGGAGCCTTATAGTAGAGTGGCAATCAGAAGGATGCTTCCATTGAACGTTTACTGGCAAGAGGCTCGTATAACAAGACTAGAGGCGCTCGGATCTATCAGGGCGCACAGGACCTTCCACGCAAGCGGAACGTTCCAGGAGCGAGTCTCCTTTCTAGCGTGCGGAACATTCCAGGCGCGCGGAACTATCCAGACGCCAGGCGCTAGGCGCGAGGATCCAGACGCCAGGCGTCAGAATATTCCAAAATCTTCTTTTGAGAGAGAGGTCAGTCGCGAGACTCCTCTTTGAGTTTTTTAACTTGAGCAACTTTTCCCTGGCAAATGTGCAAGATGTCGCACAGGCGGCCGTTGCTTTTGTCAGAAGGATTCTGATACTAAGAGAAGCCCCTTTTCATTATTCAGAAGACTCCTGTGTTAGGCAGTTCCTCTCAATGCGGACTCTCCTTCATCCATGCTCTTCCCTCGTATTGAGGAGGCAAGAGCTTTGGGAGTTTTTCTTAATAAGAATCTCATCGACGTTTGGGTATGATGGCGGATAGGAAATATCTACTTCCTTCCGTAAACCCTAGTGATGAACAGGAATTCTGTCTCTTCCGCGATTTATGAGGAAATCACGAAGATTTAAAGAGTTCCTGGATTAACTTCCTTCCTTAAGGATGTATATTTACTCTTTCTATCGTTCTATTAACGAAAAGAACGAAGATAGTAGAAGGTAGTAGAGTTTCTGCTGTATGAGAATACGATACGGTCAAATCATAAACACATACCGTAGTTACTTCTTTTCTGTGCAACTCAATTACCAGTATCCTTCTACGACTTTCCTAGGAAGGACTACACTTAAAGGAATTGTTAAGACAACACCTACTTAGCTTCTAGATTTATCGAAGTCTTGTTTCGCTTAAATATGCTTTAATAAGAACTTCCTGAAGTTCGATAATAATTTTATAAAATTCCTTTATTAAATGGAGTAGCTGGCAACTCTGGAAGAGTAAGGCCAGACGGCTAACAGGGACTGCTTTCGCTGAGAGCCTGAGAGTGAGACCAACGCAGTACCTTGTAGGTGTCAGTCATGAACGGTCGGGTTTATCTCTCTCTCCTGCGGGATGGAATAACTATCCGTATCTCTCCCCTACAATCGCGGTCTTAACCTCGGATTGAGGGGATAGTTAAGCTAACATAAAAAAATTTTGTATGCCTTTTGCTAAGAAGCTTTCAATAAGAGAGATAGTACAACCTTTCAATGCTGGTTACCGTAGGTAACATTATTAAAGGATTCTATCGCAGCAGAACATTATATTATATAATGCTCTCAGGCTTACGAAAGCATAGCTTATTAGAGTACCTGCTCAGAAGAAGATGGATGAGTCGGATGGGAAACATTCTCTTTGTGGCAGAACTTGTTTCCCTGAATGGACTATACTACGTATATAAAGCTTTTTCCTACTAAGAACGGAATTAACATGTGAAAGGATGTCGGGTACCATAAAGGCACAGGTGTTCTGGCACATAACCTAAAAAGAATTAGAAGGAAGCGCCAGGCTGGCGCAATGCGCCAGAAGCGCCAACCTGGCGCAATGCTCCAGAAGCGCCAGCCTGGCGCAAATTGCGCCAGAAGCGCCAGCCTGGCGCAGTGAGCCAAGAGCACCATCCAAGATTTTCTCGTTTTAGCGAGTTATTAACCTAAGAGTCCAGTGGGCTCTCGGACAGCAGGCTCGGTAACGGCAAGATTCGTTCCTGATTTCGTTACCCATTTAATCACTTAGGCCAATTCCACGATACTTTCATATCGCAAAGAGCATCGAGAATCTCTTTTTTCGCTCCTATTCGCGTTAACAAAGAGAACCTTCTCGATCGACGATAATAACTGTTAACATGTTTAACATTTATTGGAAAGAGTTGTGAGAACCTGCGGAAAGTCTTCTTCATAGATCTCTTAGTAAGGTAGAAGACGAACAGGCTTCCTATAGACTGCTTCCTTTTCCTCGAACCAAGAGAGGTAGCAATATACGCCATCTTTATTTTTTTTTTAGAAAGGGGAATAAACTTTAGTCTTTTTTCCCCTAAATATAAATTATTTGCAGAATTTAAGATAAAGGGCGTCAAAGAAAGAGAAGATAATATTTTATGCCTCATTTTGGCCTTAGAGAGGTTGGATTCACAGAGGTCACGTTCTTCTCACAGCAAGTTTTGGAAGTCTTTTCCAAGACAGTCTGAATATTCTATCAGCATCTATTATAAATGGACCTTGACAACCTCTCCACTCTGAGTCTGTCTGCGTGCAGACTGACCAGAAGTGGACATGAATGAGAGGATTTTTCAAGGTAAATGACAATAATCATGGACAAGATATAGAATTGCTGCAGATTGTGCTAGAGGGAATGAGGAAACTGTCCTCGTCCGATACCTCTATGAACCACATAGCGGTTTTTTCTTCCCTTTCAGAGGGAAGAATCACCTTTATATACTGCTATCAAAGAACGCAGTAAAAGGCTATACTCTGTCTCTATAAAGGGATTGGAGATAGCAGAGGATTAAGATCTTCGGGATCTTATACGATACCTCAATATGACAAGAGTAGGATATCATGTACTTCTTATGGGATCTTTTTTGTGGCCACAGATTCTATGTTCCGACAAGATGGAACTGCTCCTCATCAAACTTCTTTGAGAAATTTTTATGAGGGAATTCTTTGTTTCTCTTGGTCCCAAACGATCAAGAAGACAAGTGAATTTTTTTTAAGCATTGGAATCTCGCATCAGATTCTATGGAGATTAGGCAATGGGTTCTTGCCAGCATAGTATGTCTGGCAAAAGAACTAAAACCCCCTATTCCTGATTCAATGTTTTCAGATAGAGGTTTCGTTGTCCAGGCAGGGTACTTACGTTTTCATCTACAGTAGAATGGTTAAAACGTTTGCCTACAGAGTCTTTGGAATGCGATGACGGCTCGAAATGCTTCCCAGAAGGTGTTCAGAGGGATACAATAAGGAGCTAGAAATCAGGAGTACTCCTAATTTCAGCTCGGAGTCTCCTTCGACTTCCAAGCTTCTTCCCTTCCTTCGGACAAGGATAGGGAAGATTCTACAACGAGAAGCCCCTTCAACAGGTAAGAAGAGATCTCGTGAGCAAGGGAAGTACTCAAGAAGGATCCTCCTCGGAGGAAGACTCTTATCTCTCATACTGTTAGATATCCTATCGTATACTGGATGTAGCTGACTACAATCACCTCCCCTTGCTGGAGAGGCCAAAGCTCATAGTGGAAGAATTTCTTCCACCCTTCTCCAGTCTTGTGATTTACTATTGTGGATGTTCAGGACTTTCGGACAATGTAGCGCCAACCAGGAGCCTTATGCTAAAACAGGCGTAAAAAATGCCAGAGGCAGACAGCCCCAAGAACACTGTCATTGTCTGATGAGGAGAAAGACTGGGCCTACAACCTGACACAGATGCGCTAGATGCGAACATATAGGACAAATAAGAGTGTCCGATGTGGACATTGCCAGACATCCTCGAGACTCTACCAAGCTCGAAGCTCCGGCAAGTGGGGAGGAGCCAACCAGGCGCGAGGCGCCAGGCAGGCGCGAGGCGCCAGGCAGGCGTGAGGCGCCAGGCAGGAGCGAGGCGCCAGGCAGGCGCGAGGTACCAGTCAGCCGCGAAGCTCCAGGCAGGCGCAAGGTGCCAGCCAGGCGCGAGGCGCCAGGCAGGCACAAAGCGCCAACCTGGCGCGAGACGCCAGCCAGGCGCGAACTGGGCGCCAGGCAGGCACAAAGCGCCAACCTGGCGCGAGACGCCAGCCAGGCGCGAACAGCCAGGCTCTAGGCGCGAATCTCCAGCTAAGGCGCAAGGCATCAACCAGATGCGAGGCGCCAGTTAAGCGAAAGGTACCAGACAAGCGCTAGGTGCCAACCAAGAGCGAAGCACCAGCCAGGCGCGAGGTTCCTGCCAGGCTTCAGGCTTCAGTCGGGAGAGATCCATTTCAAGAAAGCCCTGGTCTTCTTTGAAACATGGAGATCTCCTAAGCACTTCATAAGTGACTTGATTCCTTCAAATAGCTGAGAATTAAAAGCGCAGGAAGTGCGCGCTTTTGCAAATTCTTGTTCTTTACATAACAATATGTTATATAAGACATATTAGCTGTGTTGTACGGTAGAGGCAACTCTGTGTTGACTTCTCATTACACAAAGGATGTCAAGTTAACTTACGAGAGATCCTTCTCTTTTGGTTTATACGTTTTTGCGGATATGTTACTGGGATAAGGAGCCGACACTGATCCATAACTTTGAGTTAAAGTTTTTTAACTTAGTGAAATTATTGGGGTTTTTGAAAGGAGTGTGGGGATAACTCTTTTCAATTTGAGCGCGAACCCTTGTGTTAGGATCAGGTGATCGGGATCAGTGTTGCGCTCCTTCATAAGGTGTATTGTCATAGAAGTGGTCCAGTACCCATTGACAAAGTCCTTTCAGGCTCTGCCGAGTAAGCGGTTCATACCCCATCGGCAGACCCACAAGAACTCTTAGCCATAGATCACATATCTCACTAAAGTCTTGAGGTGATGCAGACTACCGGGCAACAGCCACGAAGTCTACCACCTATCAGATAGGAACCAAGGTTTATTTATACCTACAACATATGTTGTTTACCTGTCTATTCCATGTTAGCTGTCTCTTACCCTCCACCAAAGGGTGTCAATCAGCTATGTATATATCTGACAGGTAAGTTGATTGTATGAAAATGATATTGTTATAATACAATAAAGTTTCATACATACTTACCTGGCAGATATATACATAGCTAAGACACACTGCAGGTAGGTCAGGTGATCTACCGTCCTGCCCTGGGTGGCAGGATTAGGAACCATTCCCGTTTTCTATTCATATTTTTTCTCTTCCACCTGTCTCCGCGGGGAGGCTGGGTGGGCCATTAATCGTATATATCTGCCAGGTAAGTATGTATGAAACTTTATTGTATTATAACAATATCATTTTAACTCGTCTGCTACAGTCAGTCTTTGCAGACACTTTTCAGCCTGAAGCTCCACGTACTCCTCCCTCTCAGTTTTCGTCATCCAAAGCTGCTAAGATCTCGGGCTTTGTGAAAATGAAGAAGTCGCTTTCTACGAAACAAGCTTTTCGCAAGGTCCACGATTGGATGGAAAAGAGGAAAGCTTCAGGCAAGACTTCTTTCGCTTTACCACCTTCAAGACTTTGTGGCAAAGCTGGTATGTGGTACGAGACGGGAGAAAACGTCGGAGTTAAGCTTCCAGCCTCGGCTCAAGGAGACTTTGGTAGTATTGTGGATGCCGCCAGAAGATCTTTTTTGTCTTCTTCCAAAGTCTCTTGGATGCATAGTGAGCTAGATTTTCACCTTAAAGGCCTCTTCAGGACACTAGAGGTCTTTAATTTTCTTGACTGGTGCCTAGGAGTGTTGGATGTCAGGTCCAGGAGTTCTGATTCCATCAGTCTGGGGGAGCTGTCCAGTGTATTGTCTTGCATGGACAAGGCCGTCAGAGATGGTTCTGAGGAATTGGCTACTCATTTCAGCACGGGACTGCTTAAGAAGAGAGCACTCTTTTGCAATTTTACAGCAAAATCGGTCTCGCCAGCGCAAAAAGCGGATCTACTTTTCGCGCCTTTCTCAGAACATCTCTTCCCCCAGTCTATGGTAAAGGACATAGCCGCCAGTCTCCAGGAGAAAGCAACCCAAGACCTTCTGGCGCAGTCTTCTAGGAAGCCTACAACTACTTCGTCTTCTGGGTCCTAAAGACCCCCGCTCCTTCTAAGAACAAGAAGTGAGAGGGAAATCCTTCAGCCACCGGTAGGAGCCAGACTTCTACATTTCGCGAGAGCCTTGGAACAGAGAGGTGCCGACGCTTGGTCTCTGGACATCGTCAAGAAGGGGTACAGAATTCCTTTCCTGAAATTACTTCCGCTGTCTTCGACACCAAAGGATTTGTCTCCTTCGTATCAGGGAGAAAAAACGGAAAGTGCTTCACGATCTACTAGATCAAATGATCGAGAAGCAGGCGGTGGAGCAGGTCCTCGACCGGAGTTCTCCAGGGTTTTACAACCGTCTGTTCCTAGTGCCGAAGCAGTCAGGGGGGTGGCGCCCCGTTCTGGATGTCAGCAGTCTAAATTGCTTCGTTACCAAGTTGAAGTTCAAGATGGAGACACCTCAATCCGTGCTAGCAGCCTTAAGACCGGGGGATTGGATGGTCTCATTAGACCTTCAGGACGCATACTTTCACGTCCCCATCCATCCCCGATCAAGAAAATACCTGCGGTTTGTCCTGAAAGGGAAGGTATTCCAGTTCAGGGCACTCTGCTTCGGTCTCAGCACGGCGCCGATGGTGTTCACCGTTCTTATGAAGAACGTTGCGAGGTGGCTCCATCTTGCGGAAATAAGGATCTCTCTCTACCTAGACGACTGGCTTATTCGAGCCCCATCGCAAGACCGGTGTCTGAAGGACCTTCACACGACTTTGTCGTTAGCGAGGTCCCTGGGACTTCTGGTGAACCTCGAAAAGTCGCATCTGACTCCTTCTCAATCCTTAGTCTATCTGGGGATTCAGATGGACTCAGTGGCTTTTCGGGCTATTCCGTCCCAGGGGCGACAACTTCAATGCCTAGACAAAGTGTCAGCCTTTCTAGGGAAGGAAACATGCTCGGTGAGGGAATGGATGAGTCTGCTGGGGACCATTTCCTCACTGGAGAAGTTTGTTTCTCTGGGAAGGTTGCACCTTCGACCACTTCAGTTCTTCCTCTCAAGCAATTGGTCACGCAAACAGGATCTAGAAGAGGTCTTGTTTTTGACGGAAGAAGTGAAAAAGCACCTCAAATGGTGGTCGGATCCAAAGAAGCTTGTGGAAGGTCTTTCGCTCAAGCTTCGGAACCCCGACCTAGTGTTGTTCTCCGACGCGTCCTCCACGGGTTGGGGAGCAACACTAGGAGGGAGAGAAGTGTCAGGCACCTGGAGAGGGGAACAGGTGTCCTGGCACATAAATCTAAAAGAACTTGCAGCGATTTACCTTGCTCTAAGGTTCTTCCAAGAGGAAGTCTCCAACAAAGTGGTTCAGATAAACTCGGACAACACCACAGCCCTGGCATACCTCAGGAAACAGGGGGGAACTCACTCTCCTTCTCTGTTCGCCATCGCGAAGAATGTCCTGATATGGGCGAAGTCACAAAACGTCACCATCCTGACAAGATTCGTGTCAGGTGTGGAAAACGTGCGAGCGGACCTTCTCAGTCGGCAAGGACAGCTTCTGCCAACGGAATGGACCCTTTATCAGGAGGTATGCCAGGCGTTATGGAAGCTGTGGGGACGTCCTCATGTGGACGTTTTCGCAACTTCCCGAACGAAGAGACTTCCGCTTTATTGCTCCCCAGTTCTAGACCCGGGAGCAGTGGCAGTAGATGCCCTACTGTGGAATTGGTCGGGACTAGACATTTACGCTTTTCCCCCATTCAAGATCCTCGGGGAAGTAATGAGGAAGTTCGCTGCATCAGAGAAAGCGAGGATGACCCTCATCGCCCCCTTCTGGCCAGCGGCCGACTGGTTCACGGAGGTGATGTCCTTCCTGGTAGACTTTCCAAGGACTCTGCCCCTAAGGAAAGATCTACTCAGACAGCCCCACTTCGAGAGGTACCACAAAAACCTCCCCGCTCTGAGTCTGACTGCGTTCAGACTATCAAGAAGTTGGCCAGAGCGAGGGGTTTTTCAAGACCTGTGGCTACGGCGATTGCCACTGCAAGGAGGCTCTCCTCAATCGCAGTTTACCAATTGAAGTGGGCTGTCTTTAGAAGTTGGTGCAGAAAGAAGGGCATTTCCTCCACCTCAACCTCTGTGAGCCAAATAGCAGATTTCCTTCTTCACCTCAGGAAGGAAGCGAAACTAGCCGTTCCCACGATTAAAGGCTACAGAAGCGTGCTTTCTGTAGTCTTCAGGCACAGCGAATGACAGAGACATTCATGATCTCATTAGATCCTTTGAGACTGTGAAAGTTCTCCAACCGAAAGTACCATCGTGGAATTTAGACGTGGTACTTAAGTTTCTCATGTTGAGTCAATTTGAACCACTCCATTTAGCTTCGCTTAGGAATCTTACTAAGAAGACCATTTTCCTAACCGCTCTGGCGACGGCGAAGAGGGTTAGCAAAATACAGGTCATAAGCAAGCACATTGGGTTCAGGGATCATAGTGCAGTTTGTTCCTTAAGCCCTACGTTCTTAGCAAAGAACGAGAACCCTTCCAACCCTTGGCCGAGGACGTTTGAGATCAAAGGGTTGTCGGAGCTAGTGGGACCTGAAGCTGAGAGAGTCCTGTGTCCTGTCAGGGCTCTCAAGTTTTATTTGCAGAAAACCAGAGCATGCAGAGGCTCTTCGGAGAACTTGTGGTGCTCTGTGAAAAAACCAGATCTTCCGATGTCGAAGAACGCACTGGCGTTCTTCTTAAGAAGTACGGTTAAGGAAGCCCATGAAAAGTGTAGTGAAAGTGACATGGAGCTTCTAAAAGTGAAAGCCCACGAGTTGAGGGCTATTGCTACTTCGGTGGCTTTTCACAAGAATATGGCAATCAAAGACATTTTGGGCGCCACTTATTGGCGAAGCAATTCGGTGTTTGCTTCACACTACCTGCGGGAGGTGAAAGCAACATACGAAAATTGTTACTCGCTCGAACCATACGTTGCTGCAGACACTGTTTTGGGGGCAGGAGGTAGCGCTCATCCTATCCTTTAATGGTTAGGGGAGTTTTTAACTTGTGTTATGGTTGTGGGGTTGACCGCCTGCGGCGGATCTCCCTTCCATTAGCTTAGTCGAAGTAGGATACCTTTGGTAGGCTACGCCAGGTGGTTTTGTTTTACTTCGTTGCCCTCATTGTATGGTCAATGGTCTAGTCACGTCGTGGTCTCGCCCCTGTTGACAGATCATCTGGAGTGCACCAGCTTTATAGGTCTCTACCTCGCTGGCAACTCTAGTAGCACAAGCAGACTTACGCGGCAGTAACCACGAAGTCAGCTATGCTAACAGGTAAGGAACCAAGATATCAGTTATCTGCATATATATGTTTCCTAAAATCTTCTATTCTGTCTACTCCCACCACCAAAGGTGGGATTCAGCTATATATATATCTGACCGGTAAGTTTCATGAACAAAATGATATTGTAATGATACAATTAAGTTTGTTCATACTTACCTGGCAGATATATATAATCAAGTACCCACCCACCTCCCCTCAGGAGACAGTGGAAATAAAAATTATGAATAGAAAATGGGAATGGTTCCTGATACCCGCCTCCCAGCGGCAGGAATGGGTACTAACCACCTGACTCCCACTGCGTGTGTCGTAAGTGTTTAAATTTCT
This sequence comes from Macrobrachium nipponense, assembly GCF_015104395.2. Taxonomy (NCBI): domain Eukaryota; kingdom Metazoa; phylum Arthropoda; class Malacostraca; order Decapoda; family Palaemonidae; genus Macrobrachium; species Macrobrachium nipponense. The sequence goes on from NC_061108.1 coordinate 104,322,120, forward strand.
GTCGGATTCGGAAAAATACAGCTATAGCATATATATCTGCCAGGTAAGTATGAACAAACTTAATTGTATCATTACAATATCATTTTTATTTTTATTATTTTTTTTTTAAGTTAGAATAAATTATTCCCATTTTAAAAACTTAACTTAGGCGACCTTTTAGGTTTTAAAAATGTAGTAGTACTGTATAGAGACATAAAAAATGTAGGAATTTGTTATGTTTACAAATTAAACCTAAAATGTGAGATAGTTAAACTACTGGAAGCTATTTTTCATTCTGTATTTTGCATATGTCCAGTTTTTTTGTAACCAGGTAAAACCTGACAAAATGGAGGGTGTCTACACTGTAGAATTAAGAAGATTTAAAGGTGTATATAACATTGAACTAAGGAAATCCAGGTACGGTATTAGAAAGTACTAATGATTTTTATTTTGATATGTTTTGTTGTTACTTCTAAGTTCTATATTTTATTATACTTTTAGTAGCTGTTTTTTTTTTAGATGAGAAGGAAATATTAGTTAAGCATGAAGAGCTTTCTTAAGAAATACTGATCTTTTATGGGAATAGCATTGAGAAAATTTAGATTTTTTCAAATTATAAGGGATTCAACTTATAACTTTTCTTGTTATAAATGTAACATACATATATTGGAATGGTTTTGTAGTATACGTATATGTTTTGTAACTTGATAGTGCATTTTAAGAAAATTTTTATATAGACTAACCAGCTTACAGGTGCCTCTTAATTTCAAACTGTTGGTCTGTGTTAAAGCAAAGTAAGTGACTGGAATATTTAAATATTTACTTCCTATACTATACAAGATTTCTTTTGAGATGGTTAAAAAGAAGTGATAGAAATATATGTAATTACAAATAGACAGTAATAATGTGAAGTCACTGTAAACCTAGAATGTCAAATTCATGGAAAATATTGAACATGAAGGCTATACTTAAAAACTGGTTTCATACAATCAACTTACCTGTCAGATATATACATAGCTAAGACTCCGTCGTCCCATGTATATATCTGCCAGGTAAGTATGTATGAAACTTTATTGTATCATAACAATATCATATTTAATATGTTGTTAGAAATGTCTTAATAGCAGTAGTATTTTGAACTGCTAAAATTAGCATATATAAACTAGATTATTACTAAATCAATACATAATTTCCTTTCCTCTAAAGTTAGTTTGAGCTTTCACTGTTTAGAAAAAATTGGTTATGTGAAATTATCAGGGTTTTTGAAGTTAACCCCAAAAAGTGACTAAACACCCACATGATGTATGTAGGACTAAAGAGTGTTTTCATGAATTGTTTATTCTCGTCTTTTTGGGCCGATTTGTTTTTATTTTTCTTTTATGGCAGTCCCCCAGTTATCAGTGAACTGTTCATGGTGATCCGGTTTTATGGCGCTTGTCTAACGCTAAAAAATCTGCTATTTATGGCACCATAATGCATCGCGTTCTGGTTATTGGTGCCTTAAGGTGCCAATAATAGAGTTATGGCGCCTTAACATACCTAAAGGAGGCGCCATTAAACCATTAAACGGTTACAGGCAGTCCCCGGGTAAGCCGGAACATCGTAAAAAATCCTAAGAAGACTGTACTTTTAATGCTTTGGGTGGATTTAAAACTATGTAAACTGCATTCTTATTGCATTTTTCATCAAAAGACCTTCAAATATTGATTATTTTGCATTTTTGGTGTCATATTTCATCTGCCAGATGAGCGTTGTAGGCGTCATAACCCTGGAAGTAATGTCTGATGAATATAATCGAGAAGCGCCTTAACCTCAGAACTTCGTAACCCAGGGACTGCCTGTATCGGTGCCATTAACCAGGTATCGGTGCCATAAGCGCCATAAATCATCAAGTTTTAGTTAATGATGGTTTTTGCTTATCAGTATCCTGCCAAGAATGGAACCCCTGTTGATAACCGGGGACTGCCTGTACTTGTATTTATGCAGTTCTTTATATGCATTGTTCTTGAAGATCATGTCTTGTACTAGTTTTAATTACTTTTACAGATTTTCTTCTGTGGCACATTGTATCTCATCAGTCACCAGTTGCATTATTTTTTCCTTTTTATGTTTTACCTGTTCCATTCAGCCTTTTCCCATCTAGAGTCTTCTCACTCTAAATTTACCTTGCTCCAGTCTTTACCCCTCATTTAAGGAGATATCCCGGTCATTGATTATTAACTATATAAAACCCATCATCTTTAGTTAATTACCCACTGTATAAAATAATAGATTGGAACAAATAAAAGTATGTCAGATCTTTCATGGGTCGTTCAGATGTCTGCTAACCGTTTTATGTAGGTATGAAGACAGCTTTAAATGCTAATAAGGCTCACTTGGAGGGTTCAAATATTAAAACTGCCTGGTAGATTTTGATTTTTATGATTTTGAATGATTGCATTTTGTAGGGAAAAAATTGACATTTTTTTCATGACTTATTTAGTAAAATTAGTAAACTATAGTAATTTGAAAAGAATCTGTTCTTTGATCTGTTTGTTGATTATGGCTCTTGCAGTTTATTTTTTTATTCCATACCACCTTTTTATTTCAGCAAAGTAAGCCGTTCAGTTAGCGATGTGTCAGAATTAACATCAACAGCCACAACATTGATGAGTAAAAAATTTGATCGTTTTGAGGAAAAACGTCGTCAGCACCTAGACAAGAAAACCAAGGCTGTAAAATCTATCTTTCGAAAATCACAGACATCCAAAGGTAAATTAGTTTTTTGACAGGAATAACTTTCTTGATCTATTAACTAGGTGCACACTTTTACCATATGCTCCTTACACATGGACACATATTTTCCTTGTTGATACTAGTTGTGCTTTGGAGAATTTGCACTAAATTGACAGCTTTTGTAATTAATGATTAACCCTTAAATGCCGAGCCTCTATATACAAAAGTGTCTGCCGTATGCCAGCGGCGTTTAGGAGTTAGCGCCAAAGCGGAAAAAAAGTTTTTTTTCAAAAAATCGCAGCACGCTTAGTTTTTAAGATTGAGAGTTCATTTTTGGATCCTTTTATTGTCATTGCCTGAAGTTTATTATGCAACCATTAGAAATAAAAAAATATCTTTATCATACATAAATATTGAAATATATGACCGCAAAATTTTTTTTATATATAATTGTATACAAATCGTGCTGTGAGCCAAATGGTTAAAGCTAATGAGTTATTTCTTTTTCGTTGTATTGTACACTAAATTGCGATGATTTTAGTATATAACAAATTGTAAAACTATCAAAGCAACACAGAGAAAATATTATCACAAAATGATGCATGAATTCGTAACGCGCGGACGTAAAAAAAAGTATTTTTTTAAAATTCACCATAAATTGAAATATTGTGCTAGAGACTTCTTGTTTGTTGCAAAATAAAGGTAATTGATTGAATATTACTAGACTGTAAGTGTTTTAGCTTACAATTGCAGTTTTTGACCATTTCAGTTGAGTTAATGTTGACCGAAGGTTGAGTTTTTTCTATTTATCGTGATTTATATGAAAATATTTCAAAACTGATAAAAACTACAGCCTTGAGTTATTTTTTGTTGTATTCTATATTAAATTGTGCTCATTTTCATGTATAACGCTTTATGTAATGCTTAATGGAAAACGGTGCAAAAATTACGATAAGGTGACTAAAGAAATTCAGAGATTTTCAGCCGTTACAGCGCACGGAGGTAAGGAAAACATTTTTTCAAAAATTCACCATAAATCAAAATATTGTGCTAGAGACTTTCTGTTTGTTGTAAAATGAAGTTAAATGATTGAATGTTACTTAAATGTAAGCGTTTTAGCTTACAATTGCATTTTTCTACCATTTCGGTTGAGTCAAAGTTAACCATAGGTTGAAATTTTGGCACTTGTCGTAGTTTATATGAAAATGTTTCAAAACTGATAAAAGCTACAACCATGAGTTATTTTTTGTTGTATTCTTCATGAAATTGCGCACATTTTCATTTATAGCACTTTTATGTAACGCCTAATAGAAAATGGTGCGAAAATTACAACAAGGTGACTAAAGAAATTCTGAGATTTTCAGCTGAGTTACTGCGCGTGAAGGTAAGGAAAAAGTTTTTTTGTAAAAATTCACCATAAATCGAAATATTGTGCTAGAGACTTCCCATTTGTTGCAAAGTGAAGGTAAATGATTGAATGTTACTAGAATGTAAGTTTTAGCTTACCATTGCATTTTTCGACCATTTCGGTCATGTCAAAATTGACCGAAGGTTGAAATTTTGGCACTTAGGGTAATTTATATGAAAATATTTCAAAACTGAAAAGCTACAACCATGAGTTATTTTTTGTTGTATTCGACATGAAATTGTGCACATTTTCATATTTAAAACTTTATGTAACGGCTAATATAAAACAGTGCAAACATTACAACAAATTGACGAAAGAATTTCTGAGATTTTCAGCTGAGTTACTGCGCGTGGACATAAGGAGAAAGTTTTTTCAAAAATTCACCATAAATCAAAATATTGTGCTAGGGACTCCCAATTTGTTGCAAAATGAAGGTAAATGATTGAATATTACTAGAATGTAAAAGTTTTAGCTTACAATTGCATGTTTCAACCATTTTGGTCGAGTCAAAGTTGACTGAAGGTTTGAAATTTTGGCACTTATCGTTATTTATATGAAAATATTTCAAAATTTTTAAAAGCTATAACCATAGGTTGTTTTCTGTTGTATTCTACGTGAAATTTTGCACATTTTAATATATAAAACTCTATGTAATGGCTAATTTAAAATGGTGCAAAAATTACGACAAAGTGACAAAAGAATTTCTGAGATGTGTCGCTGATGCTTTGTAATACGAGAAGAAAGAAAGTCGCGCATGCACAGCTGGGTAACGCTTGTAAACAAAACAACAGCATGATCCGTGAACTCCCATGATCCCTCAAGGTGTGTTATTTAAAATCTTTCGCAAACTAGGCCTATAACTATTCCGTGAATATTCAAAAAAACGTTTTGTAGTTGACGTACCGTACGTCCATTTGGCACCTAATTGACAATTTTAGTCGACGTACAATACATCCAGTCGGTGTTTAAGGGTTATGACCATTAAGACCATGATCTCTGACCTTGGATAATTATAATTATGTACATTCAAAAGGAGAATAATATTGTAATTCAGGGTGATACTTTTTCATGATTTATTTATTTTTACATTGTTCCCTTTTGGAGAAAGCTCAGTGAGGTACTAATTATTTTGCTTTCTTTTTGAATTTTTAAATGTTTAGTCTTCTTTTTATCTTAACGAATAAAACTTTTTATATAATGCTTTTTGACAGACTCTTCCAAAGGAGACCAGTGGAGACCAGTTCGACAACTTAGCTTTGAATCTCAAAGTGTAGGACAAGAATTCAATGATTTTTTGAAGGTAGGTATAGTAGTACGTATGATGTTTAATTGTATACATTGGGAAATACTCCCTTCTCTGAGCACTGCCCAGCCCATGTCATGTAGAAAGGTGTACATTTATATTAATGATTACATCTTCATACGTACTTGCAATTACAGTTGTATGTATCAGTGTTTTCTCATATAAATGCATCGTTTTTTCTTGGTGTCAAAGATGTTTAAAAAATGAAGAATGAAGATAGCTTACAACTGATTGCCAATTGATGTGCTGCACACATGCAAGCACTTGTGTTTGGGACATTTTACAAACTTGAAATGGGCACTAAAAGTAATGTATGTAGGTGAGAATTAATAATGCTGAAAAAATTATATTTTTTTAAATCTCCCCTTTCTCCTTCCAGACATTGAACAAAGATATGCAAGTTGGAATCAGCAAACAGATAAATAGTTTTGTCGAGAAGATGCTACAGTGTGTGGAGTTTCAGTCTGTGGACGAGTCAGGTGAACAGGTCCATGATTTTTACACGAGCATGAATGAGATGATCTCTGAACATTCCATATATCAAGGTAAGGTACACTTTATGTGTATTTTGCTTTCGGCAATGTAAGAATGTGGTTGCTTTATTTGTAATGGTGTCTTCAAAGTCATAGATACTACCTGGCAGTGCTTTTACATAAGATTTTCCTGAAAATTATGAGAGTTTATTTTTTTGTTTCATGATGCCAAGAGTTAAATTACAGTTTATTTGCTTTAAAAATATAATAAAAAAGTATAAAATCTTATTGTACTCAACTTTTTGTAATGAAGAAGATGTGATGTTATGATAAAAGATGTACTATATCATTTGATTAAGAAACCCTTTGAAGCTACAAAAATTAAGATAACATGCGTGTACCATTTCTTATTCATTAAAACTTCCAAGTATACTCTGTTAACAGTATGTATTGTACACTTTTAAGGATTAGATAAATTTATCACAATTGCTATGTTCATATATGTACTGCCATAATAATTTATAGTGGTCATTGGAGGTATATTAAGGAATAATGGGAAAGGGATAAATTGGTTTTCCAGCCCCAAAATACCCCATAAAAACATTTTTAGGCACAATAATTGAGCTTTTGGTGACAGTAGAAGTAGTATTGATTGAGAAATACTGTAGTACGTATTTACTGGTGTATTAGACACATTTTTTTTATTTTTAAATGTATCAAAAAGCTGATCTGCAGCTATATAATGAATGTTACACCAAACACTGTAGGCTAGGCAAGGCTTAGCCTACCGCAAGCATACTGGGTAGGCATGAAAATTGTTGCTAACAATAAAACATTGAAAAAACAAGCCTAATTATTACCATAAATTGTGTTACTGGAATAAAGTATGAAATCATTTGTAAATTTACACTCACTTTTAAAGGAAACTAAATTAAATTTACCATTAATAAGCATCCTTTATGACTTACCGTGACAGGCCACCATTTCGGTGCCCCCTCATTTTGGGACCACCTTGACGTGGTGAGGGGGCTCTCGAACCTCAGGAATCTCTTCCCAGGTTCGAACCCAAGAGTCCCATATGACATTATATATTTTCGAGTAAACTTATGTGGACTTTTCCATTTTTTGCCAAAATTTTTAAAAGCAAATAAATGAGAAAACATATCATGGCTTAACGTGGAGTTAAATCCGAAGCTAAATAGTGAGAACTGTGGTAGATCCATCATCTACCCGACAATGTTCGGACCTGTTTTTCAGGCGGAACTATTCTGTGGAGCTGGACCACGGATTCCAGGGGGGGCCTGGTTCTAGGAATAGAACTCTCGGCATTCTATCCAGTTTGCCCATAATGTGATTAGGATGGGGATAATTGTATTAACATAATACTCTTAGTCCTAGCAAGCGGGTTCTGCTTACACTTGGGCCTTACTAATCATGTTATGCCATCCCCTTTTGGGGTAGGGTAGGGATGCGGACATTTGGGAGTCCTTTCTCACTTGTGCCTTTGGCAGAAGATTTAACTTCGCGAAGGGCCAATGATATCTTTTCAAGAATTTTTTTTTTTTTTTTTTTTTTTTTTTTGTAAAAACTACGGCACAGTTGATGACCATTGGCACGTCACTCCCAGAATTTCCTAGGTACTGCCACAAGTAGTGAAAGTACTATAAAAGATACAAAGGAACACCATGTTCCAAGTAAAGCAGCAGAGCCAGAAAACCAAATAGAGTGCATAAATAAAAAAGAAACAAACAAAAATAAATTGGTAAACTCCAATATCGTAACAATGGAACCATATATGATGAACAATAATTCTGAATTAGAGACAAATAATCCTCCCAGCAATACAGAAAAATATAAAAATCATAATAGACAAGCAACATACATAAAAACAAGGACCAAAAAGAAAACAAAATTACCGACTTAATCCCACATTGGTACATTTTGATGACCTCTTTGGACCAGATAATTGGTCAAGATTTCTAGTCCTCAAAGCTGACAACAAAATCTCAGCAGCGATGCTAGAAAACAAATTACTTAACATATATCCAACACAAGACATGGAATGCAGACACATCAAGGACAATGAATGGCTTATCCAAGTAACCAATAAAAAGCAGTCCACTGCCTTTTTAAGTATAACAGAAATAAATAATATAAAGGTAATAATTACAAGCCACGAAACATTGAATTATGTACAGGGTACAGTCATCCTACCCAATAGCGAGCAGGAGCTTCCTTCAAAACAACTATTGCTAGACTCCCTAAAATTGAGATATAACAATATCCACGATTTAGAAATATACTCTATTTCAAGTAGGAAAGATAAAAGTAAAATATCAACATTGCCAAATAAAATTTACAGGCCAAGACTTACCATTTAAAATAAAAATTCTTGGACAAAATAGAGAAGTTCGTCCTTTTGTTCCTAAACCATTACAATGTACACAGTGCTCAAGGTATGGACACACATACAAAAGATGCCGTAATAAAGCTATATGTGCAGTCTGTGCATCAGATGACCATACCACTAATTGGAACTGTAATCAATCAAAATGTATTAATTGTGGACTAGCCCATCACGCAAAATCTAAGGAGTGTTCATTTTACCAATATAACACAGAACTTCAGTTGTTAATAAATAGGACAGGAATGTCAGTCATGGAAGCCAGACTTGAGCTAAAAGTAAGAGGCGTTAACAATCCATCCAAAACCCCCACCTTTTCAAATGTGACTAAAAATCAAGACATCAAACAGCACAATGACAAACAAGATAGTATAAACAGGAAAACTGGATTTCATACCAATAATACTGAAACACAAAATAAAAGTGATATTACAACAACCAATACCACCACTAACATAGATGATTCAGTTATCCATGGAAAAGAACTTCCAATAGAAGAAGAATTAAATAATGATGATAATCGAACTGGCAAAAAAGAAAAGAATTCTAGAAAGAACCCCACCTAAGGGAAAAAAGGTAAATATTGAAAATTACAATCAATCCAGAGAGACTCCAACTACACCAGGAGAACATTTTAAAAAAGATATTAAACTAACCTCATCACAAGTGGAAATACACAATTACCCTCAATCTCAATCAAACAGCCAACATCTGGACAGTAAAGATCACTCTTTACAAGTTCCATCAAATAATACTAATGAAAATCATACCATTAAACCAAACCAAAATATAACTATCACCCCCCAACCATCCACAAGACCGAAATATCCCATTAACAACAACAAAACAAATAACCCTCAAACCAACAGTCCTTATCACTACAGAAAAGGAACAATAGAATTACAAAACCAGAAATTTCTAAAGCTAGACCAAAAACTTCTGAACCAATAATTAACATTACCAAACATGCTTCATCTTGTGGTTGTAATGAATGCTTTGTAAGTACATATAAACCAACTAACTACCAAGACAGAGGACACAGTACGAAATTGTATTGACAACTTTACCAAATTAAGGAGGTGCCCTTTAACACACCAACATGAGAACGAATTATGTTCTGAATCCTTAAAATACAAAAAGGAAATTATAAAATCAAAAATAGACTTATTAATATTCAACTATGAAAAACAAACAACTGCAGAATCTAATAACCAACATACAAATACAACGATTAAAAAACCACAAATAAATTCAAATGCATATAAACTACGAGATAAAGTAAAATCAGCAATCAATTTACAGAATTTAACACCAATTCCTCCTAATAATGGAATATAAAATCATTCAATGGAATATAAATGGTCTCTTAACCCGACTACGTCTGGGTGAATTACAAAGAATCATACGAGACCACAACCAATGTGCATATGTCTACAACATATAGGAAGTAACCCTACAAATATCCAACACCATAAATTGCCTGTTATTCACCAACTGACGGTGGAAAATTAGGCACAGCCATATACGTTCATAATAGCATTACATATGAACCTGTTGACATACCATCTATGCCATATCAAATAACATCAATTAAACTGTATATGCCTGATAAAAGTAAAATTACTATTGTAATTTATATAACCAACCAAATTTCAATGCAAATTTCAGTGATTTTTCTGAACTTATTAGCAAAAGTATACAGGAACCACTACTTATAGTAGGAGATTTTAATGCACATAATCCATTATGGGATATTAATAACCCCACTGACACATCCGGAATCAACATAGAGAATACTATAATGAAACACAATCTGTATTGTCTCAATGAAAGCGAAGTTCCAACATATTTTTCAAATACACACCTAACCTTTTCTTCAATTGACATTTCATTATGTTCAAATGATGTAGCGGAGAAATTTGAATGGAACGTCCTAGACGATTCATACACAAGTGACCATTTCCCAATCATTCTGAACTACTTAAGTAATGTCAAAATATTGCCACCTACAAGATATAATATCCAAAAAGCTAACTGGGATAAATATTTCCTATACACACGAAACATACCACCATTCCCACCCAATAATGAAGATCACAATACTACCATAGTGAATCCTTCTCAAACTTCATAATAAATGCTGCAGATAAAAGTATTCCAAAAACCAAAACACATTCCACAAAATCCCCTGTCCCATGGTGGAATCCAACATTAACAACATTAAGTAAAATAAACATATATTGAGTCGCAATCTAAACAGACTCAAAACTCGCCTTAAATCACTCAACAAAATGCCCTATAGTATAAACATATTAAACAAAATAGTTATAACAAACATAACAATTAACCACATTAAACCACTATATAACAAATATACAGCCAAATTTAGAAAAACGGTAATAGCTGAAAAAATCGCATCATGGAAGGAATATGTCTCAAACATATCTTCAAACATCCACAAGGGATGTCTGGCAAAAGATAAGGAAAATCAATGGAAAACATATAAAGACCTCCAAGAAGTGCAATACATTTAAATGGAAAAATATACATGATACTTATGAAATATCAAACATTAATTGTAATTGGGGGAAACATTTTGAAAAAAATCAGGTGCTTACTCCAGCCTAGATACACATTTTCAAAGTATCAGAAAACAAAAAGAAAATATAATACTCAATTTTGAAACTCTTGAAGACCTGGAATATAACTATATTTTTAACATGGATGAACTATATAATGCCATCAACTCTTGTCATCCCTCTGCCACCAGGATATGATAAAATATCATTTGAAATGATAGAAAAATTAGCTCCTATAGCTAAATCATATTTATTAAAATTTTACAATAGTATCTGGCTAAAACGTGTCTTTCCTGATAAATGGAAACATGCCATAATTATTCCAATAAACAAACCAGGAAAGGATGCAAGTAATCCATCCAATTATAGACCGATATCTCTAACAAGTGTGCCTATGCAAAATCTTAGAAAAAATGGTTAATGCACGATTAACGTATGTAATAACCAAAGAATCCATTTTAACACCAACACAATCTGGTTCAATAGCTGGCAGATCAACCCTAGATCCCTTAACACATTTAGAAGATCATATCAAAAAAGGCTTTGAACAAAAGAAATTAACCAGTAGCTATATTTTATTTTTTGATATAGAAAAAAGCATACGATACAAACATGGAAATATAACATCATGCAAAAACTCCACTCCAAGGGACTAAGAGGCCACTTACCAATATTTATTAAGAACTTCTTAACAAACAGAACTTTTCAAGTAAGAGTAGAAAATTCCTACTCAGTAACTATAAACTGAAAGAAGGAATCCCTCAAGGTAGTGTCTTGAGCTGTACATTGTTTGCTTTAGCAATCAATGACATTACTATAAATTTACCAAGTGGTGTAAAAAACAGTTTATATGTTGATGACTTTGTCATTTACTATACGAGTAGTAATCTGAGACATGCTCAGAGAGTTCAGTACTGCCATTTCAAATATATGTAGTTGGGCAAATTCAGTTGGATTAAATTTTCAACTGATAAAACAAAAGCAATCGTCTTCTACAAAGACAAAAGGTGGATGAAGAACCAAACAATCAAACTGCATCTTTATAGCAATGAAATACAATTTTTGTACAAAAATCAAGTATCTAGGAGTAATATTTGATCAACATTTAAATTGGAAAGAGCACATCAAATACATTAAAGCCAAGGGCATCAAAGCCCTTGCCATATTAAAAAAGTTATCACACACTAATTGGGGAGCAAAGCGAGACATTTTATTAATGATATATAAGGCAACAGTCTTATCCATAATAGATTATTCTGCTGTCCAATATATTCATCCGCCTCAGAATCTGCATTAAAATCTCTCGATGCAGTGCACCATGAAGGCGTGCGATTGTGCACAGGAGCTTTCCGATCGTCCCCAACAAACTCACTTTTGGTGGAGGCAGGTATTTTGCCCTTAAAACATCACCGTAATTTAATAACAATACAAAGAGGTCTTTCAATGCAAGCGGGATCGTCTCCTGCAACTTACTGCTTCCAAAACTGTAATCAAGTAACAGCAGTTAATAGTACTAGCTCTTTCCCAAAAAGAGCTAGATACATAATGAAACATACATAATATGAATCCAATTTTTCACCCACCAATGGAATTGCCACCACCATGGATTTTAAATAGAGTAAAGATATGTACCTCCCTGTCTTACCTACTCAAAAAACAAATGACAAGTACGGAAATGTACCGCCAACATGCTTTGGAGCACATTAGAAGAAAAGGCGACAAATTTATGATATATACAGACGGCTCCAAAAATAATGTTGGAGTAGGAGCATCTGCATATTCGAAAAATATGTTAAGTAAAAAAAGCCTACCTTCAATATCATCAGTATTTACTGCTGAAGTCACAGCATACAGATGGCTCTAGATATGATATCTGAGGCAAAAGCAAGTGTCTCTGTAATTTTCAGTGACTCACGTAGCGCTATAGATGCAATAGGACAGTATAAATCAGGAAACCAAATAGTACAGGAAATTCAAATAAAAATTCATCAACTCCTCCAATCAGGAATATCAATGGAAATATGTTGGATCCCAGCACACGTGGGGGAACTAAAAGGAATGAATATGCAGACTCTGCTGCCAAATTAGCCTGCACTATCCCTCCAACAATTTCATATGCCCCAGTGTCAGACTGGGTAAAATCAGTTAAAACATTAATTTACCAGGATTGGAAAGAAGAATGGGCCTCGGTGCCAACAACAAACAAACTAAAAATATAAAAAACTGAAGTCTATGCATGGAGGACATCCTCACAGGAGGAAAGAGCAAAAGAGGTGATCCTAGCAAGGCTACGTATAGGACACACAAGATTCTCACATGGTCACTTGATGTCAACACCACATGCTGACCCAGTGAAATGTAACAGATGTCAAACACCCATTGACAGTACAGCATTTGCTTGTTGAGTGCCCAAATTGGACCCAGCAAAGATCTATTTATCTGCGGAGTTCAGAAATGAAAAATATTCTTGCGGAAAGCAGGGATTTTTCAATTAATAAAATCATAAATTTTTTAAATAAGACGGGTTTCTCAAATAAAGTCTAAATTTTTTTTTTTTTTTTTTTTTTTTTTTTTTTTTTTTTTTTTTTTTTTTTTTTTTTTCTCAGGATTGATCCCTGAGAACCAGCCCGAGAAGAGTCTACTCGAGACTCAGAGGTCTGGAAAAACTAACACCTATTAATAATAATAACACCATTTCGGTGATATGATTTTGTTTACATCTACTTATTGCAATTAGCTGACAGGCTAACTGCTGATGTATCGTAAGCAATTTTTTGTAAGTTTGTGATAACAGACTGATAATTCGGCTTTTTTTAATATGTATTTTGTTATAGATAGTGATAAAATATTGAAAACAAGCTGCTAACTGCTGACGTATTGTAAGCAATTTTTTGTTTGTGATATACTGATAATTTGACTCGCGGTTGTGCTTGTGCCCCTAGTCATTACTCGTGGGTACTACATACAACAGCAATTTATTAAATAAGAGTGCTCACGTCTCCAGTTAGTCATGGCCCTATATACTCGTGGGTACAGGTTCCACTGTATCTTTAAATTATGCAATCTAGTTTTTTAATCCATTCCCTAAGAAGATAGATAATACTTTGTTTAAAATTTAGAATTAAATGAAGCAGTAGCTATTTAAAAGTTTGTGTATGAAAACTAGCAATAATGACAGTAATTTACATTTTTCCAGGGCTCTGTATAGAAGGAAATTTAGAAAATTGTTAACCAATTCTACTCTTACCATTAGGGATAAAACTTATTTAGTTTTTGTTTATACATGTAAAATGTACTTGAGGTGTGCTGATAGAAGAAAAAATTGTTGACCATTCATTCATATTTAGTTTTTTTTAGCATGCTGATTACATCTGAATCAAGAAAATAGTAATTTTGTTTCACATTGTTACTTATCAATTTCATCAATTTCTTCCAGGTTTGAGTCAAGAGCAGATAGATAGAATTAATGAACTCACAGAGAGGTATGTTACAACGCGTTTATACAAGTCCCTCATCAGCGCTGTCAATGCAGTAAATGAAGACAAAGATTTGGCCATTCAAAATAGGTACTTGGATGCTCTAAGAAAATGAAGGTTTATTTATGTTTTGCAGTCATGAATTACCCTATAAGTGCTTCTCTATACAAGCTTTGACAACAGGTTGTACAGGTTTCAGAAATCAGATGGGATGCTATTGCAATATAGTTGTTCATACGCGAACAGACCCTCGGTTTTGCACATGCAACTTCCCCGGCAGATATATACTTAGCTAAGGTCTCTGACGTCCTCTGACATCCCGACAGAATTCAAAACTCGCGGCACACGCTACAGGTAGGTCAGGTGATCACCCCTCTCACGCCGCTGGGTGGCGGGACTAGGAACCATTCCCATTTTCTAATCAGATTTTCTCTGTCGCCGGTACCGACAACATCGTTGTTGGTGCCTCCTGCTTGGAATTCTTTCTCGCTTTGCTGAGGATTGTTTTGGTGAAGTATTTGATCTTTGGCTTCGGCATACGCTGTTTTGGACCGTTTTTTGAATTTGTATTGGAATTTTCTTCAGTATGTCAGTGTAAGGTGAGGTTGCCGAAAGCTTCAGTAGATCCTCACACTGTTTGTGTTAAATGTAGGGGGAATGAATGCTCTGTCAGTAACACTTGTGTTGAATGTGAAAACTTGACTGAGCTGGAATGGAAGAGTTTCACTGCTTATGTTAGAAAATTGGAGAGAGATAGAATCAGGAAGGCTTCAGTCAGAAGCTCAAGTAGGTCCTGCTCTATTGATCAGGACAGTAATTCTAACCCTAATGTAGTTTCTCCTACTTCTAACATAGTTTCAGCTCCTTCCCCCCACAGCGAACTCTTAGATTCGTCTTCGGAGATGGCTGCTATGAAAGCTTCAATCCGTAACTTGCAGTCGCAATTGCGAGCTATGGAAAAAGGTAAGGACAGTGATATGTGCAGTGTCCCCAGTGCAGTGGAGGGGGCGTCTGACCGACTCCGCATTGCCCCTAGGCCTAGACCTCTTTCAGACTCCCATGACCAAGGGAGGAGGAATGTCGAAAGCTGCAAGGAGGATGTAGAGTATCCCCAACGGTCAGGCGTCCCTTCGGCAGAACCTGTAGACTCGTCCCAGGCTGCCTTGGATCGCTACAGACAAAGCATCCTTAGGAAGTGTTTTTCCGACTCGGATTCTTCCTCACCGAGACGTGGATGGAGCTCTGTCTCGAAGTCTCGCCCCTTGAAGAGAGCCTGGAAGCCTCCTGGAGGAGACGCGTTAGACTCCAGCCCCGAGCCTTGAGCCTTTCCCGGAGTATTCTCCTGCTCAGAAGAGGAGAGCAATGAGGTCTCCTGATTCCTCTCCTGAAGGAGTACGCTCGTCTACCAAAAAGTTTCTGGTAGGCCTCCAAGAACAGTTGTTTACGCTAGTAGGCTCTCTTTCCAAGGGGACTTCTCGCAGGAAGGATTCCTCTCTTCCTGTCAAGAGCTGTTTTAAGAGACCTTCTTCTAGTCGGCGCTCGGACTCTAGCAGGCGCCTCTCTCCTGGAAGACGATCCTCTCCAACTAAATCTTCGGCTTATGCTTCGTCTCATCATGGACAATCATCGACTCCTGCCAGGCGCTCTTCATCGAGTAAACACCTGGATTTTTTAAGACGCCCTGTGAAGGTCGCAAGCACCTCTCCTGGCAGGCGTCAGGAACAGCGCAACGTACATGGGAGTAGCGGGCTCATTTCTCCTTTCGGGCGCTCTCCAAGGGATAGAAGCTCCTCCCCTTGCACGCGCCAGGATCCGGAGAGTCTCCGCAATTCTTGCAGGATCAGAGAGAGCAGTGAGCATTTCTCTCCCCCCAGAAGCTCTCAGAGAGACTCAAGCGCCTCTCCTAGCAGGCGCCAGGATGATGGCAGGCGCCTTTCTCCTCCAAGGCGGGTTACTCCTTCCAGGTGCTCTCTACGTGACGCTAGCGCCTCTCCGGGCAGGCTCCAAGAGCCTGAGAAGAGCCTGGTTCATGATTCGCGCCCTTCTCCTGTTAGGTGCTCCTTAGGAGACGAAGCGCTTCCTCTCTCAGGATTCCTTGAAGGGAAGTAAGCTCCTCTCCTGGCAGGCGCCAGGATCAGGGCAGGCGCCTTTCTCCTCCAAGGCGCTTGGCTCCTTTCAGGTGCTCTCTACGTGACGCAAGCGCCTCTCCGAGCAGGCTCAAAGAGCCTGGTTCATGATTCGCGCCCTACTCCTGTTAGGCGCTCCTTAAGAGATGCAAGCGCTTCCCCTCTCAGGCGCCAAGAGCCTGTGAAGCGTCAGGATCCTAGCGGCAGTCGTTCTTCTCCTGCTAAGCACCTTCCAGCGGAAGCTAGTACTTCTTTTTGCAAGACCCTCTTGGGAAGTGGACACAGTTCCTCTTCCAAGCTTTCTTCTAAGGAGAAAAGCGCCTCTCCTCCTAGGACTCCTTCTCCGAAGAAGCCTTCTTCTCCAGCTGCAACTTTAGAAGAAGTTTCAGAGGACGAAGCTCCTAAAGATGCGGGCGTCTCTGATTACAAGAGACGGCAGCCCTGCTGCTTCAGGAGTTCGGGGATTCCCTTCGCCCAGCGGACCCTCCCTCTCCAGGATCGCTTCTTTCGAGCACTAAGCTCTCAAAGTCCCCCTCTTTCGTCAGAATTCGCCCTACGCTTTCGATGAAAAAAGCAATTAACCCTTAAACGCAGACTGCACGTATTTTACGTTGACATTTTTTGTCTCTTGGGTGCCGACTGGACGTATTTTACGTCGACATACAAAAGTTTTTTTAAAAATTCGCGGAAAAATACTTTTAGGCCTACCAGCCGAAAACACTTAAATCACACGCCTTGGGGGATGCTGGGAGTTCACGGATCAAGGTGTTGTTTTGTTTACAATCGTTACGCAGGCGCGCAAGCGCGAATTTCTTTCTTGCCGTACTAAAAAGTATCTGTGACACATCTTGGAAATTATTTTGTCACTTTGACATAATTTTTGTACTATTTTAAATTAGCCATTACATGGAGTATTATATATGAAAATGTGTGTATTTTTATGTAGAATACAACAAAAAAATACTCATGATTGTAGCTTTTATCAGTTTTAAGATATTTTCATATAAATAACGATAAGTGCCAAAATTTCAACCTTCAGTCAACTTTGACTCTACCGAAATGGTCGAAAAACGCAATTGTAAGCTAAAATTCTTATAATTTAGTAATATTCAATCATTTACCTTAATTTTGCAACAAATTGGAAGTCTCTAGCACAATATTTCGATTTATGGTGAATTTATGAAAAAACTTTTTCCTTATGTCCGCGCGGTAACTCTTCCGAAAAAAATCATACTTGCAATTGTGGTAATGTTTGCACCATTTTAAATTAGCCATTACATAAAGTTTTATATATGAAAATGTGCGTAATTTCATGCACAATACAACTAAAAATAACCCATGGTTGTAGCTTTTATCAATTTTGAAATATTTTGATATAAAAAATGATAAGTGACAAATTTTCAACCTTCGGTCAACTTTGACTCTACCGAAATGGTTAAAAAACGTAATTGTAAGCTAAACGCTTATATTCTAGTAATATTCAAGCATTTACCTTCATTTTGCAACAAATTGGAAGTCTCTAGCACAATATTTCGATTTATGGTGAATTTATGAAAAAAATAACATTTTCTTTATGTCTGCGCGGTAACTTCCGAAAAAATCATACGTGCGATTGTGGTAATGTTTGCACCATTTTAAATTAGCCGTTACATAAAGTTTTATATATGAAAATGTGCGCAATTTCATGTAAAATACAACAAAAAATAATTGAAGGTTGTAGCTTTTCTCATTTTTGAAATATTTGCATATAAATCACGATAAATAGAAAAAAAACCATGTTTGGTCAACTTTGACTCTACCGAAATGGTCAAAAAACGCAATTGTAAGCTAAAACTCTTACAGTGTAGTAATATTCAGTCATTTATCTTCATCTTGAAATAAATTTGAAGTCTCTAGCACAATATTTAGATTTATGGTAAATTTAAAAAAATAAACTTTCCTTCCCTCCGCGCGGGATTCTCCGCCACAAATCTCCGAAATGCGTACGTCCCATTCTCGGAATATTTGCTCCGTTTCATATTAGGCATTTCATAGAGTTTTATATATTAAAATGTGCGCAATTTCATGTAGAATAAAACGAAAAATATTTAAAGGTTGTAGCTTTTCTTATTTTGTACAAGTAACTTACCCAGCAGATATATACTTAGCTATAGACTCGGTCGTCCCGACAGAATTTCAAAACTCGCGGCACACGCGACAGGTAGGTCAGGTGATCCACCATTCCCGCCGCTGGGTGGCGGGGTCTGGAACTATTCCCGTTTTCTAAGCCATAATTTCTCTGTCGGTTGAACGGACAACACCTATTGTTCGTTCCTCCATCTTGGATTTCAACTCGTTTGCCGAGAATTTGGATTGGTTTTTTGGTGACGTATTCTGTTTTTTCTCTGGCTTGGCATACGCTTATTGTGGACTGTTTTTCGACTTTGGTTTTGACTACTCTTTCACGATGTCTGACGCTAAGGCTTCACCTATGTTTAGAGTTTGCAGTAGGGAAGGTTGTAAGGTTAGGCTGCCTAAATCGGCATTAGATCCTCATAGTATTTGCGCTAAATGCAGGGAGAATGAATGTTCTGTTATTAACACCTGTGTTGAATGCGAGAACCTTACGGAGCTTGAATGGAAAGACTTATCATCATATGTTAGGAAGCTTGAGAGAGATAGAGTGAGAAAGGCTTCAGCTAGGTCATCTAGTAGATCTTGCTCTTTAGAACAAGAAGTTAACTCTCCTACTAACGATTTTCCCTTAGCCTCAGCTGCTTCTCCCTGTTCTGAATCCAAAGATTCTTCGTCAGAGAGGGAAAATGTTAAAGCTTCAATTAAGAAACTTCAAGCTCAGCTACGAGCTCTAAACCAAGGTAAGAGTGGTGATAGTGACTTGTGCAGTGTCCCCAGTGCATTGGAGGGGGCGTCTGACCGGTTCCTCATTGCTCCTAGGCCTAGACCGCTTCCAACTCCCAGGACCAGGGGAGGAGGAATGTCGAAAGCCGCAGGGAGGATGCAGAACATCCCCAACGGTCAGGCGTCCCTTCGGCAGATCCTGTTGTAAAGTCCCAGGCTGCCTCGGATTGCCGCAGAAAAGGCGTCCTAAGGGAGTGTTTTTTCGGCCTCAGACTCTTCCTCTCCTAAACGAGGATGGAGTTCGGCCTCTCTTTCGCGCCTTTGAGAGAGCCTGGAAGGCGCCTAAAGGAGACGCGGCTGATTCCAGCCCAGAGCGTTTTTCCCGAGGATTGGCCTTCGGGACCTAAGAAGACTAAACAAGAGGAGCCTTCTCTTCAGGATCCTACGAAGAAGTTTTTGTTTAATCTGCAAGAGCAGTTAGCTTCTCTAGTAGGCTCCTTTGCTAAGGACTCGACAAGGAGGAAAGATGTTTCGCTCCCTGTTAAGAGTTCCGCTAAGCGCTCCTCTTCGTATAGGAGAGAACCCTCACAATCTCCAGGGCGTTTATCGCCTTCGTCGAGAGACTCGTCTGATAGGAGTTGTTCTCCTGAGAGAAGAGTTCTTTCGCCCTATAGGCTGTCTTCCCCGAAGCGCCCTCTGAGACGCCGCGAATCGAGCAGAAGTCTCGATCAGTTTAGGTTTAAGGAACCGGAAAACCGATTTAAGTATCAGGATCCTTTGGGTCTGCAGGACCAGGAGCCAGACAGGCGCAAAGAGGCAGCAAGACGCAAGAAAGGGCGTCAAGAGCCTCTCAGACCAAAGGATTCAGGACGTCAGGATTCTGCTAGAAGGCAGGAATCAGGACGCCATGAGCCAGGACGCCATGAGCCAGGACTCCAGGAGTCAGGGCGCCAGGAGTCAGGGCGCCAGGAGTCAGGGCGCCAGGAGTCAGGGCGCCAGGAGTCAGGGCGCCAGGAGTCAGGACGCCAGGAGGCAGGACGCCAGGAGTACGTTAGCGTCAAGAGTTAGGCGCCAAGAGCCTGTTAAGCGTCATGAATCAGGACGCGGGGATCTTTTCAAGCGCCCTGAATCAGGGCGCCAGGAGCCTAGTAAGCGCCACGAACCTGGCGAACCTAGACAACAAGAGTCTAGTAGGCGCAAGAGTGTTTCCGACAGGCAGGAGCCTCACTCTTCGTATAGAAGTGCTAATGTTCAGCGCTCCCCTTCTCGGGAAAGGAGTTCTTCTCCCGGGAAGAGCCAGATCACTCCCAAACGGTCTCCTTCTGTGGATCAGTTGGACCAGGTATCGGAAGACGACGAGCCAGTAGATGTAGCAGTTTCTGACTACAAGAGACTTTCTCTTTTGCTGCTAAAGGAGTTCGGAGACTCCCTTCATCCTGCTGACCCTCCTTCACCAGGATCGTTGATGTCTAGCACAAAAGCTCTCAAGTCGTCTTCCTTCGTCAAGATGCGCCCCGCTCTTTG
Source organism: Macrobrachium nipponense (assembly GCF_015104395.2). NCBI lineage: Eukaryota > Metazoa > Arthropoda > Malacostraca > Decapoda > Palaemonidae > Macrobrachium > Macrobrachium nipponense. The sequence continues at coordinate 104,342,945 of NC_061108.1, forward strand.
TATGAAAAAGGCATTAAAGACTTTTTCAGAGTGGTTGACTTCCAGAAGGGAAGCGGGCAAGACAGTTTTTTCCTGCCCTCCTTCCAAGTTAACAGGCAAACCAGGAAGGTGGTACGAGACCAAAGAACCTATGGGGTTAGGCCTTCTTCTTCCGCAGATGCAGATTTTGCTTCCTTAGTGGACTCTTCTAGGAGGAAGTCTTTGCTGTCTGCTAAGGCAACTTTGGGCATGTGTGAGCTAGACCACCTTCTAAAGGGCCTCTTTAAAACCCTAGAAGTCTTCAATTTTATGGACTGGGCTTTGGGAGCGTTAGCTAAGAGAGCTCAGGACACGGACTTTGTTTCCATGGAGGAACTTTCGAGCGTCCTGGCCTGCCTGGACAGAGCGGTCATGGACGGTTCCGTAGAAGTTGCCTCTCTTTTTGGAACGGGAGTCTTAAAGAAGAGATCGGTCTTTAGCTCTTTTCTAGCAAGAGCAGTATCACCTTTGCAAAGGACATCTCTTCTTTTTGCACCGTTATCCCCGCACCTATTTCCACAGGAGACTGTTAGAGAGGTTTCTAAATCTCTTACGGAGAAGGCAACTCAGGATCTCCTCACGCACTCAGCCAGAAGTTTAGGCCGGCAGTGCCCATAGAGAAAAAAGAGAGACCCTCTTTTGTACAGCCCTTTCGAGGTGCCTCCTCTTCTAGAGCCCCTCTTAGGAGGTCGCAGACCCAGATAGAAGGAGTAGACCATCCCTTAGAAGGTCCTTCAGGGAAGTCTAGATGAGCAGGGAGTCCTCCAGGGGGAACGAAAGTTAGGCGCCAGACTACTCCACTTTGCCAAAGTCTGGGCGCAGAAGGGAGCGGACTCTTGGTCCCTCTCTATCCTGAAAAAAGGATACTTGATCCCCTTCAGGGAAAATCCTCCCTTGACGACAATTCCAAGGGAGTTGACTGCAAGATACTCGGATCCGGTCCGAAAGCTTGCTATTTTGCAAGCAGTGGAACAGATGATTTCCAAGGAAGCGGTAGAACTGGTTCAAGATCTCCAGTCTCCAGGATTCTACAATCGGCTATTCCTGGTACCGAAAGCATCGGGGGATGGAGACCGGTTCTAGACGTCAGTGCCCTGAATTTCTTTGTATTGAAGAAGAAATTTTTCAATGGAGACGTCTTCCTCTGTTCTATCTGCTCTTCGTCCAGGGGACTGGATGGTGTCCCTGGACCTTCAGGATGTGTATTTCCATGTGCCAATTCATCCGGCAGCAAGGAAGTATCTGAGGTTCATGTTCCAAGGGAAAGTGTTCCAGTTCCGAGCGATGTGCTTCGGACTTTCGACTGCCCCTCAAGTCTTCACGGACATCATGAAGAATGTAGCTTATTGGCTACATCTGGAAGGGATCAGGATCTCGTTATATCTGGACGATTGGCTAATAAGAGCCCAATCGGAGAAAAAATGTCTGGAGGACCTATTAGTTACTCTAAATTTGACAAAGTCCCTAGGACTTTTAGTAAATCGCGAGAAATCCATGCTGACTCCCCAGCAGAGTATTGTCTATCTGGGGATTCAGATGGATTCTCGGGATTTTCTAGCGTATCCTTCGCAGGAAAGGAGAGAACGCTGCTTAGAAAAGGTGGCAGTCTTCTTAAGGAAAGAACATTGTTCCGCGAGGGAATGGATGAGCTTACTGGGGACCCTCTCCTCGATGGAACAGTTCGTTTCCTTAGGAAGACTACACCTACGACCCCTTCAATTTTATCTGAAGGAGAAGTGGGATTGGAAGTCCAACAATCTAGGAGATACATTTCCAATCTCGAAAGGGATCAAGGAGAATATCCGTTGGTGGTTAGATCCACAGAAACTAAGCAAGGGAATCTCCCTTCGCTTACAGAACCCTCGCCTAGCGTTGTTTGCAGACGCCTCAGATTCAGGGTGGGGAGCGACCCTAGGTTCGGAAGAAGTGTCAGGCACTTGGGAAGGAGAACAAGTGTCCTGGCACATAAACAAGAAAGAACTAACAGCCATTCATCTAGCTTTAGTTCATTTCGAGGAACAGGTCTCAGGTCTGGGGATTCAGATTCACTCGGACAACACAACAGCCCTCGCTTATATAAAGAAGCAAGGGGGGACGCAATCCTTTTCCCTGTACGAATCAGCAAAGGATCTGCTGATTTGGGCTCAGGAAAGGAAGATCTCTCTCCTCACAAGGTTTGTGCAGGGAGAGAAAAATGTCCGGGCAGATCTGTTAAGCAGAAAAGAACAAGTCCTACCCACGGAATGGACTCTCAATCCTGAGATTTGCCAACAACTTTGGCATCTGTGGGGAAGGCCCAATATAGACCTGTTCGCGACCAACAAGAACCACAGATTAGAGACCTATTGCTCCCCGATCTCGGATCCTCAGCATAGCATTAGTACAGCTTTCTGCTAGATTGGACGGGCTTGGACGCATACGCCTTCCCTCCTTTCAAGATAGTAGGGGAAGTATTGAGGAAGTTTGCTTGCTCGGAAGGAACAAGAATGACCCTCATCGCTCCCTTCTGGCCAGCTCTCGATTGGTTCACAGAGGTGCTGGAGTGGTTAGTAGATTTTCCAAGATCGCTTCCACTAAGGAACGATCTTCTCAAACAACCCCACTTCGACAGGTTCACAAAAGCCTCCCCGCTCTAAGTCTGACCGCCTTCAGACTGTCGAAGGACTTGTCAGAGCAAGGGGCTTTTCACGAGAAGTGGCGAAGGCTATTGCAAGAGCCAGAAGAGTCTCCACCTCTTAAAGTATATCAGTCGAAGTGGGAGTTGTTTAGAAGATGGTGTAAGGGAAAGAAAATATCCTCTTCCAGTACCTCTGTAACTGAAATCGCAGAGTTTCTCCTATATTTGAGAAAAGACTGTAACCTGGCAGTTTCAACAGTGAAGGGTTACAGAAGTATGCTGGACCTCAGTTTTTCGACATAGAGGAATAGATCTGACGAATAATAAAGATCTTCATGACCTTATAAGGTCTTTTGAGACCACGAAAGAACATGTAATCAAGAAGCCTAGCTGGAACTTGGATGTGGTCCTCAAGTTCCTAATGTCGGAAAAATTTGTACCGTCTCACGCAGCTTCGTTTAGAGACTTAACGAGAAAGTCATTATTCCTTTTTGCGTTAGCAACAGCCAAGAGAATTAGCGAGTTGCAAGCTTTGGAAGGTAAAGTGGGGTTTAAGAAGGATTCAGCGATTTGCTCCTTTAAACCATTTTTTCTAGCAAAAATGAAAATCCCTCAAAGCCTTGGCCAAGAAGCTTTGAGATAAAAGGACCTATCTTCATTAACAGGGAGAGAACTAGAAAGGACTTTGTGTCCAGTCAGGGCACTCAAGTTCTACCTGGAGAAGAAGAAGTTGCTGAAAGGTACAGAAGAAAGTCTTTGGTGCTCTGTAAGAGATCCAAAAAGATCAATTTCTAAGAACGCCCTTACATTCTTCATAAAAGATGTAATAAGGGAAGCTCACCTTAAGTGCGATGAAGAGCATCTCAAGGTTCTCAGAGTGAGAGCTCATGAAGTGAGAGCCATAGCTACGTCTATGGCATTTCACAAACATGGTCTCTTCAGGCTCTTATAGAGTCGACATTTTGGAGATGTAATTCTGTGTTCGCCTCGAATTACCTAAGAGACGTTAAAATTTCGTACGAAAAGTGCTTTGCTCTGGGAGCGTATGTTTCGGCGAATTCAGTGCTGGGAGAAGGGGCTGAGGCTAATCCTTCCTAATTTAGTTTAGTGCTTAAATTACTTTTTATTGGTGGTTGTTTTTATTGGTTAATTGTCAGAGGGAATAGGGAACCCTCTTACAATTCATAGATTATAACAATACTAACATGGTCAGGTGATCGGGATTGGCTTCAGTGCTCTTTGTGATTTTTTAATAACCTTAACTCTGTCATGTAAGAGGGCGAGTCTCCATTGATATGACAAAAGGTCAAGGCTCTACAATGTAAGTGGGTCAGCCCCCATTGGTACGATCCAGTATAGGCTCTGTCACGTAAGCGGGCTAGCCCCCATTGACACGATCCAAAGAGTTATTCAACCATAGGTTCATTCCTCGTTGAAACTCTTGAGGCAGGCAGACTCATCGACAGTAGTCATGAAGTCTTCAGCCCAATCAGGTAGGAACTATGGATTATGTTATCCAAGAACATAGGTTGTTTTTTCCCTGTTTTTTAATGTATTTAGTTTAAGTATTATTTTGTTTTTAGCTGTCTCTTGCCCGCCACCAAGGGTGCCAATCAGCTAAGTATATATCTGCTGGGTAAGTTACTTGTACAAAAATGATATTGTTAAGATACAATAAAGTTTTGTACATACTTACCTGGCAGATATATACTTAGCTATAGACTCGGTCGTCCCGACAGAATTTCAAAACTCGCGGCACACGCGACAGGTAGGTCAGGTGATCCACCATTCCCGCCGCTGGGTGGCGGGGTCTGGAACTATTCCCGTTTTCTAAGCCATAATTTCTCTTCCACCTGTCTCCTGAGGGGAGGATGGGTGGGCCATTAATCGTATATTATCTGCCAGGTAAGTATGTACAAAACTTTATTGTATCTTAACAATATCATTTTCCTAAATAATTGCATATAAAAAAATATATATAAAAAAATTCGACATTCGGTCAACTTTAACTCGTCAGATATGGTCAAAAACTGCATTTGTAAGCTAATATTCTTATAGTATAGTAATATTCAGTCATTTGTCTTCATTTTGAAAGAGATTGGAAGTCTCTAGGACAATATTTAGATTTATGGTGAATTTTTGAAAAAAATATTTGTTTACGTCCGCGCGTTACGAATTCATGCATTATTTTGTGATAATATTTTATCTGTGTTGCTTTTATCGTTTTACAATGTGTTATATACCAAAATGATCGCAATTTAGTGTACATTACAACGAAAAAAAAGTAACTTGTTACCTTTAATCGTTTTGCGCACAGCGCGATTTGAATACAATTATATATGAAATTTCGTTTTTGCGCTATCATATATCGCATTATTTATATATGATAATGATAATTTTTTCATTTCTGATGATTGCATACTAAACTTCAGCCAATGAAAAAAAAAGGAGCCAAAAATGAACTCTTAATCTTGAAAACTAAGCGCGCTGTGATTTTTTGAAAAAAATATTTTTTCCGCTTCTGTGCTCACTCTGAAACACCTCCGGCACACGGGAGACATTTTTTTTTTTACCGCTTCGGCGTTTAAGGGTTATGAGCTTAGAGAGCTGGCTCCTCTCTAAGAAGGAAGCGGGAAAGATGGTTTTTTCCTGCCCTCCTTCCAAGCTGGCAGGTAAACCAGGTGTCTGGTATGACACCAAAGAACCCATGGGGTTGGGCCTACCTTCTTCGGCCGATGCAGATTTTTCATCATTGGTGGATTCATCAAGAAGACGCTCTCTTCTGTCGGCGAAGGCTTCTTGGGGGATGTGCGAAATGGACCATCTCCTTAAGGGTCTATTTCGCACCCTTGAAGTCTTCAACTTCATGGATTGGTCCTTAGGAGCTCTGGCCAAGAAAGCTCAGGACCCGGACTTCGTGACAATGGATGAGTTGGCCAGTGTTCTTCATGCTTGGACAAGGCCGTAATGGATGGGTCCACAGAAATTGCGTCCCTCTTCGGATCGGGAATCCTTAAAAAGAGGGCGGTATACAGCTCCTTTTTGGCTAAGTCAGTGTCACCTCTCCAGAGATCCTCCTTGCTGTATTCTCCTCTGTCGAGCCATCTTTTCCCGCAAGACACTGTTAAGGACATCTCGAGGTCCTTATCTGAGAAGGCCACTCAAGATCTGTTAGCTCAGTCGGCTAAAAGATTGAAACCTGCGCTACCAATGACCAAGAGGGAGAAGATTCCATTTCAAGAGCCCTTTCGAGGGAGAACTGCCTCTAGATCCTCTTAGGAGCAGGAGACCAGTTAAGAGAGAAGATCTTCGCGAAGATCTTTCGCAAAACCTCAGTGAGACAGCAGTCCTCCAGGCTACAGTAGGTGCCAGACTTTTGAAGTTTGCCAAAGTCTGGGCACAGAGGGGGGCGGACGCCTGGTCCCTCTCTATCCTCGAGAGAGGATACCTTATCCCCTTCAGGGAGAAACCTCCCTTGACAACAACTCCAAGGGAGTTAACAGCAAGATACCGAGATCCTATACGAAGCCAAGCCCTTCTACAATTAGTAGAGCAGATGTTGGACAAGGAGGCAATAGAAAGTGTACAAGAGCTCCAGTCATCAGGTTTTTACAACCGGCTGTTTTTAGGGCCGAAAGCCTCGGGGGTGGAGACCAGTCTTGGATGTGAGCGCCCTGAATCACTTCGTAATAAAGACAAGGTTCACAATGGAGACGACATCCTCTGTCCTCGCAGCTCTTCGTCCAGGGGATTGGATGGTGTCCCTGGACCTTCAGGATGCTTATTTCCATGTGCCTATTCATCCTTCGTCCAGGAAGTACCCAAGATTCATGGTGTAGGGCAAAGTATTTCAGTTTCGCGCTCTGTGCTTCGGACTTGCGACGGCCCCTCAAGTGTTCACTGGGCTAATGAAAAACTTAGCTCATTGGCTACATCTGAAGGGAATAAGGAACTCTTTGTATCTCGACGATTGGGTGATCCGTGCCCAGTCAAAGGGTCGCTGTCTGGAGGACTTGAATTTAATGTTGGACCTAGCTCAGTCCTTAGGACTGTTAATAAACCTCGGGAAGTCCCAGATGAATCCCCAGCAAAGCATTATCTATCTGGGGTTTCTGATGGATTCTCGGGGTTTTCAAGTACTATATCCATCCCAGGAAAGACAAGGTCGATGTTTACAGAAAGTGGCAACGTTCATAGAGAAAGAACAATGTTCCGCGAGGGACTGGATGAGTCTTCTGGGGACCCTTTCCTCGTTGGAACAGTTCATTTCTCTAGGAAGGCTTCACTTAAGACCCCTGCAATTCTTCCTGAGGGAGAATTGGGATCAGAAGTCCCAAGACCTTTCGGACTCCTTTCATCTCTCAAAGAGAATAAATGAGGATCTCTGTTGGTGGTTAAACCCAAACAGACTCAACCAGGGAGTCTCGCTTCATTTACCGAGCCCTCGCCTAGTGTTGTTTACAGACGCCTCGGAGTTGGGATGGGGAGCAACTCTGGACTCTGAATTCAGAAGTCTGCAACAAGCTTTGGAACCTCTGGGGAAGACCGAATCTAGACCTTTTTGCAACGCATTGGAATGCGAGACTGGAGAACTACTGCTCCCCAATCTCAGACCCAAGGGCAGTAGCAGTAGACGGTCTTCTTCTAGATTGGAAGGGGATCGACGGGTACGCTTTTCCCCCATTCAAGATCTTAAGAGAGGTATTGAGGAAGTTTGTCTCGGCGGAGGGAGCAAAACTGACCCTCATCGCCCTGTTCTGGCCAGCTCAAGATTGGTTCACAGAGGCACTGGAATGGATGATAGATTTCCCGAGGTCGCTTCCACTAAGGAACGATCTTTTCAAACAGCCCCACTTCGACAGATACCACAAAAACCTCCCCGCTCTTGGTCTAACTGCCCTCAGACTATCGAAGGACTCGTCAGAGCGAGGGGTTTTTCACGCGGTGCTGCAAAGGCTATTGCAAGAGCCAGAAGATCCTCAATGTTACGCGTGTACCAGTTGAAGTGGGAGGTGTTTCGAAGGTGGAGCAGGGCCCAGAAGGTATCCTCTTCCAGTACCTCTGTGACAGACATAGCTGACTTCCTCCTGTACTTGAGGGAGAAAAGCAATCTCGCTGTCTCCACTATTAAAGGCTATAGGAGCATGCTTTCCTCTTTTTTCAGGCATAGAGGCCTGAATATCGCAGAAGACAGAGATCTCCATGACTTGATCAGGTCCTTCGAGACTTCGAAGTCCAAGACTGCAAAACCACCCAGTTGGAACCTGGATGTGGTCCTGAAATATCTGATGTCTGAGAAATTCGAACCTCCGCATACTTCCTCCTTCAGAGATTTGACCAGGAAGTCTCTGTTCCTCTTTGCGCTAGCCTCTGCTAAGAGAATTAGTGAACTGCAGGCTTTGGAAGGCACAGTTGGGTTCAAGAAGGACTCTGCAGTATGCTCCTTTAAACCCCTTTTCCTAGCAAAGAACGAGAACCCTTCTAAGCCATGGCCAAGAATGTTCGAAATTAAGGGACTGTCTTCGCTGGTAGGGAGAGACTTAGAGAGGACCTTGTGTCCAGTCAGGATCCTCAAGTTCTACCTCGAGAGGAAGAAGCGACTTGGAGGGAATGCGGAGAGTCTATGGTGCTCAGTCAGAAATCCTAGGAGAGCTATTTCTAAAAATGCCCAAGCTTTCTTTATCAAAGACGTCATTAGAGAAGCTCATGCATCCTGTGGGGATGAGCACTTCAAACTCCTTAGAGTCAAAGCTCATGAGGTGAGAGCCATCGCTACCTCCTTGGCTTTTCACAAGAATTTGTCTCTCCAGACTATAGTCGAATTCACCTACTGGAGATGCGATTCAGTTTTCGCATCCCATTACTATTTGAGAGACGTTCGCGTCACTTATGATAAGTGCTTCTCTCTTGGACCGTACGTATCTGCGGATTCGTTGCTAGGGCAGGGAGCTGAAGCTAATCCTATTTAGTTTAGTTAGATTAGGAATTTTAATATTTGGTGTCGTGTTTTTATGGTTGATTGGAAGAGGGTGTGGGAAGTGTACCCCTTTCAAATCGTAGTTCTAACAATGATAGCGTGGTCAGGTGGTCGGAATTGGCTGTCGTGCTCCTTGTTAGTTATTTGGTACCTAAGCTCTGTCATGTAAGAGGGTTAGTCCCCGTTGATATGATAAAGGTGAAGGCTCTGCCATGTAAGTGGGTCAGCCCCCATTGGCATGATCCAAGACAAGGCTCTGTCAAGTAAGTGGGCTTCACCCCCCTCCGCCCAAGAGGATGTCTGAGGTTTACAGTGGTCCCCCCGTATTCGCGGGGGATGCGTACCAGACCCCCCCGTGAATAGTTAGAATCCGCGAATGTTTGGAACCCTATAAAAATGCTAAAAACAGCCTATTTTATTAGATAAAACTCAAGAAAAACCCACTAAAAATTTTCCTACATGGGTTTTTTAATAGTTTTATCACGAAAAGTGCATTTTATGATGAAATTCATCAAAAAAACCAGGAATTTGTGGATATTTATCATAGAAAAATACCGCGAATGCGCGAATTTTCCGCGAATAATGCAGGGAAACGTTCCCGAGAGAAATCCGCGAATGTGTGAGTCCGCGAATCTGGAGAACGCGAATACGGGGGGTCCACTGTATTCAGACGAAACGTCCGGAAAGAATAGAAAGAATAGAAAAGAAATAGAATTTAACATCAATTCTATCTGTAATAAACTCTACGGGATATACCCGAAAATTTGACTACCCCAACTGAAATTTTTACCAATAAAAACCAATCGTTCTACCTGATTGAGATATGTCAACCTTCGGTGCGTTGCTCACCAGTTTAAGCAACAATGAGAAAGCAATAATTAGAAAAATAGAGAAGAACCTGTATAAAATTAATGCAGCTGAGGCAGCAATTACTTTTAATAAAACATGTTTAAAAGAGGGTTTACTTCCAGCATATTATTATACTACTACTACTACTACTACTACTACTACTACTACTACTACTACTACTACTACTACTACTACTACTACCAATGCCGTAAACATTCATTGATGTATACACTGTTTCTGTGTGAAACCTAGGACTAACTGTTTCAGTAAGAAAACTAGTACTGCTATTACTACTATTTTAATCCGTTCCGAGGCGGCCTTCGTATCATGAGTTTTTCGTATCTTGGAACACATTTTACATGTAAAATGGCTAATCCGTTCCAAGGCTCCCAAAAATACCCCATTAACCCTTAAACGCTGACTGGACGTATTTTACGTCGACATACAAAAGTTTTTTAAAAATTCGCGGAAAAATACTTTTAGGCCTACCAGCCGAAAACTCTCGAATCACGCACCTTGGGGGATGCTGGGAGTTCACGGATCAAGGTGTTGTTTTGTTTACAATCGTTACGCAGGCGCGCAAGCGCGAATTTCTTTCTTGCCGCACTAAAAAGTATCTGTGACACATCTCGGAAATTATTTTGTCACTTTGACATAATTTTTGTACTATTTTAAATTAGCCATTACATGGAGTATTATATATGAAAATGTGCGCATTTTTATGTAGAATACAACAAAAAAAAAATACTCATGATTGTAGCTTTTATCAGTTTTGAGATATTTTCATATAAATAACGATAAGTGCCAAAATTTCAACCTTCAGTCAACTTTGACTCTACCGAAATGGTCGAAAAACGCAATTGTAAGCTAAAATTCTTATAATTTAGTAATATTCAATCATTTACCTTAATTTTGCAACAAATTGGAAGTCTCTAGCACAGTATTTCGATTTATGGTGAATTTATGAAAAAACTTTTTCCTTATGTCCGCGCGGTAACTCTTCCGAAAAAAATCATACATGCAATTGTGGTAATGTTTGCACCATTTTAAATTAGCCATTACATAAAGTTTTATATATGGAAATGTGCGCAATTTCATGCACAATACAACTAAAAACAACCCATGGTTGTAGCTTTTATCAATTTTGAAATATTTTCATATAAAAAATGATAAGTGACAAATTTTCAACCTTCGGTCAACTTTGACTCTACCGAAATGGTTAAAAAACGTAATTGTAAGCTAAACTCTTATATTCTAGTAATATTCAATCATTTACCTTCATTTTGCAACAAATTGGAAGTCTCTAGCACAATATTTCGATTTATGGTGAATTTATGAAAAAAATAACATTTTCTTTATGTCTGCGCGGTAACTTCCGAAAAAATCATACGTGCGATTGTGGTAATGTTTGCACCATTTTAAATTAGCCGTTACATAAAGTTTTATATATGAAAATGTGCGCAATTTCATGTAAAATACAACAAAAAATAATTGAAGGTTGTAGCTTTTCTCATTTTTGAAATATTTGCATATAAATCACGATAAATAGAAAAAAAACCATGTTTGGTCAACTTTGACTCTACCGAAATGGTCGAAAAACGCAATTGTAAGCTAAAACTCTTACAGTGTAATAATATTCAGTCATTTATCTTCATGTTGAAATAAATTTGAAGTCTCTAGCACAATATTTAGATTTATGGTGAATTTAAAAATAAAACTTTCCTTCCCTCCGCACGCGGATTCTCCGCCACAAATCTCCGAAATGCGTACATCCCATTCTCGGAATATTAACTCCATTTCATATTTAGGCATTTCATAGTTTTATATATGAAAATGTGCGCAATTTCATGTAGAATAAAACGAAAAATATTTGAAGGTTGTAGCTTTTCTAATTTCCGAAATAATTGCATATAAAAAAATTCGACATTTGGTCAAATTTAACTCGTCAGATATGGTCAAAAACTGCAATTGTAAGCTAATACTCTTACAGTATAGTAATATTCAATCATTTGTCTTCATTTTGAAAGAAATTGGAAGTCTCTAGGACAATAGTTAGATTTATGGTGAATTTTTGAAAAAAATATTTGTTTACGTCCGCGCGTTACGAATTCATGCATTATTTTGTGATAATATTTTCTCTGTGTTGATTTTATCGTTTTACAATGTGTTATATACCAAAATGATTGCAATTTAGTGTACATTACAACGAAAAAAAAAGTAACTTGTTACCTTTAACCGTTTTGCGCACAGCGCGATTTGAATACAATTATACATGAAATTTTGTTTTTGCTCTATCATATATCGCATTATTTATATATGATAATGATAATTTTTTTCATTTCTGATGGTTGCATACTAAACTTCAGGCAATGACAAAAAAAGGAGCCAAAAATTAACTCTTAATCTTGAAAACTGAGCGCGCTGTGATTTAAAAAAAAAAAAAAATTTTCCGCTTCCGCGCTCACTCAGAAACACATCCGGCACACGGGAGACAATTTTTATTTTACCGCTTCGGCGTTTAAGGGTTAAATTTCATAATAAAGCTAAATTGACCTATAACAATGAAATACTAAAACAATTTGGACCATTCAATACCTAAATTCAGAATAAAAATGCAAAACCTGTAAATAAAGTGTATATTAGTGTACAAGAAATATTATTACTGTAACGTAAAATGTGGAAGCTTACCTTTCGAGTGAGGCTATCTCCGAAAGTGGCGGCAGAGGAGAAGGAGGACAAACGGCAGATAACGTACGTACGTACGTACACTTAACTTTACGAAAACACATAAAAAATTTAAGGAAAACTATAAAACTAAAATTTACGAAACACATTAACAAAACCGTAACACTTAACTTACATAAATCTACAAATTACATTTTTTTTTCTTTTTTTTTTTTTTTCTTTTTTTTTTTTACTTTTTTTTTTACTTTTACATAGGCTTTTTTTTTTTTTTTTTTTTTTTTTTTTTTTTTTTTTTCTCCAGAATTTCAACTTCATCACCACTTTCAACATTCTGTTTTATATCACTTGGTTCTTCCTTTTTGCTTTCAACTTTCTGTTTTTTATCACTTGGTTCTTCCTTTTTGCTTACTCCTGCTAATGCTGAAGGCCTCTTTAAAAAATAACGATCCAAGGAAGATTGCTTCTGCCTACTTTTCACAATGTTCCTGAAACGACTCGGGCAGACGTCATTGAACTGCGCAAGCATACGACCTGTGTGAGCCTTTTTGGGGTGTCTTTTTTCGATAAACGATAAAGTAGCACAACGAAATCACTAACACGAATTTACGTTAACAAACAAAATCGTATATGTGAACGAACGAATTCCGTATGCGTACGATAACACTGGTGAGAAGCAATGGCTGAAGAAGAACGCTGCTACGTACTAGTACGTAGATGCATGATGGGAGGGATGCTGCTCAATAGGAGAGAAGGATCTCATGGCTTGGCTAGCATCAGGAACCAATGGGAGAGCAGGAGGATGGTGGCGAGTCTACTAGTACTAAGATGGCGGCGCGCGGCTTGAGTTTTAAAATTGTTATCCGGGCGAATCTCGGACTTTCAGAAACCTTTCGTATCTTGAAAACTTTTCGTATGTAGAGCAGTAAAATTTTTCGCATTGGCTTTTGTATCTCAAGTTTTTCGTAAGTTGAGCCTTTCGTATCTCGAGGTACTACTGTACTTTATAACTGTTCCTACTTCTGCAATTACATTTTCCACTAAATATTCCTATTTTTTCCGATATCCTTGTGGTATTTTTTTGCCAATGTGGTAAAATATATTCATTGATATATACACAGTGTATTCACATAAGAATATAAAGGAAAAATATGAATAACATAAAATTTAGTGGGAGTAAGGAATGATTGATACTCGTGGTCGACAGGGGGTCTCATGCGGTATGCAAGCATTTGCAGCAGTGCAACAGGCCGGTGACGAAGGGGTTAATAAGCCTAGAGCACCGTAAGGTGAATTGAGGCTCCCATAGACTTGTGAATTTCGGTTAGTGACAATTTTCGGTTAGCATGAGGCCCACAGGAACAGAACCCCTGTCGTTAAGTAGGGGCTGCCTGTAATCCTGTGATGATGAAGTTTATCTTTCTTATCCAAAATCAGTGAGATTTAATGAAACAGTTAGTGCTTGACACCAAATTGTGCACAACTGACAAAATGACACACTCCTAAAAAGGAATAATATTGTTTTAAGATGTGCGTTGCATATATTTGAATATTACTTGCATTCGCTTATGTTAAATAAGCGTGGTGAAGTGAGAATTCATTTAGTTATTACATGGGCCCACTACTGACCCCAAAGTCATATAACAGTGGCACGTCGGTTTTCGTAGACTTTTTCCGACAAAATTTTGTCTCGGGGGTCATATGTTTCCTCTGATTTCATACACTCGAAAAGGTTTCCTCCAGGGCCCACCGCATGACTAGGCCCATACTGAGCGCCCAAACAAAGCATCCTGTGTTCTCTCATGACCCATTCTGTTTTTGTGTTTGTTGAGTTTTGTGCCTTTTTTGCTTCTTATTCGACTGCAACTGCTAAATAAGTCATCATTTTCTGTAAAAATGGCAAGAAACACTACAGAATTTAAGAAAGAACTTGTAGCAAAGTGTTGGAGGGTGTTGCAAGCCAATCACAGTAAGAAAATGCCTACAGGTGCTGCTGCTAGTGAATTTAAGGCCAGCAGAGGCTGGTTTGAAAAATTCAGAAAGAGAACGGACATACATAATGTGCCTACTTCAGTGGTTAAGGACATTTTTACAAAGTGGAGTGATTTAAAAGATTTTATGGAGAATAATCACCCCAACAAAGATGTTGTAATCCATGTCTCCAACATCTTTAATTACAATGCTGTGTTCCACTTTAGGTAAATTTTAAAGAGATGCCAGAAATAAATGGCCCTGTACAGTTTTGTTGTGTTACAGGGGTCCAGTGACTCAAGCCGGTCCTAGTGTCAGTTAAAACTAAAGAGGGGAAGTAACCCCAGTTATTGCCATTAAAAAACGAAGAGGAGAAGTAACCTCAGATAGGTCCTTGATAACTGAAATCCTTCTGGAGGGGGATTCCCCTTCCAGACAATGACCTTCCCTCCTCCTCCTCCTCCCCTTCTCTACATTCTCTACGTCTTCCATACGGTAACAAGTCTTCCATAAAGGAAAGAGTTCGTTATTAGTTTCATTATTCATTTATATTTATTTCTTATTGTTTTCTGTATGTGAAACTGTTTATTCCTTACAAAATGTATATTTTTGGGGGTCTGGAATGCATTCATTGTATTTACATTATTTCTTATGGGAATTATTTTTCTGGTTTTCGTATATTTTGGACTTTGTGGGAGGTTGCGGAACGGATTGTGTATGAAAAACCAACACACACACACACACACACACACACCAGGTAAAGTAGACAAAGTCTCAAACTAGTTAAGAAGGCTTATCACACAGCCGACCATAAGTAAGGCTGATTGTGGAAAGCAGTATAGCTGTCACTAGAAACTGTTTGTGTCAAAGTAGATGATGAAACATTCAGCAGTCCAGTAGCATTGTACATGAGCTGTGATACTAGTAACCAGTGTACATAACACCTGAAATGGCATGTTTGTACCACTGTGCATGTCATCAATTATAGGTGACCCTGTAATGCAGTCAGACAGTTGTTCCACAGGAGCTACTATCCGAAAGAAAACAAAAGTTGTGTGGACCCACAAACTATCAGGTAAGTGCAGATTGTCCTGATATGACAGTCATGTCACTTCTTAGGTTGAAAAAGGAGCTGCTACTGCTTTATGATGGCATGTGTAAGTGACCTTTCTAGACAGTTGCTGAATTGTTTGCACATGGCTGAAAGAGGTGTCTCCAACCTTTAAAGGAGTGCTGTAAGTGTGGCAGGAGAGACAGTTGACATACATATGTACTTGGCTGAAAGATGCATTTACTGCTTTCCAAATGTACAGTGTGTCTGTGTTGCATTTCTATGACTAATGGAGACAAGGTAGCCATTCTGGCTAGATAAAATAAGTATACAGTTGTGCTGTTACTCAGTCAGAAGAGGAATTGTCAGGCACCAGAGGCCATGCACACCCTTATCCTTGTCTTAAAATTTGTGTCACAAATAGCAATAGTAAGTACTTCACTAGATACAGTAATCAACTGACTTCTTTTATGAAATCAATTAAATTGTTCAAGAAAATGATTGTGTGGAAGAGAGAGAGTGAGATGACTCGGCTCCTTTCCCTTTTTCTCCATTCTTCATTCCAATAGGCAGGTTGAAAATTAGACACATCATATGCTGGGGGTCTGGTGGATGCAAGTAAATACGGCATCCTTGCTGTTATAGCTCTTCTCTCTGGCAAGGGGAGTGAGGAGTGGTGACAAACCATTTGCTTGTGGCTGGCATAGTTTGTTGCTTGAACTAATGAAGTTCTTGTTTTCTTCCATGGATGCAATGAATCTGGACATTGTCTCATTGTGTTGACTCCCAGTGGACTGAGTTTTAGATACCTATATATCTAATCACTCACAGGTTTAAACTCTCTTTTCTGGGAAGGGTGGTCGGGTGTGGCGAACCTCCAGTTGTTTCAGGATTCTCGTACCTCCTTCCAATAATGAGTTGTCCTGTTGTTAAGACTGAAGTTTTATTCTGCATATGAACAAATGACAAATTTTTAATCAATTTGTCTTTTCATAGTTAAACCTGAGGTCTTAACGTTGACTGCCCACTTCTAGCCTTCCATCTAGTAATACTGAGTTGGAAGAAAGGCTAAATGCATCACAAGGTTCATTCATTGTTGGTAACCACTCGCCACCACTTCTATGCATTTGATGCCAGATGCCACAGATTCCTTGCAAATACATACAATCTTTGATTGTTTTTAACCGGTTTCCAGCTGGCATCAGAAGATTTATCCTATTGTTAAGACCTCAGATTTGTTAGCTATGAAAAATACTAATTGATTAAAAATTGTCATTTTGTAACTTTTGCCCTACATATACTGTATTAACGAATCTTCAGATTATCCCTCTTGAAAGTGAGAAATTTGCCATAATTGCCTGTTTGCTATTTTGATGGTAAAAAATACTTAAGACATTTTTTCTTTTGTTTGTATTACCAGGATCCGTAGCTTAGCTTGGGTTAGTAGCCACCATCTGGAATGCGGCATTGATGAGTCTAAAGAAGATGTACGGGAGACTCTGGACCTAGTTATTAATGGTTTGTAGTTGACTTCTGTCATGTTAGTGTTTAATACTCAGGAAAATTTGAAGACATAATTTGTGTAATTAGTGTGTAACGGAAGGTACAATTTAGGTCAGAGAAATTAGCTTAATTTGCTTGAGGTAAATGTAATTGCTTGATAAATTTATTTAGTAGATAAAATTGATACTCCCTTTGTAAATGAGGAATAACATTTCAGTGTTTTACTTTACGTTCCTCCCGTATGATTTGTGATTTAAGTAGTATATCTTAAATCTATTCTTTTCAGAGTTGATTGAAATGAACAGCAAGAGAGTGCCATCTGACAAATTGAAGTGCCTCGTTTCGTTCAGTCACCATGCATTAACTCTCCTTCAGCTGTCTAATGGAGGATCTCCTGCTTCTGCTGATGACTTATTACCAGCTCTTATATATTGTGTACTCCAAGCCAACCCACCGTTGTTACACAGTAACATTGCATATGTTACTAATTTTGCACCACAACCTAGTCTTCAGAGTGGTGAAGCAGGATATTTTTTCACCAATTTGGTAAGAACTTATTGTAGTTTGAAATACTCTGAATTAATTGGTCCATTGTCAAAAATAAAGTTAAATTTATAAGAACAAAATGTATAAGTATTTAAGTACCATATATTTCCATGTATAAGACGACCTTTAGATAAGACGAGGGAAAAAAACCATGGCAAATTTTCGTGAATTATGTCATATCTGTAGTATACAACAACTGGTAAATTACAAAACAGAAATTTTTTTTTTGAGAAAAGTGATTATATTTGCAAAAGATGAACAGTACAACTATAGTATTTATAAAATAATGACTTGAATGAAGGTTGTTTTGCTTGTTGTGTCTAATTACGTACAGTATTACTATTATGATATCGTTACTTTATTACAGAATATAAACATCGTCATGTACATTTGCATTTGATATAGTTTACATTCGCAAAATCTCTGCTGATCTGAGGATTATCAATATCACATCAGCAATCAGCTGTTTCTCAGTTTGGTTGTATATGTCAATACCTACACGTTTACAATAATCACTTCATCCAGAATTGTAAAAACTGGAATTCTTTTTAGTAGAGAGAGAGAGAGAGAGAGAGAGATCGCATTTTACCGATGTCATCACTGTCTTTAGTTACCGAATGGAACTTGATTCAGAGATACATTCATTTCGTAAATTATCAAAGATGAGTTTAACAAAGCTAATTCTATATCCTCTTTTTCATACAAACATTGCCTAAAAGGGAAAATAATACAATAATGAAAGATAATTATCGTACACTTTTGTTTATAAGACTGAATTGTTTTACAGTTACAAACAGCTTTTCATGCTGCCTCACTTGATGTTCGCTGTGTTTTTTGTGTTATAAAAGCATGGGGGAATGTGAAAATAGAAAGTATCATAAAATCATTTAAAAAATGCCATGGATGCTACTGAAGATGATTTGTATGACGTTGACTTGCCAGAACCAGACTGGAATCCCTATGATGGTGGCACATGTGATCAATCTTGTGAGATGTATGAGAAACTTTAAAAAAAAAATTAATATTGTTATCCTAAATGAACTAGGGAACCTCTGCAACGAGGCTATATTATTGACAATTAAAAGCCACAGTAGTGTTAAAAATATATTTTTGTACAATGCTAAAAATTACTAGGAGAGACTTTTAGATACTGCTCCGTATCCCTCTTCAGTCCTCCAGGGTAGGACTGAAGAGGGATATGGAGCAGTATCCAAAAGTCTCACCTAGTAATTTTTAGCATTGTACAAAAATATATTTTTAACACTACTGTTGCTTTTAATTGTCATTATCCTAAATGTTATTACTACCATAATTACACTACCATTGAAATTTCTTTAAGGTTACCGAAAGATAAAGGTTGCTGTGAGCGCAACTGAAGTTCAATGTTTCCATTTTCGCAGCTGGGATCGCATAAAGTTTGTTTCATTGATTTAGAATTATTCCTCAAATAGGCTATTTGTTATGAGGATATGCCATTAATATATAGGTAAAAATTGTTTTATTGACTGTATCATCAGTTTATTTCATAATGTGAATCTTTTTTTATGTTGGTGGTTAGGCTATAGCACCGAGGCTGAGGGTAGCCTACCAATACACATCTTAGAATTCAAGGTTTGATTTTTAGAATTGTAGTATAAGACGACCTCCAATTTTTGGGGGTGAATTTTAGGATTAAAACGTCATACATGGAAATATACAGTATTTTTAATTAGGATTGTGAAGTGATACTTGCCTTACTTAGTGGAAATCACTGGAAATTGAAGAACTTTTTATTTGCTGGACTTGGATAATCTTTGAGGTAAATGCCTTTGTATTCTGTAAATTTACAAATACCAAAGTAAGTAGTAATGTCTTTGAAGCAACAGTAGGAGTAGATTACTGAATATCAGTTTGTGTATTAGATGATCTGCATTTAGAGGGTGCTGGAAAGACTCATTGAGGAAATTATAGTTACATGCAGTCCCCGAGTTAAGACGGGGCTTCCGTTCTTGAGACGCGTTGTAACCCAAAAATCGTCGTAAGCCGGAACATCACCAAAAATGCTAAGAAAACCTTACTTTTAATGCTTTGGGTGCATTGAAAACTATGTAAACTGCATTCTTATTGCATTTTGCATAAAAAAACCTTCAAATATTGATTATTTTGCATTTTTGGTGTCATATTTCTTTTGCCAAATGAGCGATGTAGGCGTCATCATCCTTTAATATGCGTCATAACCCTTTAAATAATTTCTGATGAATATAATTGAAAAGCGCCTTAACCTCGGAACGTCGTAAGCCGAACCCGTCGTAACCCGGGGACTGCCTACTGTATATATAATATATCATGATACTATACATAGTGAAAACTGGCATTCATTTCAGAAGACTTTGAGATAAATGTGTGTCCAACTAGGTTCTGCACTTACTTCATGTAGGATAATTTAGGAGGTTACAAATGAGTAGAGAAAAGGGAATTGAAAATAAATGCAAGCTGAAATAAAATTATTGCAAATGGAAAAGAATGCAAAGAAATACATTTATTTGAATGTATGGCAGTGTTGTGTAGTGGTTGTAACAGAAGGTTTCCCTAGAGATCCTTTGGATTGCATTTAAGTTGGTTAAGAGATATCTGTTTTCAGGTATATATAAGAAGAGTGCAATAATGTTGAAGAGGTGGAGCAGGAACAGACCTTGTACGGAGTATAGCATTTCTGTTACCTTGGCCAACATAATGGATTGCGAGTCCAGTATTTAGAGGGAAATACTATAGTATTACAAATGCAATACCTTGGAAACATATTTAAAATTTAATACCTTGGACATATATTTTAAATGCATTACCTTAGATAAAATGAGAGAAGTTACTGGATTACCAGTAAATTTGATTAATCTGTTAAGTAAAGTGAAAATGTCGTGCACATGGTGTGTGCTTCTCTTTGAGGGTAAGATAAATTCCTGTTTGGAGGACAGTATTACACGAGGATAGATAAAGCATTCAGAGGTTTAATAGGTCGATCTGTGATAATTGGGACAAACCCTAAGTTATAGGGTACGACTTGCACTAGATGGGAATTAAGACATATTGAATCAGATAAACCAGAATGAGTAGGTACTTGATATTGTCTGACCCAGTAAAAAAACACGTAGCATATAAATTTTCATGATGGTCAGAGAAAGTAACTTCTATTAGTGCACTGTACTATGCTCATATGAAAGTACATAAGCTGTTCTTGTTTGGTGTTTGATTGATGATGAGGTTAATATGTATTGTGAAGATAAGTTTACCTGTATTTTTATTTGGCAGATTATATACGACACATTTTAATTTTATACTGGAAGAATAGAGTTATATATAGTTTTCCACTTTCCAGTCCACTGAAAATGATAATTAGAATGACCGTGTTCCTTGGCTTTTTGAATGGTTGTGAAAATTCCAATTAGCTGTATCTTGAAAACATTGAAAGGTTAGACTACAGATCTTTTTCAGTGAGGACTGATGTAATTTCAAACAAGTATAAGAAATCCATAGTGGCTTTTTATGGTTGAGAGATCAAAAGCTGTTGTAAATTTCAGTGCTGTGCTGTAGCCTTCATTGAGAAACTGACAGCAGAAAGTTTGGGCTTGACAACAGATGAGTTTGATAGATACATGTCGGGTGAAGCCCTCCCTCCTAATGCTTTGGAAGGTGATATGTGGCTTTGTGAAGTAAGTTGTTTCATTTGTAGTTTTTTAAATTACTTAGTTGGTGATGATTTATATAACAAGTTCATGAAGGAATGAGATTTGAAATCAAGTACATTATTAAATTTTTTGTTCATGCATGCAGAAATGTAATGTGCAATGTGCATTAAGTATTGGTTCTGATATCTGTAACTTAATGAAATAACTATTTCTTATCTATTAAAAGGGAATGAGAGTTATGCAGCAAAATTTAAAGACATTGGATGACCTCCAGTCTCGAATGGACCGTCTTATAACCGAATCTGACACACTTGTCAAGGAAATGGATGATTTGCAGGTGAATTTTGTGTTAAATTTTCTTCTGTTGTGGTGTATTCTGTTTTTGTAAAGGTTTCCATTTTGAAAATTATATAGCATCGTGTGGTGTTCAATTTCTTGTTTTAATCACGTATCATGTTCTTATGAGAGAGTAGATAAATCGAAGTGACTGATGTACCTGTATTGGCTGTCAAGAGGTGATCCACTCTCAATGAAAACAGGAACTGCTTCACTTGTGGTACTAAAGGATCTTTGCAGTATCCCTTCACCTTTTGGCTACAATGCCTTATGCTTGAAATTTTTTCCTTTTTATTTAGTTTCTTTTAACATAAGCTTTCGAGCTTTTTCAACTTTATCACATTAAATTTTTAAAAGTGAAAATGATTCCTTTTGGCAAGTACTGCCAGAGCTCCAGACTCATTGTTTAAAAGTAACTGTCATAGGTAACTGAATGATTGTATCTTCCTTTTTGTTTTGTTGAGTGACATATGGAGGGTCTAATTTTTATTGTTGTTTAATTATATTGATTTCTCATCAATATCTACAATCTCACTTTGTTATCCGTTTCACCACAAATCTTATCATTGATATACCACCCACATTATTGGTCTTAGAGTCTCCCATGCACTATAGTCCTGTCTAAAAGACAGAAGCAGGTTCACTTATCCTAGGTGAACTCAAAAGAATTTTAAGCATTTTAGGCATTTTGGCCTAAACTTACAAATTCATGCCCCTCCGATTGTAATGTGTCAAATAAAGTGGAGTGGGTGTTGCATATTAGTCTCGCTCTCATCATCTGACCCAAACTCCATTTACTCTAAGATTACAGCACAAATAGTATGAGGTCTACATGACTGATGGGTTATGAATTTTTTCATGTTTACTTTGGATGTAAAAAAAAGGAGGAACATTTTTATTCATGCTACATTCAAAATTTAGTATTTTTTCCATGTTTTGAAAGTTATGAACTTGAGAGAATTGCGCAGGGGTAGCGTCTGACATTGGAAGTTCGCAAAGTAAACAGTGCACACCACCATCTATTGACAAAAATATGTACTAAACACTTCCTATGGGGAAGGAAATATAGACAATGGGAATTCATCAAAGAATGAGTTGAATAAGGAAGATGGAAATTAGTAGGAATATTTGTTCCTACACGATATACAAACCCTTGGTCCTTGTGGGTTCTTTCTGGTTTATTTTTGTTTTTTAAATGAATATTTATATACGGTGTTTGATATTAATATTAAATTCAATTAATATACAAACCCACTTTTTGTGATAACCTTTATACCCTCCTTTCCACTTGTGTTAAGGGTCGGCGGCAAAGGTATGCCATTCTTTCGCTCTTTAACGTGAGGACGAGACATGTATTTAATGTGAGTGATATTGATCCTGTAACAAGACATGTATTCATCCAAAAATTACGCTTACGTTTGGGAATTACCAAGGGGAACTTCAAAGGTTTGTCCTTGTTTTGTTTTTATGGTAATTTCTCTTCTCCTTCATCGTTTCACTTACTATCAGATGAAGGTAGAAGGAGCGTGTGGTGTTGGTGTTTGGGGGATCTCCTCTCACTTTGGAGGGCGGTGCCCTTGGATGCGAGAGGAGTATCATTACTTTAATCATTTTTTCCTTATTTTACAGACTAACAGTGGTGATTGTGTTTACAGCAGTATTGGTTGGATAGCTCTTCGTATTGCTTATCCGAACCTTGGAATTGTACCTGTGACTCGTAGCATGTTGTGATACCGATCCTCGAGTGTGTGTACTGATCCCCTGCTGATAATCATATTCACTTACCACCACTACTTTGGAGTTATATCACTGGATGAAGCTTTCGCGCTGGCCTGTGATGTTTATCTATTCCTGATGGTAGAATCACAGAGGAAGAGAGCTCGTCAACAGTCGTCATCCCCCTCTTTGAGATCATCATATTTTCATGTCTCCACCCCTTTGACTCCTAAGGCTTTGCTGTAGAAGAGAAGATGGTCTCCCCACTAAGAAGTCTCGTCACAGGACTTCTAAGGGTCTGTCTCGCTCTGGTGAGACAAGTGGGTCTTCCGCTGGTCCTCCCGTTCCTCCGGGAACAGGGCCCGTCTCTCCTTCCTCAGGGAAGAAGAAGACGGGGACCATGGAGGTACCAGCCACCGCTGGTACCTCATGGTACCTCATCTCCCGGCTACGGAGGTTCCACCGGGAACCATCTCGGCCACTCGCTTGCAAGAGTCACCAAGTGTACGGTCACCTACGGGTGACCGTGCAGCCAAGGTCCAGACTGCTGAGTACGCTCACAGTGTCAGGACCCAGGCACGGAGTGGAAGGATGGTAAGAGTTGCTCAGGTGACTCTCGCCAGACCGGCGATCGCTCTCGCAGCAATAGTCCAGTACCCAGGGTTGGCGTAACGTTCACACGGGACCGTCCACGCAGAGACCAGTGGAGGCTGCCCATCCAGCCCTCTTGAGAGGTTTCGGCCTCAATGGGGACTTGGAAGAGTCGAAGGACGGTATCGGCTGTCTCCTGTCAGGTGCACGCTCAGCCCCACCCAGACGACGGTCGCGTTTGCATGACTGAAGAGTCTCGGTGGTGGCAGATGCTTCGCCTGCCAGGCGAGTTTCATAACCTTCCTCGAGGAAGTGTTCTCTTCACTGCTGCTCCCTCAGGTCCCTCTGGACAGGTGTAGTTGGGCCGTGTTGCTACTGCAACTCCCCCAACTCCGTCCTGGAAGGAGGACCTGTCGGTTGTCCTGAGGAAGCTGGCGAAGAGAAAGTCCAGGAAGAAGAGGAAGGTGTCGTTGTCTTCTCTGTCGTCTTCTGCCACCTCTTCCCCTTCAACTTCCAAGGCTCCCAGCCGAGGAAGAAGAAGGTGGCCTCGCCCCCCCCCCTAAGAAGTCTCACAGTGTGAGACTTCTAAGGGTCTGTCCCGCTCCGGCGGGTAAGGTGGGTCTTCCGCTGGCCCTCCCATTCCTCCGGGAACAGGGCCCGTCTCTACTTCCCCAGGGAAGAAGAAGACAGGGACCGTAGGGGTACTGGCTACTACTGGTAACTCTCCTCCCGGCTCCAGAGGTTCCACTTCCGGACCGGGAACCGTCTCGGGTGCTCGCGAGCGAGCGCCACCAAGTGTACAGTCACCTACAGGTGACTGTGCAGCCAAGGTCCAGACTGCTGAGTATGCTCACCGTGTCAGGACCCAGGCACGGAGCGGAAGGATGGTAAGAGTTGCTTAGGTGACTCTCGCCAGACCGGCGATTGGTTGTGCAGTGATCGTCCGGTACCCAGGGTTGTTCACATGGCGAGGCTGAGAAGAGATCCCCCCTGGTCACCAGGTCCAGCCAGGTACCGTGGTGCGTCGAGAGGACAGTGCTCGCTCTCGCCGCGTTAGTGGACACTACCAGTCACCCGACCGTCACTCCCACCGGGACCCGATGGCTCGCAAGACTGGTAGCAGCTCCCCTGACGCCTGAGACCGACGCTACCGTCCTCAGACCAGTGCTTCTCCGCAAGGAGACCACTGGTCCAGACCTGCAGCTCGATCGCCACCGTGGGTTGGTGATCACCTGCAGTCCTCCCAGCCTACTGGTTCTGCTGGTAGGCAGGTTAGGAGTGCTCGTAGCAGCTCCCCTGACGCACGAGACCGACGCTATGTCATCGGTCCAGCGCTTCTCCGCAAGGAGACCGCTGGTCCAGACCTGCAGTTCGATCACCACCGCAGGTTGGCGATCGCCTGCAGTCCTCCCAGCCTACTGGTTCTGCTAGTAGGCAAGGTAGGAGTGTCAGGTCTCCCTCACCTGTCCCTTCAACCTCCTTGGCCTACACTGGGAGGAACGAGGCGAACAGGAGTGACCGTGATGAATGCACTTCTTACAGTCCAGCCACGAGCCTGGTTTGGTCTTGGGACCAAAGAGATCTTGCGCTCAAGTGGCTGGAGGAGATTTTGGGGGCTGGCGAGGACGATGACGCTTTCCTAGACTCACGGAGTGACCATCACTGCTGTTCACGTGACGGTCCCGCTGGACCGCGCACGAAGAGACCGGTGTGGGCTCCCCCTTCAGTCCTCTTGAGAGGTTTCAGCCTTGACGAGGACTGGGACTCATTGGAGGACGGTATCGGCTCTCACCTGTCAGGTGCACGATCAGCCCCACCCAGACGACGGGCACGGTGGTGGCAGACGTTTGGCCTACAGTATGAGTTTCGTAACCCTCCTCGGGAAAACGTTTTCTCCAGACTGTAACGTTTTCCTAGACTCAGAGCGGCCATCACCGCAGGTTGATGGCTACCCGTAACTCGCTTCTCCGACTGCTAGTTCCGCTGGGAAGGCGAGCGAGAGCGTTCAATCTTCCTCCCCCATTCCTTCTCTTCCTATGACTACAACGGGAATGGGAGGGATCCTGCAGAGCGTTCTCCGTAGGATTCCGTGTTAGGGACTGTGTTCCTGGAGGGACCTTCGGGTCCTACTGGACATAAGTCCCCGTCGTTGAGGAAGGATCTTTCCCATTCCTCCTTGATTTCTACGGGAATCGGGAAGACCACCACCCGATGATCGTCTGACAAAATTCGGGATGGGGGGAAGGGGTTCACCGAGCGCTTAAAATTCTTCGGAGTTTCTAGCACTCTCCGAGTGTTTTTGTCTTCTACGATCTGCAAACACTTAGGTGAGACCACAGTCCAGAGTGGGCTAGACGAGAATTCCTGATAATTGTTACTACGATGATCGGGAATCTTGCCGATGCTCAAATTCCTTGGAAGCCATTAATTCCTGGAATTCTAGCGTTTGAAGGAAGTACTGCTGCAGAAGGAAGAATATCTCGGGAGAGGCTCAGCCTGGATGGACCTGACGGTCCGTTGCCTCAGTACGCTGTCACCCCCGGGATAGAGAAGAACGGGCAATAACAGTCTATCCTCCTCTCTTTTTTTTCCCTTTACTTCTTGGTTATACCAGAATGAAACAAGGAAATAAGAGGAATTCGGTGGAGTTTACTCCTTGGAATTCGAACCCGAGAGACTGTTTTTGGTTCAATCCTAGGATTTTACCGAACATACGTCAATCCGTTCAGGATGGATAGCACCGAGAGTTTGAATGCCTCTCCAGTGCTACTGTTTTGGGAACATCCAGTTCGGCTTGATCTAGTCATCTTCGGTATCCTTATGGAAAACTTCACCTTTGCTCTCTTCATTAGAGAATGAAGGAGGTTGGCTTCCAGTCCTTATTCTTGTTCCTCGAATGGAAGAGAATTTAGACTGGAGGTCTATGTACAGGAACCTACAAATATACTATGTATATTTCTCTCGCGACATGCTTCTGTTATCAGTTGAATTGTCCGAGGTGTAGGCACATACTGTAGTTAACTCTATGGGTATGTGACCAAGACAAATAGTATCTTCTCTTAATTGAACTACAACTCGGGACTGCCTTGCAAGCCTCCCAAGAGTTACCAGTTTTGATTTTGAATTACTAGTGGTATTGTTTACAACAACAACACCACAGCGTTTGTATTCACCAAAACCCGTTTCGGTTAAAATGCAAATGCTCGAGTGTCGATGGTTCTAGCCAAACGCTTTCCTTCATGGAATTGATTACCTGGCAACTCAGGATGACAAGAGCGCGAGAGCTAGCGGTGTCCAGGCTGCCTGCCAGCCCTGCCTGCCGCAGCCAGTCCTGCTGGCTCTCCGAGATAGTTCGGTCGGGTTTTGTCTCTCCTCCTCAGCGATGATTGACTACCAAATCGAATCTCTGCCCGGTAATCACAGTTGGGTCTCTGGTTGGCTGTAATTCTCGCATATGTGTATGACCATCTCTACTGCATCGCCTTTTGCCGTTGCGAGAATTTTCAGACAGAGATATCTCGCTAGACTCTTTATCATCTTTCTGTTTACCTCATGGTATCAGAAGTCTGTAGCCTAGTCTTCCGCTTCATTGCACCTGCTGCTGCAATGATGCAGAATGATTTCTTCAGACATCTGAGTTTGTCTTCTAAATAAATCTCTTAATTCATAGGCGTGCAATTATTCTTTCACCCCGAATTGTAGATGAATAACGGAAGACTTCGCCTGTTCCCCGCTGTGCCAGCCCTACTTCCAAAGTATAATGGAAATGTCCTCCCTGATCTAGCCCATGAGAAGCAGTTCTTCAGGCAGTACAATCCCTGGGTTTTCATTACTGAAAGACTCTCCGCTTTCATTGCAGACTCGACTTCTCACCGAACAGCAATGAAATAGTGGTTTAGTGTTTTCAGTCCTCTGTAAAACAACAGGGATTAAAGCCATCTTCACTGGTTGGTGTCATCGACGGGACTTTTTCTACGTTCAGAATCGTGAGTGTTAACTTCTCTCGATTCAGCTGTGAAGACGTAGGTCTGCATTCACCTTAGTCTTTCACTGGCATATAGTATTGTTTCTCCTTAGTTGAGATTCAACTACTATAAGAACTTCTGCCTTGCCATCAGGGACCTCGGTCTCTAGAAGGCAATTGACTATTGTCTGATGGGCGCATGCCTTGAGAGAATCATCATCTCTTCTCCCAACATCGGGGGCGAACAAGATAGACGATTTGTATGTTTTCTTGGCATAACCCTTCAAAAGGCGAGTGTCATGTGACTACGTCTTGGATGCATGACTGCTCGCCTCACACGGTCACACTGGGCGTAGTCAGTCGGCAGCTGTAGAAGAGTCCGAGATTGTCATGAGCTATGAGCTACGCTGTGGACTTTGTATTGGTTGATCCAGATCAGTCATTACTTTCTCCTATTGGCATGTTCCTGTACCCGTAAGGATCGACACGCACCATGGAGTGTCAGTGTCTTTATCCGCTGCAGAATATTACGAGACCGTGAGACTTCTCTGCAGTTGGATTGTCCAGTGGATTGGTACTTGTCATCACTCCAAAGAATATGTTGGACAGGAAGAAAGATATGGTCATTGCGACCATATCTATCTTTCCCTTCAGGCCTGCCCACAGGTCTTTGGAACCTCATTTCCTTGGACTAGTGGTGGATGCTTGCAGGTTGTGTTTGCTTACCCAGCTCCTTCAAGAGGACAAGTTGCATCTCGTCTATGGTGTGCAGTTCTAGAGGTAAGAAGGATGTGAGAGTGACTGGCCTCTCCACCTTCCCCACCTCGTCCTTCCACTCCTTTTCCTTCGGGTTGAGGATCGGACTCAAACTTACACTGGCTAGTCGGACGATTGATGCGGTAAGCTTATACATAAAGCATCCTTTTTATGTTTCTTATCAGAATCATAGAAGCAATCCCACTCCTTCCTCTAGCAAGGGGAGGAAGGAGACTGGCAATAATGCAAACCCTTCCCAGAACTTTGCATTAATGTCTCCGACTCTAAATATTCTTTGCAGCCCATTTTCGGATGAGTTACGATTCCTCACTCATTTTGAAAAGGCCCAGATGTCCGACTCTTGTTCATGCAGCTCCTATACTCCGATCAAGTTGTCAGAGGGAGGGCACTCCTCCTCGCTCCTACGACCAGGAGGAGTAGCCTGGGTGTGTAGAACTCCAGTCAGTTCTAGAGGCTCACTCAGATTCCTCCCACTAAACAGTGAGTCTTCCTTATACAAACCCTCGGTCCTTTACATATCGTGTAGGAACAAATCACAATTTTTGGAAGTAAATTGTATTTTTCTTAATTATACAAACCTGAGGTCCTTTACATACATGCCCACCTCATGCCACCCCTCAATCTGAACCTGGGCCGAAAGGCAAAGTGGAGTGTTTACATCCGGGCAGGCTAGCCTACCCACCTGCCACACGGTAGTTACTGCCTAACCACCTTGTCCAAGAATTTAACGGCCGTAATTCCAGCTACACCGAAAGTAATCCCTTATGTAAAGGACCTCAGGTTTGTAGTTAAGAAAAATACAATTTACTTCCAAAAAATGGGATTTTACGAGCATTTTCGTGATTGTAAGAAGAGTAAGTGGTGGTTAATCATGAGAATAATTGAGATAATAAGGAAGGTGTAAGAAGAATAAGTGGTGGTTAATATGAGAATAATTGGGATAATCAAGGAAGGGGTTAAGGGAACAGATTCTTCTTCCTCGTGTTTTTCTGTTCTTTGCAAAAGTTCTTACTAGCAGAATAGACTTGCATAGCAAATTTTGAACATACGGATGACAAGGGGAGTGCTCCAAACACAATTGAATGTTTGTAACATAAATGTTCATAAGTAGGGTGGTAACTGTAGTTCATGATTTCAGTCCGAATCTCGACCTTTCCTTAGTTCAGTGATCTCCAGATTGCATGACCTTTTTAACTCAAAAGTTTGCATACTTCAGTGGCCTAGTAAAAGGTTGCTTACCTAGTGCCCTGGTTTAAATTTGTTGATACTGTGATTGAGAAGATTTCCCAACTAAATAGCTCCTTAAGTGAATATAAACTGATGTAATTTGGTTAAAAAAAATGAGAATTTTAAAACAACTTCTTTATTAAAACTCCTCAGTTCACATAGTAAACTGTCCAGTGGGATGCATGGTGGAGGTAGGGTTTTTGTGTTTATGGCAAACTACTGACTGTAGAATTAGCCATATTTTATTATATTTAGCATATAACATTATTTAGACAACAGAGGTTAGGTTCCATTCAAATAAGGTAATTTAAGCTTTCCGTATGGACTTATTTAGGATTACCAGGTAATTTAAGCTTTATGTATGGATTTATTTAGGATTACCAGGTAATTTAAGCTTTCTGTATGGATTTATTTAGAATTTTACAACGTTATGTTCCATATGAACAGTAAGTTTGGATTTTTTCTACTTTTCTGTACTTTTCACATTCTCAGCTTATTTTTTTGTTGGTCTTCTTAAAAAAAAGAAACTACTTGAAAAAAAAAAACTACTTGCATACTAAATGAGCAGGTGTAAACCCTGTGTTTTGTGATGTGAGTATACTTCCCAAATTATTTCTTTCCCTGGGGTACAATTTTTGGTGTTATTAGCTTCTACACTTCACATAAATAGGTGTCCTCATTTTCATAGTTTAGCTGATCCCTGTACTATAAGTACAGGCACCTTTACACTAAAGGGGCCAGCCTTTACAGGTAATATTTTGATCTTTGACCTGTCCTAGTCTCGTAGTGCTCTCCTGGATCCCTCAAGTCCCCGCTGCAATTCTGGGGCATTCATCAGCTTGGTCCTGTCACCTAAATTGGGATTTGCACAATACTGGTGATGGGGTTATGATGAAACACTTAAAGTTTTTATAAAACAAAATAACATTTTTCATACAAATCCATCACTCAAGTAAGAAGTTCCATCCTTACTGCCCTGTTTATGGACCAAATTACATGAAAGGAGAGGTAGGTAACTAATGGATACTGGAGGCTCCTGGAAATGAATGCATTGTCAACAGAAAAAGGGCGACCCCGTTAGTATCGACTTTGACAAAGGCATCCCACTATCAGGCAACACACAAGAGCCAAAGTAGTATAGGTCTGGAGCTGGAGGGGGGGGTGACGAGCAGTCGAGAAATGGGAGAGTAGGCCAGCCGCCATCTTGTTGGATGTGGAATCTTAAATAAAGGAAGCAGAAAGTGTAGCCTCCTCTCTCTCAGGAAGGACATTACAAGTGGAACCTTGGCTTTCTTACATAATCCGTTCCAGAACCTCCCACGAAAACTGAAACAATAATTCCCATGAGGAATAATGTAAATACAATTAATGCATTCCAGATTCCCAAAAATTTTAACAAAAATAGGGAATAAACACAGTTTTACATACAGAAAACAATGAGAAATAAATATAAATGACTAATGAAATGAATAGATGAACATTTAACATCACTCTTACCTTTGGAAAACATCTGTTAGAGTATGGAAGATGGAGAGGGAGGAGGAGAGGTTTTTGTTTGGAAGGGGAATCTCCCTCCAGAAGGACTTCGGGGATCAAGGACCTACTGGGGTTACTTCTCTTCATTTTTTATTGGCACTATCTGAGGTTACTCCCCCTTTTCATTTTTTACTGGCACTAGGACTAGCTTGAGAGTTACTGGACCCCTGTCATACAACAAAATTGCCCAGAGACATTTGTTTCTGGCATTTCTTTACAATTTGCCTAAAGTTAAACACAGCATTGTCATTAAACATGTTGGAGATTATGGATTACTTCTTTGTTGGGATGATAATTCTCCCCAAAATTTTTTACATCATTCCACTTTGCAAACATGTCCTTAATCCCTAAAAAAAGTAGGCACATTATGCCCATTCGTTTTCTGAAGTTTTTCAAACCAGCCTATGCTGGCCTTAAATTCACTAACAGCAGCAGCAGTTTTAGGCATTTTCTCACTGATATCGTCATGGAACTTCCTCCAACACTTTGCTATGAGTGCTTTCTTAAATTCTAGTGTTTCCCACCTTTTTTGCACAAGGAACTTTCTTTTGCTCCATGATGGCTTATTTAGCAGTTGCACTCTAATAAAAAAAGCACAAAAAGCATAAAAACAACAAACACAAAAGCAGAATAGGTCATGAAAGATGGGATGTTTTGTTTGGGCATTTGATTTGGGGCCCGGTCATGTGCTAGGTCCCGAATAGGAGCATTTCCGAGTGTACGGAAACTGAGGAAACATGCGATAACCAAGACAAAATTTCGTAGAAAGACTTTACGAAAACCAGAACATACAAAAAGAGAGGCGTACGAAAACCAAAGTTTGACTGTATATCCTGTGCAACTCCTGATACTTTCAGGAGACTGGTACAAGTTAAGTATATCTTAGTTTAACGAGACCACTGAGCTGATTAACAGCTCTCCTAGGGCTGGCCCGAAGGATTAGATATTTTTATGTGGCTAGGAACCAATTGGTCACCTAGCAGCGGGACCTACAGTTTATTGTGGGATCCGAACCACACTATATCGAGAAAAGAATGTCTATCACCAGAAACCAATTCCTCTGATTCCGCATTGGCAGAGCAGGGAATCGAACTTCGGACCACCGGATTGGTAGCCAAGCTCGAAAACCACTCATCCAGCGTGGAACTAGGAGACTGGTACAACCAACGCAGAGGGAACGCTTCTGGGAGAAGGTGGTGCTGAACCATCCAGATGGGTAGGCGAAGAACTCTTCCAAGAAGGACAAGTAGATACTCCTTTTTCTGCATGTAGTATGGGGATCTGTAATGGTAGCAGCCAAAAACCTATGGCACAGAAATCCCTGAATGCCTGGGCACATGCATTGACGAGGTCTAGAAGAATTGGGGGGTACTCCATGATAATCAAACAAGGCACACACAAACACACTGAAACAAAGAAATCATGGGCAAACAAAGCAACTGGCTTGGAAAGGGATGCATCACAGGGTTCTACGCCTGGTCGGTGACCAGCTTCCACCTCGTATATACGTATGAGTTGCCAGTTGCCAGATGCCACAGATTCCTTGCTTTACAATCTTTGATTGTTTTTAACCGGTTTCCAGCTGGCGCAAGATTATCGTATTGTTAAGACCAAAGGTTTTTTCTGCGTATGAACAACCTATATGCAAGACCAAGAGTAAGGTGTTTTGGTACATTTGAAGGCCATGAGTCTGGGGATTGTATAAGTAATGGGATTGCATAGAACACTTTTGCTGTATAAATTACAGTTTTTATGACTGGTAGAAGTTACCACAGTACATACTCGTAAGTACAGTGTAAATAACATTATTGTTGTTATTTGTAGATGTAATGTATGGGCTGAGGCGTATAAGATATGTACATACATACATATTGCAGTGTTGGAGGTTGTTTTGCAAAGTATTTTATTTTCCTTTTAAAGGTTTTTTTTTTGTAATGTCTATCAAGTGGTCAGACAGTAGGGATTCAAGTGAAAATTTTTGTTTTAGAGATGTAAACTCTACATAACCTGGCTTATGGTAGGTTAAATTAACTTAGGGTTGGTTAGGTTAGTTGCAACATGCATTTGCAAAAAGAATGTAGTGTTTGTTAGAGTTGTTGGTTGGGAGGGGAGGAGGAATCTAGAATAGAAAGAAATTACTGAATGTGTATAAGAATTTCATTCAAAATAGATCATGATACAGTATAGGTGTATATTTTTTTTAGTGAGTATTTGCTTGTGGAAATTTAGACCTCGTTTTCAGATGGTGGTGGTCCAAGTAATTGGGGGATTAGAGTGTAGCAAGTAAAGGCATATGTAAAAAATTGTGGTTAGTGTATTGTGAAATAAATATTTTTCTTTATAAATTTGACTTATCAGTGGAAAGCATTTTAGTAGACTATTTTAATGTATTATCTATTTTTGCACTTTGAGATCACACTGTAGAGAGTACTTTTTAACAGTACTACAGTAGTACCTCGAGATACTAAAGGCTCAACTTACGAAAAATCCAAGTTACGAAAGCCAATGCGAAAAATTTTACTGCTCTACATACGAAAAGTTTTCAAGATACGAAAGGTTTCTGAAAGTCCGAGATTCGCCCGATAACAATTTTGAAACTCACGCCGCACGCCGCCATCTTAGTGCTAGTAGACTCGCCACCATCCTCCTGCTCTCCCATTGGTTCCTAATGCTAGCCAAGCCATGAGATCCTTCTCTCTGATTGGACAGCATCCCTCCCATCATGCATCTTCTATACGTACGCGCTGGCGTCCCTTAGCTCGGCCACTCCGCACCCGAAACTTTACCGTACGCAATCGGCATTCGTTCGCTCCAACGATTTCGTTTAGTAACGTAAATTCGTTAGTGATTTCGTTGCAGTACATATTATCGTGTTGTGCGAAGACTGTATTATTACGTATTTGTGTAACTTTACGTAAATTAACGTAGTCATGGGTCTCAAGAAAGTTGAAATTCACGGAAAGAAGCGCATGCTGTCTCTGGAGACAAAGATGGAGATCATAAAGAAGTATGAAGCTGGTATGCGATTGAGTGTGATCGCAAAGGAATACGGCCGTAATCCGTCGACAATAGGCACCATCCTTAAACAGAAGGATGCCATCAAAGCAACTACACCATCGAAGGGCATCACTATTTTGTCCAGCAAGAGGAGCCATGTGCACGACGAGATGGAACGGCTGCTCTTCATCTGGATAAAAGACAAAGAAATCGCTGGCGATATAGTAACGGAGACGGCAATCGCTCACAAGGCCAGTGCTATTTTCGGCGATTTGATTGCGCAGGCGGAAGACGAGGGAGGGGAAGGGACTTCAACGCCAACCCCAGAGTTCAAGGCTTCGCATGGCTGGTTCGAGAAATTTCGTAAACGGACTGGCATCCATTTGGTGGTGCGTCATGGGGAGGCTGCCAGCTCGGACACGAAAGCGGCCGAAGCATTTAAGAAGACTTTCGACGAGATGATGACCAAGGAAGGCTACAGTTCTCAGCAAGTCTTCAATTGTGATGAGACTGGCCTTTTTTGGAAAAAATGCCTCGTCGGACGTACATCACGGAGGAAGAGAAGAAGCTACACGGGCATAAGCCTATGAAAAACAGGCTTACGCTCGCACTTTGTTCAAACGCCAGTGGGGATTGCAAGGTGAAGCCCCTACTGGTGTATCATTCTGAGACTCCTCGAGCCTTCAAGGCCCACAAGGTGCTGAAGGAGAAGCTTCCAGTGATGTGGAGGGCTAATGCAAAAGCCTGGGTAACGTGGCTTTTGTTCACGGAGTGGGTAAATCTGTGTTTCGGCCTTACTGTGAAGAATTTTTTGGAAGAGAAGCGCCTCCCCCTGAAATGTCTGCTGGTGTTGGACAATGCCCCTCCCCACCCTCCTGGCCTCGAGGAAGATATCCTAGCGGAGTATTCCTTCGTTAAGATTCTTTTTCTTCCGCCCAACACCACCCCTCTCCTCCAGCCCATGGACCAGCAAGTGATAGCGAACTTTAAGAAGCTGTACACGAAACATCTTTTCAAGAGATGTTTTGACATCACCGATACCACAAACCTCACCTTGCGTCAATTTTAGAAGGAGCATTTCGACATCATCATTTGCATCCGACTCATTGACCTAGCTTGGCAGGAGGTTTCGAGGCGAACCTTGAATTGCTCGTGGAGGAAACTCTGGCCTGATGCCGTATCCGCCAGAGACTTTGAGGGATTCGACGTGGGCGAAGCTGGTACTGCAGAGTCAGAAACAGTTGATGATCCCGAAACTGTTTTGGAACCAGATCTTGATGAGATCGTTGCACTCAACAAGTCCATGGGGCTGGTCGTCGACGAGGACGACATCAACGACCTTCTTGAGGAGCACCAAGAGGAGCTTACGACGGATGACCTGAAGGAGTTGGAGGCCATGCAACTTAACGTTGTTCAAGAGGAGTTCTCTAGCAGCGGCGAGGAAGAGGAGGAGCAGCCTATGACAACGGCAGAAATTAAGGATATTCTAGGCGCTTTTCATAAAGTGCAATTGTTTATCGAAAAAAGACACCCCAAAAAGGCTCACACAGGTCGTATGCTTGCGCAGTTCGATGACGTTTGCTTGAGTCGTTTCAGGAACATTGTGAAAAGTAGGCAGAAGCAATCTTCCTTGGATCGTTATTTTTTAAAGAGGCCTTCAGCATTAGCAGGAGTAAGCAAAAAGGAAGAACCAAGTGATAAAAAACAGAAAGTTGAAAGCAAAAAGGAAGAACCAAGTGATAAAAAACAGAACGTTGAAAGCGGTGATGAAGTTGAAATTCTGTAAAAAAAAAAAAAAAAAAAAAAAAAAAAAAAAAGCCTACGTAAAAGTAAAAAAAAAAGTTAAAAATAAAAAAAAAGAAAAAAAATGTTTACGTAATTTCTAGAGTTTTGTAAGTTAAGTGTTACAGTTTTGTTAAGGTGTTTCGTAAATTTTAGTTTTATGGTTTTCCTTAAATTTTTTGTTTTCATAAAGTTAAGTGTACGTACGTACGTACGTTATCTGCCGTTTGTCCTCCTCCTCCTATGCCGCCACTATCGGAGATAGCCTCACTCGAAAGGTAAGCTTCCACATTTTACGTTACAGTAATAATATTTCTTGTACACTAATATACACTTTATTTACAGGTTTTCGATTTTTATTCTTAATTTAGGTATTGAATGGTCCAAATTGTTGTAGTATTTCATTGTTTATAGGTCAATTTAGCTTTATTATGAAATTTAATGGGGTGTTTTTGGAGGGCTTGGAACGGATTAGCCATTTTACATGTAAAATGTGTTCCAAGATACGAAAAACTCATTATACGAAGGCCGCCTCGGAACGGATTAATTTCGTATCTCGAGGTACCACTGTACTATAATGAACTTTTTCCTTTTTTGTAGCATTTTAATTTCCTGAAGCTGTAGATTGTATGGCTTTAGCTAACGAGTAATTCTAGTGTACATCTTATACTTGTCTTATGAAACTGTTTTATGCATACACCATGTAGGGGTTGGATTAAGATAAGTAGTGATGCTTGCATACATTATTATAGGAAAGTGTGGCCAAAGAAGTCGCAGTAGTGCTTAAACGAACCCCTTTAATTATTCGACCACGACGAGCAAATATTGATGAGGAGGTTCCAGCCTCAGAACAGCTCCCACCACCCATGACTCCACAGGTAAGTGTGAAGCATATTGCCTCTATTTTTTTTTTTATGCATTGCCAGAGTTTTTTCTGCTCTCTTTTTTGCACCCAATTCCAGAAGAAATCCATAGGGCCAGTTATAGGAGTCTACTATGAGATTCAGGGCCTCTGTAACACGGTTTTTTTGCAATAACTTTTTATCTATGCATTTCATAAATATAACGCTTATTCAGAATACACATTATATCTACACATAAATTTTGACTGTATTCTGCATTACATAGGTTGAATAAATTTGGTACTTATGATGCAAAAGTGACTTCTTTTTTTTTAAGACAGGCCAACTTACTCAGAGAAAAGGTTTCGAACCCACTCGTTACGTAACTTATGACAGCATTTCTTCCCTCTTTCTCCATGGATGATTGGCTATACGTAACGAAGACTAGACCTCTGGCAACAATGACATAAAAATTTAAATACAAGCAAAGCAGTACACCTTTATGAACTCTGAAACCTCTCCACTGATAATTGTCATAATGAACAAACTAACAAAATGTTAATAAATACAAAACACTTCAATTATTAGTCTCCCAAAATAAGTGTCCTAAGAGATTACAGTCTACTTTATAGGTCACAATCAGATTGACAAGATGTAGGGAATAGTTGGTAATTTTCAAAAACATAGTAGACAAGCTTGATTTGATAACTGCTATATCCAATGTCAAGCAATTTTTATTTGTTCCGATACGTAATACAAACCTTTCGGTCCTTTAACAATAGGAATATACTTTCGGCGTAGCTGGAATTACGGCCGTTGAATCTTGAACAAGGTGGTTAGGCAGTAACTACCGTGGGGCAGGCTAGCCTGGCTGACTGGTCGTTAATCTTTTTTCCCGGTGGGATCCTTTAGGTTTATTTTTTGTATTTAAATAGTAATTATGCATATACGGAGTTTGATATTAATACTAAACAAAGATTTGTACTTGGTTTTTCAATTAATATACAAACCCACTTTTTGTGATAACCTTTCTAACCGCCCCTCTACTTATGTTAAGAGCCGGTGGCTAAGGTATTCCAACATATTTACATTTTTTCGCCCTTTAACACTGGCTCAGACCTGCATGAGGATGAGATATGTATTTATCGTGAGGATGAGACATGTATCTAACATAAGTGATTTGATCCTGTAACGGGACATGTATTCATCCGGAAATTACGCTTACACTTAGGAATTACCAAGGGAACTTCAAGGTTTGTCCGTGTTTTATTGTTATGGTAATTTCTCTTCTCCTTCTTCCTTTCACTTACTATCGGAAGAAGGTAGAAGGATGGGTGTGCGGTGCAGATGTTGGGGGATCTCTTCTCACTTCGAAGGGCGGCGCCCTTGGATGTGTGAGGAGTATTCTCATTACTTTCATTTTTTTTTTTCTTATTTTACAGACTAGTGGTGATTGTGTTTTCAGCAGCATTGGTTGGATGCTCTTCGTATTGGTGATCCTAACCTTGGAATTGTACCTATGACTCGTAGCATGTTGTGTACCAATCCTCGAGTGTGTATGTACTGATCCCCTGCTGATAATCATTTTCATTACCACTACTACCCGGGAGTTATGTCACTGGACGAAGCTGTCGCGCTGCCCTGTGAGGTTATCTACTCCTGATGGTATAAGTCTGGCAGAAGGAGAAACCGAAGAGGAAGAGAGCTCGTTAAGTGTCGTCATCCTCCCCTTTGAGATCATCATTTTTTCATGCCACCCCCCTTTCAACTTTTAAGGTTTTGCCGTAAAAGAGAAGGTGGTCTGCCCCCCAAGAAGTCTCGTCACGGGACTTCTAAGGGTCTGTCTCGCTCCGGTGAGAAAAGTGGGTCTTCCGTGGGTCCCCCCGTTCCTTCGGGAACGAGGTCCTTCTCTCCTTCCTCGGGGAGGAAGCAGACAGGGACCATGGCTGGCCACCGCTGGTATCTTTTCTCCCGGTTCCGAAGGTTCCACCTCCGGACCGGGAACCGTCTCGGCCGCCCGCTTGCGAGCGTTACCGAGTGTACGGTCACCTACAGGTGACCGTGCAGCCAGGGTCCAGACTGCGGAGTTGGCTCACCGTGTCAGGACCCAGGCACGGAGCGGAAGATGGTAGGAGTCACTCGGGTGACTCTTGCCAGACCGGCGATCGCTCTCGCAGCGATCGTCCGGCGCCCAGGGTTGACGTGACGTTCCCGCGGGTCCAGGCACGCAGAAACTGGTGGAGGTGGGCCATCCAGCCCTCTTTTAATTAATCCTTTTCTTTCAGAGACAGCCCCACCCAGACAACAGTCGCGTTTGGGCGACCGACCAGTCTCGGGGGTGGCAGACGCTTCACCTGCCAGGTAGGAGTTTCGTAGCCCTCATCAAGGAAGCGTTCTCTCCACTGCTACTCCCGCAGGTCCCTCCAGACAGGTGCAGTTGGCCCGTGTTGCTTCAGCAACTGCCCCAACTCCGTCCTGGATGGAGGACCTGTTGGTTGTCCTGAGGAACTGGCGAAGAAGAGGAAGGTATCGCCGTCATCTTCTGCCGCCTCTTCCCCTTCGACTTCCGAGGCCCTCCAGTCAAAGAAAAAGTCTCGCTCAGAGACCTCTAAGGGTCTGTCCCACTCCGGTGGGACAGTTGGGGCTTCCGCTGGTCCTCCTGTTCCTTCGGGAACGGGGCTGTCTCTCCTTCCACAAGGAAGAAGATGACGGGGACAGGAGGGGTACCGGCTAACACCGGTACCTCCTCTCCTGGCACCAGAGGTTCTGCCTCGACGCCAGGTACCGTCTCGGCCTCTTGTTCGCGAGAGGTACCGAGTGTACGGTCACCTGTGGGTGACTGTGCAGCCAAGACCCAGGCAACCGAGTTCACTCGGTGCCAGTATCCGGGCACGGAGCGGAAGACTGGTGGGAGTCGCCCAGGTGACTCCCACCAGACCAGCGATCGCTCTCATGGAGAGCCGCCAGTACCCAGGGTTGACGCAACGGTCCCAGACCGGGCGGGCTGAGGCGAGGAAGCGGTCCCCTCGGTCGCCTGAACCAGCTTCACTCCCACAGCAACAGCAGACTCTGCCGGTCCCTTGACCGCCACTCCCACTGGGACTGGGTGGAGAGGGGGACCAGCATTAGCTCTTCTGACGCTCGGGACCGTCGCCGCTGTTCTCGGTCCCGGGAGAGCCGCTCGACCAGGCCTGCAGATCGATCGCCTCCGCGGGTTGGCGAGCGTCTGCAGCCCCCCCAAAACACGCCAGTTCTGCCAGTGGGCGAGGGGGGAGCGTCAGATCTACCTCTCCTATCCCTTCAACTTCCTCTGGCTACACCGGGAAGAGCGAGGCAATCAGGAGTGATTGCAAGGGGCGCGCTCCCACCACGACAGCGGACTCTGCCAGTCCCCTGACCGCCGCTCCCACTGGGACCGTACGGATAGGGGAACCAGCAGCAGCTCTTCTGACGCTCGGGACCGTTGCCGCTGCTCTCGGTCTACCCGCTCTCCCCTGGAGAGCCGCTCGACCAGTGCAGCCCGATCGCCAGCAGCTCCTGAAGAAGACCGCTGGTCCAGACCTGCAGCACGATCGCCACCGTGGGTTGGTGATCGCCTGCAGTCCTCCCAGCCTACTGGTTCTGCTGGTAGGCAGGGTAGGAGTGGCAGGTCTCCCTCACCTGTCCCTTCAACCTCCTCAGCGGAGTGACCATCACCGCCGTTCACGTGACGGTCCAGCTGGACCATGAGCACACAGACGGGTGGGCCCCCCTTCAGTCCTCTTGAGAGGTTTCGACCTCGACGAGGACTGGGAAGCGTCGGAGGACGGTATCGGCTCTCTCCTGTCAGGTGCTTGCTCAGCCACACTCAGACGACGGTCACGGTGGCAGCAGACGTTTAGCCTACAGTACGAGTTTGTAACCCTCCTCGGAAAAACTTTTTCTCCAGACGGTAACGTTTTCCTAGACTGAGCGGCTATCACCGCACGGTGATGGCTGCCCATACTCGCTTCTCCGACTGCTAGCACCGCTGGGAAGGCAAGCGAGTATCCAGTCTTCCTCCCCCTTTCCCCCTCTCCCTATGGCTGCGAAGGGTCTTCCTCCCCCTTTCCCCCTCTCCCCCTCTCCCTATGGCTGCGAAGGGAAGGGGAGGGAAACTGCAAAGCGTTCTCTGTAGGATTCCACGTCGGGGACTGTGTTCCTTGGGGAGACCTTCGTGTCCTACCAGATGCAAGTCCCCGTCGTTGAGGAAGGATCTTGCCCTATCTCGATTTTTACGGGAATCGGGAAGACCACCACCCGATGATTGTCTGACAAATTCGGTGGGGGTTTCCCCGAGTGCTTAGAATTCTTCGGAGTTTCTGGCACTCTCCGAGTGTTCTGGTCTTCTACAATCTGCAAACACTTGGGCGAAACCACGGTCCAGAGTGGGCGAGACAAGAATCCCAGATAATTGTTACTACGATAATCTGGAATCTCGCCGAAGGCTCGAATTCCTGGAATTTCTAGCGTTCGTGAGATGCACTGCTGCTGAAGGAAGAATATCTCTGAAGGGGCTCAGCCTGGATGGACCTCACGGTCCGTGGCCTCAGCAGGCGGCCAACCCCGGGATAGAGAAGAACGGGTGTGAAAATCCAGTTCGGTATCCTGTTATCACCATAGAAGTCTTCCTTCGAGAAAACTTCTCCTTCGCTCTCTTCATTAGAGAATGAAGGGTGTCGGCTTACAGTCCTTATTCTTGTTCCTCGAATGGAAGAGGATTTAGGATGGAGGTCTATGTACAGGAACCTGCAAATATACTACGTATATTGCCCTCGCGACATGCTGATTTTATCAGTTGAATTGTCCGAGGTGTAGGCACATACCGTATTTAACTCTACGGGTTGTGACCGAGACGAATAGTATCTTCTTAATTGAACTGCAGCTCGGGACTGCCCTGCAAAACCTCCCAGGAGTTACCAGCTTCGATTTTGAGATACTTATGGTATTGTTACAACAACAACACCTCAGCGTTTGCATTCACCGAAATCCATTTCGATTAAATGCAAATACTCAAGCATATTTTTTTGCGCTCGACGGTTCTAGCCAAACGCATTCCTTCTTGGAATGGATTACCTGGCAACTCACGATGACGAGTGAGCGAGAGGTAGCGGTGTATGGGCTGTGGCCAGTACCAGCTGCTCTCCGAGATAGCACGGTCGGATCATGTCTCTCTCCTCTGCAATGATTGACTACCGAACCGAATCTCTGCCCGGCAATCACAGACTTAGGTCTCTGGTTGGCTGGAATTCTCGCATATGTGAATGACCATCTCGACTGCATCGCCTTGGACATAGCGAGAATTTTCAGACAGAGATATCTCAATACACTCGCTATCATCTTTCTGTTTACCGCACGGTAACAGTGGTAACGAAAGTCTGTAGCCTAGTCTCCCGCTGCATCGCACCTGCCGCTGCGATAATGCGGAATGATTTCTTCAGACATCTGAATTTCCTCTAAATATATCTCGTTTTTATAGGTGTGTAATTGTTCATTGTCCACCCCGAATTGTAGTTGTAGATGTATGTATAACGGAAGACATCGCCTGTTTCCCTCCCTGCCAGCTCTACTTCCAAGTTATAGGTGTCCTCCCTGGATAAAGCTGGGAAGAAGATGATGATTCAGCCCATGAGAAGCGGTTCTTCAGGCAGTACAATCCCTGTGTTTTCATTACTGAAGGTTTTCATTACTGAAAAGCGCTCCACTTTCATTGCAACTCCGACTTCTCACCGAATAGCAATGAAGTAGCGATTTAGCGTTTTCAGTCCTTTGTAAATCGACAGGGATTGAGCTGTCTTCGCAGGTTAGTGTCATCGGCGGGACTTTTTCTACGTTCAGAATCTTGAGAATTACTTCTCTCAATTCGGCTGTGAAGACGTAGGTCGGCATTCACCTATCACCTTTGTCTTCAACGGCACATAGTGTTGTTTCTCCTTAGTTGAGATTCAACTACTATGAGAACTGTCTTGCCATCAGGACCTCGGTCTCTAGAAGGCAATTAACTTTCGCCTGTTGGGCACATGCCTGAGAGAATCATCATCTCACCTTCCGGCAGCCATGGCAACAGATAGACGATTTGTATGGTCTCTCGGCATAACC
The DNA here is from genome assembly GCF_015104395.2 of Macrobrachium nipponense. NCBI lineage: Eukaryota > Metazoa > Arthropoda > Malacostraca > Decapoda > Palaemonidae > Macrobrachium > Macrobrachium nipponense. The sequence continues at coordinate 104,385,706 of NC_061108.1, forward strand.
CTTCTAAAGGTGAGGGTCATGTGACTACGCCTCGGATGCTTGGACAGCTCACCTCACACAACCGAACGCAGTCAGTCGGCAGCTGTCGAAGTGTCCAAGACCGTCATGAGCTACACTGTGAACTTTGTATTGGTTGTTCCAGATCAGTTATTACTTTGTCCTACTAGCGTGTTCCGGTACCCATAATCATCAACACCCACCATGGAGTGTCTGTGTCTTTATCCACTGTGGAGAGGAAGAGACTTCACCGCAGTGGGGTACGAGACCGCGAGACACTTCACTGCAGTGGGATACGAGACCGCGAGACAATTTGCTGCAGTGGGATACGATACCGTGGGACACTTTGCTGCAGACGGATAGACCAGTATGGGTACTGGACATCACTCCGAAGAATATGTCGGACAGGAAGATGGATATAGAGCGGCAGCCCGGACCATTGAGATACAACGAACGAGATACCGACTGTAACCCCTACCGGTAGTTAGGAGTAGACTTGTAAACTGTGAAACTGACCGTCTGCCGGAAATATATGAGTGGCTTACTTAACAAGCACCACTAATTACTCGTTAGATTTTGGGTCTAGATCCAATATATGAGATACCAGATGAAACTAATATATAATATATCTGCAGACTCTACTGATTATAGAATGACCAGTGACAGACATTTTGAAGGGTGGGTTCCCCCTGACAGACGCACTGAAAAGGGGGGGTTAATTGGATCTAGATCCAACTTAGGAGATACCGAGTAAAATTTACACAACAATAGCACTGCACATCCTAGAATACTGTGGTGGTAATGACAGACGTTTTAGTGGGTGGTTACCCCCTGACAGACGGCCCACAACGAGTGGGGAGGGGAAGGCAGGATCTGCATCCAACATTGGAGTTACCAAGTAAAATTTGTACTACAATTGCACTGCACATCCTAGAATGCTGTGATGGTAATGCCAGACATTTTAGTGGTTGGTTACCCCCTGACAGACACCCCACAACGAGTGGGGAGGGGGAGGGGGAGACAGGATTTGCATCTAACATGGAGATACCAAGTAAAATCTGTACTACAATAGTTCTGCACATCCTAGAGTACTGTGGTGGTAATACCAGACATTTTAGAGGTAGTTACCCCCTGAGAGACAGCCCACAACGAGTGGGGGGGAAGGGGGAAGGGGAGGGGGAGACAGGATCTCTATCCAACATCATAGTACCAAGTAAAATTTGTACTATAATAGCACTGCACTTCCTAGAGTACTGAAGTGGTAATGACAGATATTTTAGTGGGTAGTTACCCCCTGACAGGCACCCCACAACGAGGGGGGGGGAAGGGGGAGCCAGGAACTGCATCCAACATTGGAGATACCAAGTAAAATTTGTACTACAATAGCACTGCACATCTCAGAGTACTGCGGTGGTAATGACATATTTTAGTGGGTGGTTTCCCCCTGACAGACACCCCACAACGACTTGGGAGGGGTGGGGGGGAGAGCCAGGATCTGCATCCAACATTGGAGATACCAAGTATAATTTGTACTACAATAGCACTGCACATCCTAGAGTACTGTGGTGGTAATGACAGACATTTTGAGGGTGGTTACCCTCTGGCAGACACCCCACAACGAGTAGGGAGGGGGAGAGGGAGGGGGAGACAGGATCTGCATCCAACATTGGAGATATAAAGTAAAAATGTTTACCACAATAGCACTTCATATCCTAGAATGCTGTGATGGTAATGCCAGACATTTTAGTGGGTGGTTACCCTTCTACAGACATAACCTACGATTGGAAGGGAGTGGTGGGACACCTTGAAATATTTCAAAATCTATCATAGGCAATATTAATATTAGAAATATGGTAAGTATCTGAAAATCATGTGCCTTATAAAATGTAAAAGGCAAAAAATTCAAGAAATATTGTGATGTTTCAGGATAAGAATTACTGCCGGAGTTATTTTTCAAAATTCCTATTAAAGTATGGAATATTTCATTTCATTAATTTCATCATATCTATATAAATACTAAGTGTGAGACTTACTAGACTTGGTCTACTTTCTATAGTTTCTCACATACACACATACACACACACACACACACACACACCACACACACACACACACACACACACACACACACACACACACACACATATATATATATATATATATATATATATTATATATATATATATATATATATATATATATTAGTATATTACTATCCTTTGGTTTGGAGTTATTACTTCACACAAAGTATTTTATCTGAATGGGAGGGGGTCACAATTGGCAACAGCTGCAAGTATGTGTGCTGACCCATTTTTGAATAATTAAACCAGTCATATGGTGCTACTCTCAGTTCCTCTAAAAAAAGAAATGTAAGATAAGTATTCTCGCTTTAATAGCGTCTTTGGTCATTTTCTTTTCTTGCCTATAGTTAGGACACTGCAGCCATGTCGAGGTTCGTAGCCCAACGTGTCTTACCATAAATGAATTTTTCTTTAGTTGCTGTTGGTTCGTGTGGATGAAATGAAATTTTTATCGGATATGGGAATTCGATTGATATCAAGACCAAAGTCCCATCATAAAGGGCCGTTTTAACACCCGCACATTCACAAAGAGATGATGTATCACAACACAAATAATTACTGGAAACTGAAAGGTGAATGAATTGTTCAGGATAAGCTAACTATAAAGATTAAAACATTTTCCCCCATTTTATTCCCCCTCCCGAAGTTGACGATCATACAAATTGGAGCTCCTGACTCCCAAATTAAGTTGGCCAATAATATCATGTAAGTTATCTAATAGTCTATCTTGGGAGTAGACCCTCTCTCAAACATGTCTTGTTGAAAAGGATTGCTGCATCAGCTCCATTAATTTTGTATAGAGTCTTCTCTATTTTCCTTATTAAGGATTTCTCAATGTTGCTGAAACTGGCAAGCAACGTGCCAAAGGGGATCGTCAAATCCAGTGTAGTCATATTGAATTGTCTTTATTGTTTTGCTATATACATATATTACTGCTAAAAGTTTCTCTCTCTCTCTCTCTCTCTCTCTCTCTCTCTCTCTCTCTCTCTCTCTCTGACGTTTCGCCCAGATCTGCCAGGGCATGGTCACAGCGATGGTTGCTGGAGGACTGAATCTTAGTGTTGTTGTTGTTTTTGATTTAGCTGACCTTGTGTCAGCACGGGCTCTTGCTCACAGAGCAGCCCGTAACCTCTTAGTGGTGAGTCCTTCGCTATATATCATGGTCGTGCGGGCGCTCACGGATGCTCCTGCAGGACCCGGAGGGTGCACGACTTTTCATTGGCTGGCGGCCAGGCGTCGGAAATTCTCGAGGCGCGTTGATCTTCTCAGGTGTGTTGCGTCACCTGGAGCCGGGTTTTCATTGGCTGCGACCGTGGTGACGTCACTCCTGGTATTCTTATTTCTACCAACCTCTTCGATATTGGTCCCGTCCTGGGCGCTGGTGTTCTCGTCTGGAGGGGGGGGCTGGGTCTTCCTTACACAGGTGGGCAGCAGGAAGGGTTCCTGTGTCGTATTAAGGAAGGGTTTTTGTTCAAGGATGAATAAAGCCTCAAGGAGGCGTAGGCGTCGCTGATCGGGGGCTCTTCCAATTATCTTTGTGTTTTTTTACGATATCCTCACGCACGACGTGCTGTTGGTGGGCGGTGAGGGCGTGGTGTTTTATGGCAGCGTTTGTCTCTTAACTTCCCGCCGGCACGCACCACAGGCAGCCTATGTAATGTGTTTCAATACATTCTATCGATGCTGGCTTTGACGACCATTATTCGGCTAGTTTTCTCCCTAGTAATATATTTTTCTTTATTTCTTCATTATATCCAGTAGACAGGCACTAACATCATATTATATCCTCACATTTGTTCAATGCATTTACCATTGTTAATATGATTTATAATGCGTCTCCAACAGTCATAAAAATTCGACAACCGAATGTGCAAAATATATCAGCTGTGTGCAAGGCATAGGGCGTCAATCACTGGAGTAGCGATCTCCCTGCCGAGAGTGACTTCTTTATTATTATTATTTTTTTTTTTTTTTTTTTTTCTTGGCTCTATCACAGTCCTCCAATTCGACTGGGTGGTATTTATAGTGTGGGGTTCTGGGTTGCATCCTGCCTCCTTAGGAGTCCATCACTTTTCTTACTATGTGTGCCGTTTCTAGGATCACACTCTTCTGCATGAGTCCTGGAGCTACTTCAGCCTCTAGTTTTTCTAGATTCCTTTTCAAGGATCTTGGGATCGTGCCTAGTGCTCCTATGATTATGGGTACGATTTCCACTGGCATATCCTATATCCTTCTTATTTCTATTTTCAGATCTTGATACTTATCCATTTTTTCCCTCTCTTTCTCTTCAACTCTGGTGTCCCATGGTATTGCGACATCAATGAGTGATACTTTCTTCTTGACTTTGTCAATCAACGTCACGTCAGGTCTGTTTGCACGTATCACCCTATCCGTCCTGATACCATAGTCCCACCCAGAGATCTTTGCGTGATCGTTTTCTATCACTCCCTCAGGTTGGTGCTGCGTACCACTTATTACTGCAAGGTAGCTGATGTTTCTTGCACAGGCTCCAGTGGAGGGCTTTTGCCACTGAATCATGCCTCTTTTTGTACTGGGTCTGTGCAAGTGCCGGGCATTCGCTTGCTATGTGGTTTATGGTTTCATTTTTCGTATTGCACTTCCTACATATGGGAGAGATGTTATTTCCATCTATCGTTCTTTGAACATATCTGGTTCTTAGGGCCTGATCTTGTGCCGCTGTTATCATTCCTTCAGTTTCCTTCTTTAGCTCTCCCCTCTGTAGCCATTGTCATGTGTCATCGCTGGCTAGTTCTTTAGTCTGTCTCATGTATTGTCCGTGCATTGGTTTGTTGTGCCAGTCCTCTGTTCTGTCTGTCATTCTCCTGTCTCTGTATATTTCTGGGTCTTCGTCTACTTTTATTAGTCCTTCTTCCCATGCACTCTTTAGCCACTCGTCTTCACTGGTTTTCAGATATTATTATTATTATTATTGTACTTAGGAAGCAGACCCTCTCTCAAGCATACTTTATTAAAAGTAATGGCTACTTCAGCAGCATTACACTTGTAGAGATTCTTCTCTATTTTCCGAATAGCGGCTTTTTCCGTGCTACTTAGACAGGCTAGTAGAGCGCCTATGGAGGTCATGATCAAATACAGAGCCAAAATTGGTGTATATATTTGAATTTTACAGATAAACTATGATACCATAGTTATCAAAGTCATTAACGATATATATATATATGTCTCTCTCTCTCTCTCTCTCTCTCTCTCTCTCTCTCTCTCTCTCTCTCTCTCTCTCTCTCTCTCTCTTGAAGCAAGCGAGCTTTCGTCTGGAGCTGCCAGACATCCTCGGGCTAGGAAGCTGAGGGTGGACTGATCTTGAAGCGGTGTCCGTCCTCGTTTATATTTGGAGTTGACAGCAGGGGGTCCGCCCCATGCTGATCTACTATTGGCTGGTGGCGGTAGGTCTTCGTTTTCATTGGTGGCTTGAACCGGGTCTCAAGCCACTTTCCATGCGTTGATGGTTGCGATATTGTAAGTCCTGCAGCCGCCTAGACCTCCTTAGCGGCGCGGTTACGTCGATGGGCGTTTCGCTATGCTGCGGGACGTCACGGCTAACTTGATTATGATTGGCTGCGGGAGTATCTCGTTCGGGGGCGTCGTCTTCCGTGGAGTTGTCGTGCTCGGTGGTGTCATTGTTGGTGGCAGGTCTTCTCATACTCGTAGGGAGGAGAAATTCTTCCTGCGTCGTATTTAGTGTAGGTCTTACTTGCTGGATGAGAAGCGCCTCCAGCAGGCGTAACCGACGGGCATCAGGGGCCTTCCCGATGATCTTCGTGTTTTGGATGATCACATCCCGGGTGATGGCCTCTTGATGTTTGGTGCGTGCGTGATTTTTGATAGCCCCCTCTTGGGGGCTATGTACCCCCTCTTGGGGGCTATGTACCGCCAAAAGGACGGCGTAGCGATGGGCTCCCCACTGGGGGTACTCTTCGCTAACTTTTACATGGGAACCGTGGAGGAACGAGTCTTCGCTAGGATGCAGCAACCCCGCAGATATGGATGATATATCGACGACATCTTTGTTCAAGTCGACGCCGAGAATGAGGTAGAAGCCCTCCGTCAGGCATTTCAGCAGTGCAGCGTGCTGAATTACACTGTTGAATACAGCACCGACGATCGGCTCCCCTTCCTCGACGTCCTTGTGAGTAAGACGGAAGACGGCCTCCGTACTTCCGTCTACACAAAGAAAACCAACCTAGGACTTTGCCTCAATGGTGACAGCGAGTGCCCCGCCAGATTCAAAAGCACGACCGTCAGGGCCTTCGTCAGGAGAGCCCTCTCCCACTGCTCGACCTGGCAGGACACTCATCAGGAACTCGACCGCGCCTCCCAAGTACTCGTAAATAACGGGTATTCAAATAAATTAATAAGCAGAGAAGTCCGTACAAGCCCTGGAGAAATGGTACTGGTAGTGAGAGCCCGCAACCCCGCCCCCAGGATAATATCAAGCTGTATTATAAAGCCTTCATGAGCTCACATTACCGTGAAGAAGAGGACTCAGTCAAGAAAATTATTTCTGAAAACGTATCCCCGACCGACGACACCAAAAATATCGACCTAATTATCTACTACCAGAATCGGAGGACGCGCGACCTAATTATGAAAAATAACCCCTCTCCACAGGTACGAGACCCCCTGAAGCAGACGCATGTGGTGTACCAGTATACATGCCCAGTCCGCGGTTGCAGCGGCGCCTACGTTGGTATGACCACCATGCGCCTGTCGAAGAGACTCTCGTGCCACGCCCAAGAGGGGGCTATCAAAAATCACGCACGCACCAAACATCAAGAGGCCATCACCCGGGATGTGATCATCCAAAACACGAAGATCATCGGGAAGGCCCCTGATGCCCGTCGGTTACGCCTGCTGGAGGCTTCTCATCCAGCAAGTAAGACCTACACTAAATACGACGCAGGAAGAATTTCTCCTCCCTACGAGTATGAGAAGACCTGCCACCAACAATGACACCACCGAGCACGACAACTCCACGGAAGACGACCCCGCCCCGAACGAGATACTCCCGCAGCCAATCATAATCAAGTTAGCCGTGACGTCCCGCAGCATAGCGAAAACCGCCCATCGACGTAAACCTGCGCCGCTAAGGAGGTCTAGGCGGCTGCAGGACTTACAATATCGCAACCATCAACGCATGGAAAGTGGCTTGAGACCCGGTTCAAGCCACCAATGAAAACGAAGACCTACCGCCACCAGCCAATAGTAGATCAGCATGGGGCGGACCCCCTGCTGTCAACTCCAAATATAAACGAGGACGGACACCGCTTCAAGATCAGTCCACCCTCAGCTTCCCAGCCCGAGGATGTCTGGCAGCTCCAGACGAAAGCTCGCTTGCTTCAAGAGAGAGAGAGAGAGAGAGAGAGAGAGAGAGACATATATATATATATATCGTTAATGACTTTGATAACTATGGTATCATAGTTTATCTGTAAAATTCAAATATATACACCAATTTTGGCTCTGTATTTGATCATGACCTCCATAGGCGCTCTACTAGCCTGTCTAAGTAGCACGGAAAAAGCCGCTATTCGGAAAATAGAGAAGAATCTCTACAAGTGTAATGCTGCTGAAGTAGCCATTAATATTATTATTATTATTATTATTATTATTATTATTATTATTATTATTATTCGACCCAATTTCACAGAGAAAAATTACCTTACGAAAACACACCTAAGCACTCCAACCATTGTGGTCAGGCCTAAGCATCTGCTCTTGGATCTAAGCAGTGTCAATCATAAATGGTTCCAGTGTAAATACAGGACTTTCTTTGCATAGGTAGCGAAGCACTAACTAAACAGTAATGTACAATCACTAACCACCAACACTCACAATGCACTTACTCAGTAAGCACTCACACTTGCATACATTCACTATACACACACACACACACACACACACACACTTAACATACACTCACACACACTCTCAATAACACTCTGAATACCCAACACTCACTAGGCACTCACTATACACTAAATGCTCACTAAACACTTGAAATACTAAATTTACTAAATATTCATTATACCCCAAACACTCAGTAAACATTCACTAAACACTCACTTAATCCTAAACATTAATTAAACACTAAACATTCACTAAACCCCAAACACTCATTAAATACTAGCTTATCAAACCCTAAATACTTATTAAATACTAAACAGTGAATGAACATCCACTCATTAAAAACTTAATAAACACTTACATACTAAAAATTTGCTAAACACTAACATTCACAAGACATTCACTAAACGCTCACTTAAAATTCGCAAAACTTTCACTAAACACTCATGAATACTTACACACTAAATTCGCAAAACTTTCATTAAACACTCATGAATACTTACACACTAAATATTCACTAAACACTACCATTCACAAGACGTTCACTAAACGTTCACTTAACATTCACAAAACATTACTAAAACCCTTAAGAATAAACATTCACTGAATACTTACACAATAAACATTCAATAACATTCACAAAACATTCACTAAACCCTAAAGACTCGGTAAACATTCACTGAATACTGACACATTAAACAGTCACTAAACCCTAAACATTCATCAAACACTTAATCATAAACATTCACGAAACGCATACTCACTAAACCCTAACAATTCGCTAAACACTGACTCATTAAACATTAACGATAGAAAAAATTGACAATCGCATTAACTTTTCATTTCTCTTGTTTTCTTTACATTAATGCAAGGTGATTATGTATTTTTTTTTTTGTCTAGTTTGCTCTTGTATTTATTCATAATCTTCTTGAGAGAATGGAAATGTTCGAAATAACTTGGTGTGTAGAGATATTGTTTAAAAAAGAGAGATCCACTGTGTCCTTCCTCAGCCAGGTGTATTATGTCTGACGAATTTTACGCCAGCCGAAAAAAAATCGACTATAGTAACAACAATATTCATTCATAAAACTGATAATACAAAAATGTATCCATGATTTCATTAGCATGAAAGTCAGTTGAAACCAAAAGAAGGTAGTCCTGCTTCGATAAAACAAACCGAGTAGGCTGTAGCTAAATTATTATGATCTGTACCCTGACTATAGCGTATATATTACATATGTATTACAATCTATTTAATGTGTGCGTAACTCTATTTAACAAATGTTATGTACATAGACATTTTACAGCAATAACTCTAATAATGATAAGAACTTATATGCTACTTTATAGTGTCAGTCTTCCAACCACCGCTACATTAATTTTCATATCGTAAGCAAAGCTAAAGCGAGTAGGGGAGACCGGGGCTAGTTGGCACACTTATTACAATTTTGGTCATTGCGAATATAAAACAAACTTGTTGCAAAATTCTTACCACCATTGAAAAATATTAACATTCGTCTTTATCATAGAGCAAAATAATTGTTGTTTGCTTTCAACATAAGATCACGATAAGCTTTAGAAAAAAATAACTTTTCGTGCCACTTGCCCCACGGGGTAAGTTGGCACACATTATGGGGTAAGTTGGCACATTGATAATTAAAAGAAAATTACTACATTGCATTTAAATCAAATAGCAAATATACCCTCTGAATTTCCAAAATACAAAATATAAGGCATTAGTATTACTTCAGATCATCATCTAGTTGTAATTGTGGCAGGTGTGAAATAAATCCTCGTCATAGTCTTCATGCTCCCACATGTTACATGCCCTGCACTGGACCCACACTTCTCCTGGCTTACCAAACACAGGCTCTCTTCAGCTGAGCTTTCTTCTAGATCAACAAGAGCAGTTCTTAAACTCTGTATCATGCTGATGACTGATCTGAAGCCCATGTGTCTTTTCGGACATCTCTCAATCTGTTACATAACCACCCGTAAAATCAAAATCTTGAAATAGTCTGTAATTCAGAGTTGAAATTCCATCAATCCTAAACCCATTGGAAACATCAGGATAAGTGACAGCTAGAGGTAAAGCCGAGGAAACTTTACCAGGAATGTCACAGATGGGCATACTTGATCCTGGATTACCAGTCTTCCACGAATCACATGCCCTGTTAACACATTTCTTCAGATGTCTATAAACACTAAAATCCAGGGGCTGCAACTTGTGAGAACAATGTGGAGGAAATGATAGGACATTAATATCATTATCCTTCCAAAAATCCAGAAACAAAACGTAAATTATATAAATAAATAGGCTTACTATTGTTATCAAATAACGTGTGCCAACTTGCCCCATTTATTTTGAGCCAACTTGCCCATCCCTACCATTTGGTACAAAAACGATTACCAGTCCACACCAAGAAACCTTGAATTAATAATTTTAATGCTATAGAATCTTTAAACCATAAGGAAAACTATGCTATCATTGAAAACTAATCTTTATGAATGTATAGTTGTTATAGCAAATAACAGAAAGATTAAAATATTTACTTACTACCATCAAAATAAAGAATTGTCTCATAAATTCGAGCTCCTACGTTCTATCTCTATAGAATTTTGCTGGTAATTGAGGAACCACGTGGCAATTACACAGTATATGTATTGCAGTCATCCTATTGGTAAACTTTAAAGTCATGTTGAGTGTGCCAACTTACCCCTGTAGCCAACTAGCCCCGGGCTCCCCTACTATAATTGAAGTCAGTTGCTTGCTTGACAAAATAATAATATGACAGAATTATTATGGGCCTACAGATGACTGTTATTTATATGAAACAAATAAATTATTTTTGTGTTAGATCAGCCATCGTCAACCGGGGTTCCGTGAACGATCGCCAGGTGTTCCGTACGAATTCATGTTTTATTTAATTATTTGTTATTTATAAGTATATATTTTTCGTTAAACATGGCGTGAGAAATCGTAGTCCTATAATTTACTTTATCGTAACATATCGCTCGAGATTTTTTCCCTCTGTTTGACTAAAGGTAATTAATGCAATGCTTACATATATATATATATATAATATATAAGTATATATATATATATATATATATATATATATATATATATATATATATATATATATATATATATATATAGTAATATATATATTATATATTATATATATATATATACATATATAATATATATATATATATATATATATATATATATATATATATATATATATATATATATATATATGTGTGTGTGTGTGTGTGTGTGTGTGTGTGTGTGTGTGTGTGTATTGGGGTTCCTTGGGATGAGGAAAATTGTCTCAGGGGTTCCTCAAAGTGTCAAAGGTTGGGAAACACTGTGTTAGATAAATACAAAGGATATAGAAAGGATAAAAATATTTATTAAATATATCACGATAATGTATAATACGGGTCAATAGTAGCCCACTATACTAATCTAGACATTCATTATCAGGGCTTGCCCTTCCCCCTGCCCACCTGTTAGGGTGTGTCTGTCAGGGGGAAACCAACCACTAAAATGTCTGTCATTACCATCACAGCATTCTAGGATGTGCAAGTGCTATTGTAGTACAAATTTTACTTGGTACTATGATGTTGGATAGAGATCCTGTCTCCCCCTCCCCTTCCCCCCCACTCGTTGTGGGGTGTCTCTCAGGGGGTAACTACCTCTAAAATGTCTGGTATTACCACCACAGTACTCTAGGATGTGCAGAACTATTGTAGTACAGATTTTACTTGGTATCTCCATGTTAGATCAAATCCTGTCTCCCTCCCCTCCCCACTCGTTGTGGGGTGTCTGTCAGGGGGTAACCAACCACTAAAATGTCTGGCATTACCATCACAGCATTCTAGGATGTGCAGTGCAATTGTAGTACAAATTTTACTTGGTAACTCCAATGTTGGATGCAGATCCTGCCTTCCCCTCCCCACTCGTTGTGGGCCGTCTGTCAGGGGGTAACCACCCACTAAAACGTCTGTCATTACCACCACAGTATTCTAGGATGTGCAGTGCTATTGTTGTGTAAATTTTACTCGGTATCTCCTAAGTTGGATCTAGATCCAATTAACCCCCCCTTTTCAGTGCGTCTGTCAGGGGGAACCCACCCTTCAAAATGTCTGTCACTGGTCATTCTATAATCAGTAGAGTCTGCAGATATATTATATATTAGTTTCATCTGGTATCTCATATATTGGATCTAGACCCAAAATCTAACGAGCAATTAGTGGTGCTTGTTAAGTAAGCCACCCATATATTTCCGGCAGACGGTCAGTTTCACAGTTTACAAGTCTACTCCTAACTACCGGTAGGGGTTACAGTCGGTATCTCGTTCGTTGTATCTCAATGGTCCGGGCTGCCGGTCTAATAGGTCATCGCAACCATATCCTTCTTTCCCTCTGGGACTGCCCACAGGTCCTTGGAACCTCATTTCCCTGGACCAGTGGTGGATGCTTGCAAGATGTGTTGGCTTACCCAGCTCCTTGACAGGACAAGTTGCATCTCGTCCAGTTGTAGAGGTAAGAAGGATGCGAGAGTGACTGGCTCTCCCCCTTCCACGCCTCATCTCTCCATTCCTCGTCCTTCGGGTTGAGGATAGGACTTGAACTCACACTGGCTGGTTGGACGATTGATGCGGTAAGCATCCTTTTTATGTTTCTTATCAGAATCATAGAAGCAATCCCGCTCCTTCCTCTAGCAAGGGGAAGAAGGAGACTGAAAATAATGCAAACCCTTCCCAGAACTTTGCATTAATGTCTCCGACGCCAATATTCTTCACAGCCCTTTTTCGGATGAGTCACGATCCCTCACTCATTTCAGAAAGGCCTAGAAGTCTGACTTGATCATGCAGCTCTTATACTCCGATCAAGTTGTCAGAGGCAGCAGGGCACTCCTCCTCGCTCGTACGACCAGGAGGAGTAGCCTAAGTGCACAGAACTCCAGTCAGTTTTAGAGGCTCACTCAGATCCCTCCCACCAATCAGTGAGTCTTCCTATTGTCAAAGGACCGAAAGGTTTGTATTACGTATTGGAACAAGTAACAATTTGTCGAAAACTTGTATTTTTCCTAACTATACAAACCTGAGGTCCTTGAACAAATACGTATGCCCACCTCATGCCACCCCTCAATCTGAACCTGGGCTGAAAGGCAAAGTGGAGTGTTTACATCCAGGCAGGCTAGCCTACCCACCTGCCCCACGGTAGTTACTGCCTAACTACCTTGTTGAAGATTCAACGGCCGTAATTCCAGCTACGCCGAAAGTATATTCCTATTGTTAAAGGACCTCAGGTTTGTATAGTTAGGAAAAATACAATTTTCGACATTGTTCTTTATTGGCTATTTACCCATTAACTGAAAAAAAAAAAAAAAAATAGCCGGTACCGTATTTTGGCTTTAAACCTTCACCAATAATTATCGTCAGAATGACGACTTCATGAGGCTCCACCCACTTTGGCCTCATTATAATTCAGGATAACACTGAAGGCTATCATGGGCATTGTTGGATTAGAAAATTTAACTTCTGGCTATAAAAACTCATTTCTCAAATAGTTGTAAGAAGTGCTAAATGATCAAGGATCCCAGCAGTTGGCGTAAACGTTTAATTCGTGTATATTACTGCTATTACTACAGTAGTATTACTACGCTAGCACAGATACCCCACCCACATCTATGTATCGTTCTGCCATTCGTAAAGTCTTTATATCCAACACGGTCGTACGCTCTAAAGAAGAAGAAAAAAAATTATATCGGATAATCCGTTGGTCTGCTGGAGATTTTAGCATATATAAGCTTGTATTTACTTTGGATAAAAAATTTATTTTAACAAAAATAGTTATATAAAGACTGTTTACATACAATCTCTCTCTTTCTCTCTCTCTTGGTGCCATAGTGAATAGTTAATGGAAATGTTCAAAATCCTGAATGACATTACAAGTATTATAATCACTTTACGCTAAATACAAATCAGACCATATACATTGGATTTAAACTAAAAACTGAATAATTACCTATTCAGGCTATAGTAAGTATGGCCACAGGCTTTCTCTTGACTGTTGCAAGTCGTAAGACAAAAAGGATTTTGACGTAGGAAAAATCTATTTCTGGGCGAGGAAGCCGTGTCGCCCAGTGAAATATGTCTCCTTTAGCACTATCTCTAGTAAAATATTGCTATAGTACCAGAGAACTGCTAAATTGGACATGTCAGAAACCTCTGACTCGCTCACCTATAAAAAAGGTGTCGGTATAAAACTGGGGCGAGTGTTAAACACTACCACAGCAACCCCTCCAATTAGCCTTTTCCTCATCAAAAGACCCTAAATACGGGGAGCCGACCCATAGGTCACGCCCAGCTACCCCGTTGAAGGCGTCTGTGACGTCATACTTATCGATAGCATTGAAGCTTGGTGCATAGCAAGGGGGGGGAAGGAAACCAGGGGGGGATTTCACTGGGCGACACGGCTTCCTCGCCCAGAAATAGATTTTTCCTACGTCAAAATCCCTTTTCTGGGCTCAGCCGTGTCGCTCCGTGAAATTGTACCAGAGAAACACCAAGCTACATCCCCCTGAAATGAAATACAATATTAATTTGAACTCAGAAGGGTTAAAGAAATAAAAAATTAGTCTAGAATTGGAAAAATACAATTTATTTACAAAAAAAAACGTCATATAGCAATAACATGTGTCAACAAAACACACACATAATAAAATAATTACCAATAATTTGTATAAAAGTAACACTGTACATCAATTCTAATAATAAAAGACATTTGCTGAGGTAGGTAGAATGTTAATGAGGCTGGCATAATGGAAAAGATTCATATGACACAAGGACAGTACTATATTGATGTTGTAGCAGGAGACACTGGTCTCCCTACAGCTATTGCATGATATTTTAGATCCTCCAAAGTCTTAAGGTAATGCTTTTTGAAAACCGAGGGTGACTTCCAACCGGTATACTTCTTTAGATCATCAAAGTTCATATATTTGAAGAAATTTACAGAAGTTGCTATAGCCCGAATGTCATGCACCTTGGGAAATGACCCTGGGCTGGCTTTCTTGATAAAATACAAAATCTGCTGCCTAATGCCCTTTGGAGATATCGTACCACCTCCGTTTCAAATGAAAAGGGGGCCTTCGGAATAGGTAGATGTTCTAGATAAATAGTTCCTAAGAGTCTTAACAGGACATAAAGATGGATCCTGCTGAAGCAGAACAATCTTCCATGGGGACCACCTTACCAAAGGGTCTTCATTCTTAGCCAGAAATTCTTTATTTGGCGAAAGCAACACGTCACCCGAAGAAAGGAACTCTATATGCCCTTGGTCCCTAGATAAAGATGACAGCTCCGAAATCCTGGCACCTGAAGCCAGACTCAATAAAAACAGTGTCTTACGCAAAATGGTTTGGTAATCACATTTGAAGTTGTCTGTCTCCGAGGCCAACCTGAGAACATCGTTAAGAAACCATGACACTGACGACGGCCTGTGAATGGGCCGCAGGCGTGCACATGCCCTTGGGATTGAGCTGACTTAGTGGTTGTTATTGTGGCAGCTGCCAAGCCTTGTTCGAACAGAGTCCTGAAGAAGGTTATAGCCACGTTCATTGTCATTACCTTGATATTTGATTCCCTGAGAAAAGTAGACAACTTCTTAACTGCTGAATCATACTGGCGAAGTGTAGATTCCCTTTTGTCTGACTCCAAGAACAAAATGTTCTGTGGATCAATGTCCCCTACTCTCCTACCCGCAAACTTCATGAAATCCATAAAGTTAGGGTTTTGTGAAGACCTGAGGAATCGAACACAGTCCTCGTTTGAACTTGTTGCGACAGCTTCAAGTCCGGGAGAGGGTGAGGACGAAGACCTAGTTCCAGGAGAAGGGGAAACCAATTGCTCTTGGGCCAGTGAGGAGCTATGAGAGCTACCTGACCTTTGAAGGCTCTCAACTTGTGCAGCACCTTCAGGAGAAGGTTCACTGGAGGAAATAAATAAACCTTCCTCCACTGGTTCCAATCTATACTCAGGGTGTCCGTAGAGTATGCCAGAGGGTCCAGATTTGGGGCTACGTAACAGGGCAGCTTGTGGTTTGCCTCTGTAGCAAACAGATCTACTTCCAGATCTGGTACTTTCCTGCAAACCCTCTTGAAGGATTCCTGGTCCAGTGACCATTCTGACTCCAGGGGGACTGATCGAGACAGTGCGTCTGCCACTACATTGTGGACTCCTGCCAGATGGGTAGCCGATAGATGCCAGGTGTTTTTGGCTGCTAGAGAAAAAATTGCTATCATCATGTGGTTCACGTGACTTGACTTTGAACCACCTCTGTTTATACAGTGTACCACTACTGCACTGTCGAGAACCAACCTGATATGAGTCTTTTTCGGAGGGCGAAGCCTTTTTAAAGTCAGAAACACTGCCATAGCTTCCAGGATGTTGATGTGAAGCTTTTGGAACTGAGGTGACCGAGTTCCCTGAACCTTCTCGTGCTGTGAATAACCTCCCCAACCTGTCAGTGATGCGTCCGTATGAACCACTAGGGACGGGGGAGGGAACTGCAACGGTAACTCTTTGGCTAGGTTTGCGGCCTTTGCCCATGGGCACAGACGTTTCCTGAGAATCAGAGGTATCCGGGCGAACTTGTCCCGACACTTGGCATTGGCCTTTGAACGCCAAACTCGATTGATGTCTTTCAGCTTGGCTTTCAACAGAATGTCCGTTGCCGAGGCAAACTGGAGCGAGCCTAGGATCCTCTCCTGATTCCTTCTCGAAGTCTTTTTGCATTTTAAGAATTGTCTTGTTGCCTTGGCAATCTCCTTCCTTTTCCCTGCTGGAATGGAAAGAGTGTGTGAATCCAAGTCCCAATGGATACCTAGCCACTGGAACTTGGACTCCGGAGTCAACCGGGACTTGGTCCTGTTGATCTTGAACCCTATATATTCCAGGAAAGACATGACCTTGTCCGTGGCTTTCATACACTTGTCTTTGTCCATCTCCCAGATTAGCCAGTCGTCTAGGTACGCCACCACCAATATACCCTGAGACCTTAGCTCCTGCACCACTGCCTCCGCCAGTTTCGTGAAGACCCTTGGGGCTATATTCAGCCCGAAGGGCATCACGTTGAAGGAGTAGGCTTCTTTCCCTAGTTTGAAGCCCAGGAATGGTCGGAAGTGCCGAGCTATTGGGACATGATAATAGGCGTCTGTAAGATCTATAGAGGTGGTGACGGCCCCACGGGCAAGTAAGGTTCGTACCTGAGAGATGGTCAGCATTTTGAACTTGTCGCAACGAATATATAAGTTTAAACGGGACAAGTCTAAGATCACGCTTCTTTTGTCGGTCCCTTTCTTTGGGACACTGAATGGACAACCCTGAAATTTCAAGTTCTTTGTCCTGGAGACTGCTCCCTTCTGGAGAAGGTCCCTGGAGTAATCCATCAACTCTTGCGTTGGTTCCTGATAGAAGGTGATGGGTGGAGGAGGACCCTTGATCCAACTCCAGCCTAGGCCCCTGGATACTATGCTTTTCGCCCAACTGCTGAACCCCCAACGATGTCAAAAGAGGTACAGCCTGCCTCCTACCTGAGAAACTTCATTGAGATGCTGAGGGTCGGGATCCTCTTCCTGACCTTGCACCTCTAGCTCGCCCTTGGGCTCTGGCTCCTCCACGCTGACGAAAGGATCCTCTAGCCCTGCCACCCCTAGCAACCCTGGTAAAGGGGTTAAATGCCTGACTCTCATAGACCGGGTTAAAAGCGGGCGACACTGAATACTGTGAGGGAACCTGTTGGTTAGTCGACGGCGAAAGGAAGACAAATTGATGCTGTTGTTGAGGCTGAGCCTTAGAAGTCGAAGGCTGGGATACTTGCTGAATTGGTACAGCTTGTAGCACAGGATGCTGTTGCGGAACTTGGAAAGGTTGGAACCTCCTTTGTCTCTTCCTAGCCCTAAAACTGGAAGAAGAAAACTCTAATTTCCTTTTGAAAGGAATGCCCCAACGCAACCTGATGCTTTGATTAAGACGTGATGCCTCGTTCTGAACCTCGTTTACTGCCGAAGCTGGGAAGAGATCTGCACCCCAGATTGAGGAAGCCAGAAGCTTGTTGGGTTCGTGCCTGATCGTAGCTTCAGATAATAGAACATGCTTTCTGCAATTTCTCCTAGCAACCGCAAAGTCGTACAGGTCACATTGCATTCCCGAAAGTAACGACTTCACAATGACATTAAACAGCGGCTCCTGAGCGTACTCCAGAGCCGCTGTCTCTGTCATCACTAGGGAGTTAAGAGACTTTGCGAGACGTGTCCTAGCATCAAATTCTGCTTGGATCAGTGCGTCTGACAGCTTAGGGAGGCGCTCACTAAACAAGGTGATTGCACAGTCTGGCTTCAGCTTGCCTACCGAGAATGTAGCCGGCAAATCCTCCCACAAATCCTCCCTACCTGGGAGTAGCAATGATCTGGGATTTGTCTCCCTAAGCTGGGGCATGGGCTCCTCCCGAGTCACTGCCTGAAGGGTAAGTTCTGCCACCTTTGATGTAAAAGGTAAGGGGCTCCCGTCATCAGTCGTGAACATTGTGAAAGGGCTTTTAAATGCTGTTACCCTAGTATTTGAGCAGTTCCACTCTTCTAGGCTCCGTACCCATGCTTGCTGAGCCTGGTCTCTAAAAAGGATAACAGTCTCCTTGGGGACCTTATCCTCTCTAATCAGAGCTGCCTCCGTAAGCCTAACATAACCTATAAATGGTGGCTGTAACTCTTCTGGGAAGAACTCGAAATCCTCGAGTCTACGTGTGCCACAACCTTCTATAGTCAACATCCCGTTGACAAACGGAGCGAAGTTCGCCACCCTCCAAGGATTACCAGGGTGAAACGGAGGGAGCGTGGACCCGTCAGGCATGCTCTGACCTTGCACCCAGTTACTAGGAGGTGCTGGAACTGCCGACTCCTGCCTGAGACCTGCAATCAGGGAGTCCTGTGCACCTAATCTCTTAAACACTTCTTCAAATCTCGCTGCAACTGAACTGACTAAGCTACCAAGGCTACTGACCTGATTTAAAATATTCGTGTTGAACAGGTCCTGTCCAACTAAAGGGGAATCCTCCTGCCCCCCCTGTGGTACCTTATGAGGTATCCGATCCCTAGACATTGATGGAATGGGACTTGTGGGGCAATGGGAAGAATTCCCTCCTTGAGACCTTGGATTTGAAGACTTAGCAAGAGACTTCAGCCTAGGTTTAATATGTGTATGAACCTCTGGCACATGCCCAGGCCTTGGCTTTGTCTCTGATTTGCCTTTGAGCAAGGTTTTACCTGAAGATTTTTTCTTTAATTTAGGAATCACAGAGAAGGAATGCGACCTGGAAAGGGGCAATCCTCCTGTGAAACCCATGAAGGAATTGTAAGTAGAGGGAGAGGAAGAATCAGATTCACTCGAGGAAAGACCCCGGTGACCAACTAAGCACCTCATTAACACTGTTACCTGTACCCGTATCTAGTGTAACAGGCAAATCCTCAACCACTTCCAGTGAGACTCCTTCCAGCCCAAGGTCCGGCAACTCTGCCTCTTGCTGATCCAAAATTGAATCTTGGATTGATTTGATAATTGGTGCTGCTGCTTTTGGGTCAACGTATCCGGCAGATTTCCCGGCTGGGAAGATCAAAGCTGCCATATCTTGAGACAGAATATATGGCTTAGCCTTCCCTACGTTCCGTCCAAACCCTCCAACCCAGATCTTGAGGGTAGAGAGTGCAGCATCCTTAAGAGACTGTTCAGCCTGTAATGCAAGGAATGTGTCAATATCGAGTAAATTCCTTGAACATTATTCTTATTAATGTTGATTAATCAGTGTAATATAATTTGAAGAAATTTTTATTTTCCATTTATTTTATTTCATTTTTTTTTATTTATTTATTTATTTTATTTTTTTTTTTAATACAAGTAGTGTAACATAATTTCAACACAATATGTATAGAACAAGCAGTGCGGTAACTTACCGAAGAGGTAACCTGTTGTACCAAGTCGTAGCATGCAAAGCAGTTTTCGTGATGCCAGACCACGGAATCAGTAAGCAAAACTGCGCACGAGGCATGGCTCCAGTAAACGTCATGGCCGCACGGATCTTGCAGAGTAGCATTGCAGCCGGCAACCAGACACTGAGTGGCCTGTAAGTGCAATAATATATAAGAACCATTGCCCAAACTTATTAGGATAATTATGATAATAATGAAATATGCCAGAGCATTCCGGACTGAAACAATGAAAAAAGAACAGATAGCTAAAAATGAGCGTGCGAACACGATGAGGCTATCGTTAAGTATGCCGTCACAGACGCCTTCAACAGGGTAGCTGGGTGTGACCTATGGGTCGGCTCCCCGTATTTAGGGTCTTTTGATGAGGAAAAGGCTAATTGGAGGGGTTGCTGTGGTAGTGTTTAACACTCGCCCCAGTTTTATACCGACACCTTTTTTATAGGTGAGCGAGTCAGAGGTTTCTGACGTGTCCAATTTAGCAGTTCTCTGGTACTATAGCAATATTTTACTAGAAATAGTGCTAAAGGAGACATATTTCACGGAGCGACACGGCTGAGCCCAGAAATGCAGTTTTGCAACCATGGGGACAATTCCAAATCCTGTTAGCCATTCTTGACTGCTATGGGTTTCAGAGCCGATGGAACAAGGTGAATGAGTTTCTGTCTTGTGGATGGGCAGGGCAACATTTCGTAAAATGGTGTTTACCATGCTTACGTAATGAATGTTTTTCAACTCTTGGCTCATAATCGTTGGCCATGGCGTCGGCTAGATAATTTTTACTCTATAAAAATTAAAACTATCGGGTTTAGGTTATTGATAATGCTGACAAAATTTGTGTGGTTGTAAAATATACATATGTCAACTTTTAGCTACATCCAATGCTTTGATAAGGAGCAAAGTCCAAAAAGCCATGTTACAGAGTCCCTGAATCTCATAGTAGTTCGGCTGGTTTAGTTAAATTGATTTTACTGATAAGGATAGAGGGAACTACAGAAAAACTGGCGAGATCTTTAGTGATATTTAACAACATTGAATGAATTGAAGTTAGAATTAAAGCTGCTGCTAAGGTTTTGGCAGTAAGCATAAAGCATTCCTTGGATTTACTGCAGGTATGACTAGAAATTCATCATAGCATATTTACAATCCCAGCTGCATTGTTTGCTTATTTTACTCTTCAACCCTTCCCTCTCATCTTCCCCCCACTCAGCTTTCCAGTAGGACAATTTCTTTATCTGTATCTTGTGCTACTATCTTGTACAAGGTTTTACCATTCCTTAAAAATTTTTTGAGCCTTCTCTCTGGGAGAAGAGATGTACTCATTGGTTTGATTAAACCATTTTTTTTCTTTTAGTTCAGTTATTGCTTCATAATCTACATATTATTGACAGGGAAATCTTGAATTTTTAGTTCTTAGTGAGGTTGTGTTATTTTATTTTGCACTGGAGATGATGTAATTTGCTTAATTTATGGTACCCAATTACTCCACTGTGGAATCCAATTTTTATGAAGAAGTAAGTAACTGAATGGCTGTAAGAGTAAAACTTATTCCACTGAGAAAGTGAAATGTTTAAATTCACATATGATAATTATGTAACTGCCGAGTGTTTTAACTTTTAGAAACATATTTAGTGAATACAGTTTTGTGAGTTAACTTGAGGACATATATTTTATATATTGCAAAGTTCAATTGTTATGAAGTATTTTTTTGCCTTTTCCTGTTGATATGTTGTAGTAATGAAGGCTTTTAACCCTTTTCCTCCTCGATATTGTATTTCTATCTTAATATATAAAAATTGCAAACAGTTATACTGTTATATGTAAATAATTGCATACTTCAATATTACATCTCATCCTGTACACTTGGCCATTTATTTTTGGATGGATACTACACCACTTTCAAATAAAGCTTATAATTGGAATGTCACCATTTTGTTGAAAGTCAAAGCATTCAGTATGAAGCAGCGTTTTCTTAGAACAATTTAAATTAGCTTTAAAAACCCTGTTTTAATTGGAATTTAGGGTTTTAGGTGTTTTTGAAAGTCAAAACATGACAAAAAGCTATTATAATGCTAATAATAATGACATATTGGTCTTAAATGTTAAAATCACACATGTTAATAATAGGCACATTCCACTTTTAGTTATAGAAATGTTAAAATTAATTCTCTTCTCAGACAATGGACAGTGGAGCACCAAAACCAAATCAGACTTCATCAACCACTGAAGTTGCACCTCTAAGTCCAGATATTTTAGCAGCCCAGCAAAGTTTATCATTTTTACAAGGTTTGTCTGATTTGGATTCTGCTGCAAATGGTTTAGATGGAAGTGAGACACAAATGGCTGTAGGTAATGGCACTGGTGATTCCAAGTCAGGAGGAGGCCCATCCACACTGTTGGACGATACACCCCCTTCTGGTCTTCCTTCTCTTCCAGATCTTTTAGACCCATTTGGACCCTTAGAAGTTGGTGGGAGTGGCATAGCTGCTTCAAGCTTACCTCCCACTTTAGATCCTACTGTATCTCTTTCAAATCCACTGCTGCTACCAAGCAGCAGCACAGCAACGTCATTGCCACCTTCTTTGTCTTCCCAGCAGAGCATGGTCAGTTCTGGAGCAAGTGGTGCTGCACCATCTAGCAGTAGTTCTGTTGATTCATATTCAGGTTTCACCATTCAGGGAGGACGAATTCCAAGCATTCCATGTGATACAGGACATTTCCATAAATATTCAACTGTGCCAGATCCACTCTCTCCTCCACTTGAAGGGCCACAGCATCTCCTTCCTCCACCATTAATCCCCACAGCCTCAGGAGGGGAAGGTAGCAGCACTGGAGCCTCATCATCATCAGAAGGTAGCACCCCAAGGTCTGCTGAAAGACAGCTTAAGAAAGAAGATACAATTGACAAAGTTTATAATGTACTAGGGGATATTGTGCAGACCTTTGACAATTTGTTGTAGGATGCCACAGAAGAAATTGCTTTTGGTAATGTATAGTCAGCAGTTTGTGCAATTTTACTGCTTTATGTAGACTCTTCCAACTGGGTACAGTAGAGCATTAGATTAACACTTCCGTCCATTCGAGTGTTTCTGCCATAACCCAGTGGTTTTATTATTATTGTTGCACGCAGTTATAATTGGTTATGTGTGTGTTTTGGCAATTTTGTGAGTTGTATGGGACAAGGTACTAATTGGTTAGGAGGCTTTTGCACCACATTGATAATTATTGGTTACAGTCTTAAAGAAGTGTTTTATTATTTGCACAGTGTAGTAGTTATAGACACACAATAAGTTTTGATTAAGCAAGGCACTGGACAGTATTTTAAAAAGTTTATATTTAAAGCTTATATATTTCTAGTCAAGAGACTGGTCTATTTATTTTTAGTGATTAAGCACTTTTAAAAGTAATATTTTTTATGTTTGAGATAGATGCATATTAAACAAAAGATTTATCAATTCTTAAATTTATATAAAGACAATTGGTATTTTTATGCAGTTTATTATATGGATAAAATGATGTGCAGTAGTATGTGTTTGGTCTCCATATTTTACATTTCTTTAAGCAAAGGTAATGAAGACTGACAATTCAGACTTTATCAAAAACATTTAATTTTGAATTATGACAACAATACTTTTAGGCTTAATGTAAAGTAGTGTAGATATTAATTCTTGTAAGGAGCTTTCAGATTGCATCATTTGGTAGGGCATTCTTCCCAAAGAATGGGTTATATTTGCATATCGTAGAATGTTATTGTAGAAAGGTCAAGTTTCTTTTTTCCAAGGAATTACTTTGACGATCATTAAAGATGATGCGAGATAGTTTAATAATCAAAGTAAAGGTAGCATGAAAATTTATACCTCTGCTAACACTAGCAACACTTAAACCAAAAGCTTGGCAAGTATTATTCAAACTAATCTCATTAAATTTCCTTTGTATTACCGAGGAAAATCTTTCCTTTTGTCTTGTTTCTGAGCTTGCCAGGTAATTTTTGTAGAGTAGTAAAATGCCGTTTTATGTAGGTAGAAACAAATAGTATTGGACTCTTAGAACAAATTTATTGTTAACATTTTACTCTTCATCTTTGTTGAATAAACTCTTGAAAGCTTGTACGATGGAACAAGCGACTGTCCCTCATCCAAAAATAAAAGTACAGTATGTAATAGCATAAATTTCAGCAGAGATAGCATACCTTGAATTAAATTTCATCCTAAGTAAATTTTAAGTTTTAGAGGTCACGAGTTTATTAGCCCTTGATCTTTTTTCATTGAGGTTAATAAGTATCAGTGATGGTGATATAACCTTACATTTTATAGAAGGATCAAGGAAAGTGTGTTAATTAGATGACATTTGTATTTAAGGATACTGTTTTAATTCGGTAAGACTTAGGTCCTCGGGTGTGAAATAGTGTAAATTGATGGAAAGTATTTTGCACCATATATGATACAAACTTTTTCTTTTGTGTAGAAACAAGAACATAACATAAAGATTCTTATTTGTTATAGCATAGTGAGAATTATTTGTTATAGCATAGTAAGAAAACTACTGTAACAACTGTTTTGAATAAGAAGTATTAGATCTGAAATTAAAAGATGCTTTAATATGAATACTTGCTACCTCTATCAGAGCCTATAGTTTAAAAAGCCTATTAGATTTTACTATACAATATTGTCTAACTCATTCTCGGATATTTGTAATTTATTTTATTTTATTGAGAGTTGGAAGTGCATGTTACAAACATTTAAATGACACTCTTAAGATGAAACCGAATAGTTTGTATTGTACTAAAATCTTTTTTTATATTTTAATTATTGTATAGATGTTTAGTCACCTAAAGTACAGATAATTTTCAATTAGTAGGTCTCTACTGGTTTGCACTGGTGCTTATGTAAATGGGTTAAAATTTACTAAGGTTAGAATTGCTACTATGTCCTATGTAATGGTGCAGTCACATATAAAATAGTTTTGTAGTTTTTCTGCTGTTATTCGTTACGTACATGAATATGTTAGTTCTTAAGTTTTGCTGAGTCATGAGGGATGTACCCATCAGGTGGAATGTGGTCCAAAAGAAAATGTCTTTGGAGGCTATCCTGGTCTAACAGTATGGAGTAGGTAAGAAGGCTTTGTGTACTGTACCTCTAAATAAACCTGTGATCACTTAATTGACCAACAGAAGCATGTTATATATGTATGTTGACAGTTGTGAGAGGGTGCTGCTGTGTTTGTGTTACATGGCAGGAAATGTTTCTAAAATAACCAACATTTGTGATCTTTTCTTTATTTAATATCATTAACGCTGATGTGAAACATGCTTTCCATGTAATTAGGTACAGCAGTTTAGAAAGTGATCTTTAATTTGAACTAAGAAGTTACTAGAGGACTTGTTAGGCATTTTGATGACTTGATGTAGATATACCTTGCTGTTTAGCAAAAGATGGTAGCTAAAAAACTTCTCTTTACTCTCTTTGTGTTCAGAGTTTTAACATTTAATGAGGTAATGAACAATAGATATTGGTGCAAGAGATATTCATATGTATAATAACTGCATTAGTCTATTATGACTAGATATGCAAATTTTTCCTATGTACAGACTCTATATGATGTACCTTTTTTTTTATAAGCAAATGTGCAATTTTGACAGGATCATATGTGAAATCAGATTTTAAGAGGATCCTATATGAACTAACCAGTCTTCAAAATGTTTACATTCTAATGTGTTAACTTATTTCTGTAGTACTGCATAGTGTTGTAATATAATGAAGCTAGAAGCAGCATTTTATAATCCTGTGTATATTTGTTCCTCTGGAAATGACAACATTTTTTAATCAATTTGTATTTTTGATAGCTAACAAACTTTCAGTCTTAACAATAAGATAATCTTCTAGTGTCAGCTGGAAACAGGTTAAAAACAAAGATTGTAAAGCGAGGAATCTGTGGCATCTGGAAACTAATGCGTACACGTAGTGGATGTTAGTCACTGACCAGGCTTGGAAACTTGTGACGCACCAGTCTTTGTTTAACCGCCTTGGAGAGTAGTGTGTCGCTTTGTTCTCCTTCCCCCAAGCTAGTTTTTTTTTTTTATTGTCGCTTTGTTCTCCTTCCCCCAAGCTAGTTTTTTTTTTTTTTTATTGAAGTCTGTACATTGTTTCATGTTAATTCAGCCCAGAAGTTCCGGGGACGTTGTTTTTAGCCAGCCTTCCTTGTTTTCCATGTTGACCTGCCTTGGGACAGATGCAAAGTGCAATAGAAGTGCCTTTTTCTTCTGCTTCATCATCACTTGTGTTATGAATTACTGGTCCGTCTCCCAAAGCAATATTACCCTTTAAGAGGATGGCCCAGCTACTTTTGTTCTTTAGTATCTTGCTTTTGTTATAATGAAGATCTTTCTTTATCTTCTTACACATTTTCTGGGAACTTATTACAGTAATGTTTTAGTCTTTCATAATGGCCCAGCTACTTTTGTTCTTTAGTATCTTGCTTTTGTTATAATGAAGATCTTTCTTTATCTTCTTACACATTTTCTGGGAACTTATTACAGTAATGTTTTAGTCTTTCATAATTTTTTTGAGTTGTAGGGGTTTGTGTTGCAGACAAGTTTTTATGCTAGGATTTGGCTGTCTAGCATAGGAGTACGTTCCCATACTTCAACACTAATTTTAATGGTGTAAGATTGCAATCTTCCTGTCTGATTGCACGGACAGTCGTGATTGTCGTCTCGTCTCCTTCCGTTATTTTGGTGGAAGTGGGTTGTATGGCTCAGTACAGCTCAATCCCATCTTTTCCTCCATCTCCATATAAAAATTACTCTGAAAAACTCCCTCAGCATAGAATTCTTCTTTCCTGAGGGAGAGAACATATTATGTTTCTTTACAGGCTCTTCAGTTGTCAGCTCTGCTTCTCGTCTGGAAGTTTAGAAGCTGTGGCGTTTGCTCAGAACTTGAGAGCACCTCTGCTTCGCTTCCCTCTGACAGAAATGCCACTTCACTAATTTTTTTATTTGTGTGTTTGTGCTGTGAAGAAAGTTAGACTTTGGAAGCAGTTAGTACTATCAGCAGTGTGTTCCTTGCCGTCATCGGAGCCCCTTGCTTGCCAACACACAGCGTTGTCACGTGGGGATACTAACCTTACGGACTGTTTCGAGTGTCATCTGCCTACGATGTTAATTTAGTACCCTTTTGTTTTCAACGTTTTTCTGCACTACATGCAAGTTTCTCTCTCTCTCTGTAATAGTAATCTGCTGTGTGACGTCACAAATAGGCCTGTGACGTCATGGCTTCTGCTGACTGCATAGTTTGACATTGCTGCGTTCGACTGATGGATTTTCTTGGAAATTCTTCGCTATCTGTCACATGTCCTGGAGAGGCCCTCTGGTTGCTGTAGGAGGTGTTAGAAGGCCTTTTCGTCATCTTCGCTGTCACATCATTCTCGTACATCTCTGCCTGTGACGTCTCTCCGACTGTTGCTGTGACATAACTTCCATCATCGTCCATGAAGCCATTGCGGTTGGTTATCAACGATCAAATTTTGTTCTTCCAAGAGTTGGTTGATTGGATGGACTGTGTTTGGTAGGAAGTGTCCCAGAGTTTTTAGGAGACATCATAGGACAAAGACTTCAGTTGTATTTTCCTCCTCCTCCTCCCCTCCCATTGGGGACTTCAAGACTTGTGGCATCTTTTGAGTGAGAGAGGTGTTTCTCTATCTTCCCAGTACAGACTTGACTCTCCCCTTCAAGTACGTGAACGTGTTCCAGTCCTTGGGGCATCTTCTAAGAGTGAGAAAAGTGTTTCTACAACTTCCCCCCATGGACTCTCAAGAATGTGAAGGTGTTCCAGAATTCTAGGGGTGGTTCTTCATTCCCTCGGCCTGTACGAGTTCGTTGCATGATGAGACGTCTCCTATTTAGGGGGAGAAAGTAAACAAAGCCATGGATCCTTGCTTGCCCATGTATGTGGTCCTTCAGCAAGTGTCTTACCCTCTTACTCTTCCTGAAAATGACATTTCAGGTACACATAAGGCA
Organism: Macrobrachium nipponense; assembly: GCF_015104395.2. Lineage (NCBI taxonomy): Eukaryota > Metazoa > Arthropoda > Malacostraca > Decapoda > Palaemonidae > Macrobrachium > Macrobrachium nipponense. The sequence continues at coordinate 104,413,736 of NC_061108.1, forward strand.
ACATCATTACTACAGTAATGTGGAAGATTTGGCAAGCCTTGAATAATCTGGCTAGCCCTTTTGCGCCTTCTCGATAACCTGGCAGAGTAGTAGGACTTAACACCTGACCCTTCTTCATCTAAGGAAGTTGCTGATGTGTCTACGGCTGTCCCAAATTTGTAGATTGCTGCAAAGGAGGGGGGGATCCTCCTGTTGCAGTAGTTCTCTGTAGTAAATCCTCTGGTGACTTGTCTTCAGTTCCAGCCTTGACTAACCCTTCGGTGTGTAAGGCAAGAGGAAAGGAAAAAGATCACTTGCATCGTCTTCTTTGTCATCATTGGGTTCCTCTTCTTCTTCTTAGCCCTGGCCTCTCTCCTCACAAAGCTGGAAGAATGAGTTCCTCCATGCACTCTCCTACTTCCTTGCTCGAGGCCCAGTGTGGATCATGTTTGTTTTATTGACAGGAAGTTCCCCTTCTCGACCTTTTTCTGATGTGCTCACAATCTGAGCACTTCTAGTCTGGTGCTCACAATCTGAGCACTTGGAGTCTGGGGAAAGGTCTCCTTTGATCTCTTCCACTTCTGTATCAGTGTGAAGGTCCAAAGAAATGTGAGATAGAGGGTCACCGCTGGGGCTTGGTACTGGGTACAGGAAACACTGGTTCCTCCAGTATAGTACTTGTCTGCTGGGGAGACATGCTTCATAGCCCCTTGACCTGCCATGGCTCTAAACGATCCTGACCTTGTTGCAGCATTGAGAAGTTGGATCCTAACTAACTGTCCAACTTCTAGCTTGGGTGGAGGATGTACAATGTGGATTGTATGACCTTTGTACAAGTTCAGCTTTGGCGGTAGCACAGTGATCGCAGTCCTCGGCTTTCTAAAGCCACTCCTGTGAAAATGACTGTGGACGAGTAGGCACACACGAGTGAAGTGGATGGACATATAGGATTTGTAAAGGTGAGCAGTTCCCTACAACATAGATTCTTGTTGGTGGATGTATTATTGAAGGGCATCCAAGACTTCGTCAACACTTTGAATCAAGTGTCTGGGGGTGAGATCGAGGATCATTTGTCTCTCCAAGGCAAGACAGAACCTCATCTGGATTGATTGTTTCTCTGGGTAACTTGGTCAGATCCATCATGACTGAATAATCGTCCCATCGACGTCGCCATTCCTGAAAAATTTGAAAGTTGCATATGGGGGAAGAGGGGGTGTTGGGTTCTGGGTGATTGCTTTCTGTGGCGGGGTTACTGATGGGGGTCACTGCACCCTCTGGTGGTGAGGTAAGAGCTGCAGGTGTCGAAGGAGGTGCACTGGGGCTTCCTATGGTTGCAGAAAGGCACTGTAGCAGTCTGCTTCCCCTTACCTGCAAATGTTGTTCTCCTGTCATTGGTCCTTTTATTTCTTTCCATTTTCTTCGTTTCTCCTTTTTTTCTCCTCTTGTCTGATCCAGGCAAAATCCTTGATCTGTGATTTCTCCAGGTATCGTATGAGTAAAGGTAATCAGCTGATTGGGTGGTGACTCAGCAGGTGGGGACTGTGGACGGAATGTGACCATGTCTTGTGAACACTGAGAGCAAGTGGGGTGTCGTCATGTTCATCCTGAGAATGAGAATCCATTGCTAATAATGTTCTTTTTACCCTCACATAGGTTTATAACAGAACTTAGCAGAAAGGCACAGTATCAGTATTTTAAGTGCAGTGCATAAAATACTGGCACTAGTTGGGTAGTCAGCACTACCTTACACTGCACATACCAGCATATAAAGTTCATTGCAGGGAGATGTGAGATAGAGGGTTCAGCACCAGGGGTTGGTACAGGGTACAGGAAGCGCTGGTTCCTCCAATATACTCGTCCGTAGGGGAGACATGCTTCATAGCCCCTTGACCTGCCATGGCTCATGACAATCCTGACCTTTTTGCAGCTTTGAGAAGTTGGATCCTAACCGACTGTATCTTCTAGCCTGGGTACGGGATATGCAATGTTGATTGTACGACCTTTGTACAAGTTCGGGTCTGGCAGTAGGATGGTGATCGCAGTCCTCAGCTTCTTGAGCCACTCCTGCGAAAATGACTGTGGATGAGTTGGCACCTAGGAGTAAAGTGGGTGGACATATAGGATTTGTGAAGGTGAGCAGTTCCCTACAAAACAGATTCTCGTTGGGAAGGCTCTAGATGTATTATTGAAGGGCATCCAAGACTGTCCTGAGCTCGAGGACTCTTTGTCTCTCCAAGGCAAGACAGAACCTCATCTAGATTAATTGTTTCTCTCTAGGTAACTTGGGGGGCCAGACCCACCATGACTGGATAATCATCCCATCGACATCGCCATTCTTGAAAAATTTGAAAGTTGCAGCTGGGTGGAGGGGGGGCAGTTCTGGCGATTGCTTTCTGTGGAGGGGTTACTGATGGGGTCGCTGCACCCTCTGGTGGTGAGGTAAGAGCTGCAGGTGTCGAAGGAGGTGCGTTGGGTTTTCTGTGTTTGCAGAAAGTTGTAGCGGTCTGCTTCCTATTGCCTGAAAACTTAGTTTTCATACATTCAACTTCCCTGTCAGATATATACTTAGCTATAAACTCCGTCGTCCCCGATAGAAATTCGAATTTCGCGGCACACGCTGCAGGTAGGTCAGGTGATCTACCGCCCTGCCACTGGGTGGCAGGAATAGGAACCATTACCGTTCTAGAACCAGATTTTCTCTGTCACGGTAGTGTCAACAAACGTTATTGCTACCTCCTGACTTGATTTTCGTTTTTCATCGCCATCGATCTTCTGGGCTGTCTTTTGCAGGGAAGTACTGGGTCTTTGGTTTGGCATATGCTTTTATTAACTTTTCAATGAATTTAGTTTCGAAATTTCGAAGAATATATTACGTGAAACTACCGAATTTTTCGGTAGACACTCACATAGTTTGCAAGGAAGGGAATTATTAATATTTATTCATTAATACGTGTAATAAGTGTTAGAACTTTATTGAGGAAATATAAAACTCTAATTTCCTACTTTAGGAAAGTAGGAAGTCAGAAAAGCATATATGTAACTAGATACGCTTCCTTTAGAAGCTTTAATAGCTTTTGTGCTAACGAGCAGTTAGAGTATTAGCAGTATAGTAGTTGTTGCATCCTCATCACCTTACTCCACAGAAACTACAAATTCATAGTTGCAAATTTGAAGATAAATGGATGTAGCTCAAAATGCGAGCTCTTAAAAGGTAAGAAGTGAATATAGTGTTCCCCATTGCAGTGGAGGGTGCGTCTGATAGGCTCTGTCTCGCTCCCAGGTCTAGACCTCTTCCAAGCTCCCAAGCCCAGAGGAGAAGGAATGTCGAAAGCCGTACGGAGGTTTCAGAGAATCCCCACCGGTCAGGCGTCCCCTCGGCAGGTTCTGTAGTAGCGTCCCAGACTGCCAAGGATAGCCGTTGGAAAGGCATCCTAAAACAGTGTTTTTCGTCATCCGATTCTTCATCGAAAAAAGGGTGGAGTTCTGACAAGCTATCGAGACCTTCTAAAAGATTGTGGAATTTGCCAGCTCTGGATTCTAGCCCGGAAAGTTTTCCGGAGGACTATCCACCTGAGAAGAAGAAGAAGAAAGATTTATTCATCAAATCCTCCTTCCCCTAGATCGGATACGGAGAAAGAAGACATTGCTACGAAGATCCTGAAGGAAATGCAACAGCAAATATCTTCGTTGGTTGGAGTATTAAAGAAGGATCCTCCTTGGAGAAAGGACCGCTTCCTTCCTATCAAAAAATCCCGTCCAGCAGAAGTTTCAGATAGCTCGGACGAGGCGCCTGAGGCTCCTGCCAGCCTCCAGGAGCCTGGGGTGCCTTCCAGCCGTGAGAAACCATCCAGGAATGATGCATCATCCAGGCGCCATGAGCCAGGATCTCCAGCTTCATCGGACATGGAGTTAGAAGTTGACCAGGAGGCTCCTCTTTGGGACTTTTCGCAGGATCAGTTTTCGCCTAACAGGGGCTCAAGATGTCGCACAGGCGGCCGTAGCCCTTGTCAGGATGTGGCTGATTCTGCGAGAGGTTTTTCGCATTCAAGACCTTCTCCTGATAGGGACGCTAGTTGTCGCACAGGCGGCCGTCGTCCTTATCAGGACGGTACTAATGTGAATAAGGGCAAATTGCAGGATCGGCCTTCTCCTGGCGGGGACTCAAGATGTCGCACAGGTGGCCGTAGCCCTTGTCAGGTTAGAGTCGGTAATGCTAAAAGCCCTTCACCTTGCGAAAGGAGGCGCTCTCCTCCGGTTGCTCATTCTTCTCCCAACTTGACTGGACAGGAAATGGAAGATAGATCGGAATTGGAAGCCAATAAGGGGCAGGTCGGAATTGGAAGCCAATAAGGGGCAGGTCTCTCAGTTTATAAGACCTTAGCAACCCTTTTATTGAGAGAATTCGTTCATTACTAGTAAGAGGATATTAAAATCATCCTCCTTCTAAAATAATGCAACCAACCATTTCCAGAAAGAGTGGCAATCGTTTGGAAATTGGACAAGATTCGTACGAGCTCTCATTCATTGATTAGAGGCTCTTCCAGATAATAGAGGCGTAGAATACGGCCTTATCTCCAAGAGAATAAAAGCTTGAGAGATTCTCTTCGATCCTCGGTTTTCATTTGCGATCTCTTTCGGCTAATACTAATTCATGTTTATTGACGAAAAGAACGAAGAGAGTAAAATTTCCATTCTCTCTCTGCATCGGAGAGGAAAGAATGTAGTAAGAAAATTTAGTGTCTACGACTACTGTATGACAAGTCATATACACATACTGTAGTTAACTTTGTGGTTAGCTACGGAATTATCTGTATCCTTACAGGAATTTCCTAGTAAGGACTACGCTTTAAGGGTTTGTTACGACAACACCTACTCAGCTTCGGTATTTAATGAAGGTTATTTCACTTAAATATGCATTATTGAGAGCTTCCTTAGGCTCGAGAATAATTTTATCATATTCCTTCATTGAATGGAGTAACTGGCAACTCAGGAAGAATGCAGCAAACGGGACTGCTGTCATTGTAAGCCAACACAGTAACATCTAGTTCTCGGTCATGAACGGTTGGTTACATCTCTCTCTCCTACGGGATCGAATGGTTAACCGTATCTCCCCCCTACAATCATGGACTTGGCCTCGAATTGAGGGGATTTATAGGCAAACATGAATAACATCGTATTCGTTTTGCTAAGAAGTTTTCAATAAAAAGATCCCTTGTAACCTTTCGGTACTGTTTACCGCAATGTAACAGGATTAAAAGAAAGAGATAGCAATATGATTCTAACGCAGTAGAGCAATATATTATATGATGCTCTCATGCTTACAAAAGCATAGTCTTATTAGAGAACATTCTCAGTGAGAATATGGATGAATTTGTTGGGAACAATTTTTTCTTCGTGATAAAAGTTTGTTCCCCTGAATGGGCTATATTAAGCCTATCAAGCTCTTCCTATCAAGAAACGGAAATAACATTTGAGAGGGTGACGGGTACCAGGACGGGTACAGATGTCCTGGCGCATATTCTAAAGAATCACACCAGTGGCAGAAGAAAAAATAATTGTTCCCCATCTAACTTGAAGGAGGTTCGATCCCAAGGAGGGACGAAATGATTTAAATCAATTAAGCCATTTCCACAGCTCTCATATTTCAAGAAGCATTGAGAATCTCTTTTTTTGCCCCTGTTCGCGTTAACAAGAGAGAACCTGTTAGGAACACGGACACGGAACGTAACGATCCTTAAGAGGTTCGCTGCACGATGTTACACGTCCGTGAGAATCTTCTCGATTGACGATAATAACTATTAACGTCTGTATAAGCTGAGTTGGAAAGAGAGTTGTGGAAACCTGCGATACGTTGTCTTCATAGATCTTTTCGCAAAGTTGAAGACGAAAAGACTTCCTGTAGACTGCTTCCTTATCCTCGTACAAGAGTGGTAGCAATATACGCCATCCTTTACTTTGAAAGGGAAATAAACATTAATTTTTTCTCCAATATATAAATTCTTATTGGACGCATTAAGATATTTACTGACGTCAGAGGAAGAGAGGATGATGCCTTTTGCCCCATTTTTGCCTTCGGGAAGCTGGATTCACAGAGGTCACGTCCTTCTTACAGCACTTTTATAAAGGCTTTCACAAGAGAGGCAGTCTACTCTACTCTATCAGCCTCACTTAGAAAGGGACCTCAAAAACCTCTACACTCTGAGTCTGTCTGCGTGCAGACTGACGAGAAGTGATAGGGATGAGAGGATTTTGCAAGGTGAATGACAAGGGTCATAGAAATGACATAGAAGTGCTGCAGATCGTGCTGGATTGAATGAGGAAACTGTCCTCTTCCGATACCTCTGTGACCCACATAGCGGTTTTTCTTACCTTTCTGAGAGAAGAATCACCTTTGTATTTATATCTGCTATCACAGATTACAGTAGCAGGCTATACTCTGTCTTTACAAAGGAACTTGAAGATAATAGAGGACTAAGTTCCTCGGGATCTTACACGATACCTCGAGAAAACTAACAGTAGGACAGTATGTACTTCGAGTTGGAATCTTTTCGTGGCCCGCAGATTCCTTGTTCCGACAAGTGGGAACCTCCTCATCAAGCTTCTTTAGAAATCTTATGAGAAAATTCATTTTTTCTCTTGGCTCTAACAACTACCAAGAAGACAAGTGAATTTAAGTTATGAGGTCTCGCATTGGATTCAATGGAGGCTCAACTATTGGTTCTTACCATCACATTATTTCTGGAAAAGAATTAACACCCTTCTAACCCTGCATCAGAGCTCTGAAGTTAAGGGACTTTCCCATTTGAAAGGGGAAGAGATAGAAGGGTCTCTGTGCCCGGTCGGGGCGCTTAAACTTTATCTTTAATAGAAGAAATCGCTTAAGGGTTTTCTATAGTCTTTGGGCTGCGATGAGGACATGAAACGCTTCCCAGAAGGCATTCAGAAGGAGAAGACAAGAACCAAGAAAGCCCTGGGATCGCCCACTTTCGGCTCTGAGTCATCTGCAACTTCCAGACCTCCCCCTCCTTCGGACAAGGAGAGGGAAGATTCTACAACGAGAGACTTCCTTGACAGGCAGGAATAGAGCTCGTCAGCAACGGAAGTATTCAGGAAGGATCCTCCCAGGAAAGAAGACTCTTCTCTCTCGTCCTGTTAAGAGAGCCAATCGTCTACGGGACGTGATTGGCTCCAAGCTCCTCCCCTGGTTCCTAGGCCAAAGGATCCAGGTAGAAGAGAACCTTCCACCCTTCTCCAGTCTCCAGAAAAAATATAGTCTTTTTTTTGTTCAGGATCTTTGGACAACGAAGCGCCAGCCAGGCGCCAAGTGCCAAACAAGCGAAAAACGCTATAAGCAGACAGCTCGAATGAACGAGTTTATTGTCTGATGCGGAGAAGGAGCGGACCACCAACCTGGCACAAATGCGCCAGAGTTGAACAGATCGGACAGGTGAGTGTGTCCGATGTGGACATCGCTAGCCAGCCTCGAAGCTCCAGCAAGTGGGGAGGAGCCAGCCGGGTGCCAGAAGAGCCAGCCGGGCGCCAGAAGCGCCAGCCAGGCGCCAAAAAGTGCCAGCCAGGAGCCAGGCGCGAGCTGCCAGCCAGGCTCCAGGCTTCATCCAGAAGAGAGCCATATCAAAGAACACCCTGGTCTTCTTTGAGATAAGTGTGATCTCTAAAGCACTTAATAAGTGACTTGATGATACCTTCAGACAGCTGAGAATTAAAAGAGCATTAAGTGCGAGCTTTTGCGAATTCTTGTTCTTTCCATAACAATATGTCATAAAGGACATATTAGCTGTCACATACGGGAGATGCAACTCTGTGTTAACTTCCCATTACCCGAAGGATGTCAAGTGAACCTACGAGAGATCCTTCTCTCTTGGTTTATACGTGTCTGCGGATACGTTGCTGGGATAGGGAGCCGATACTGATCCTTAACTAGTGAGTTAAATTTATTTAACGTGGCGTTTTTTCTTTGGGTTGTTTGAAAGGAGTTTGGGGATAACTCTTTTCAAATTCAGCACTAACCCTCGTGTTAGGATTAGGTGATCGGGATCGGTGTTGTGCTCCTTAATTATGCCACTAGGCATAGGTGTATTGTCATGTAAGTGGATAAGACCCCATTGACAAAGGCCATCAAATTCTGTCGAGTAAGTGGATAAGGCCCCATTGACAGTCCCACAAGAACTCTTAGCCATAGGTCACATCCTTGCTGAGGCTCTTGAGACGAAGCAGACTCCTAAGCAATAGCTAGGAAGTCAACCCTCCGTCTAAACAGATAGGAACCAAGGTTTTCTATATATTACCTACAACGCATGTTGTTTACCTGTCTAATCAGTAATTAGCTGTCTCTTACCCTCCGCCTAAGGTGCTAATCAGCTAAGTATATATCTGACAGGGAAGTTGAATGTATGAAAATGATATTGTTTTGTACAATAAAGTTTCATACACACTTACCTGGCAGATATATACGATTAAATGGCCCACCTAGCCTCCCATCAGGAGGCAGGTGGAAGAGAAAATCTGGTTCTAGAACAGTAATGGTTCCTATTCCTGCCACCCAGCGGCAGGGCGGTAGATCACCTGACCTACCTGCAGCGTGTGCCGCGAAATTCGAATTTCTGTCGGGGACGACGGAGTCTATAGCTAAGTATATATCTGCCAGGTAAGTATGTATGAAACTTTATTGTACAATAACAATATCACTTTCCTCTCTGTCATTGGACTGTTTATCTCTTTCTGTTTTCTTTGTCTCCTTTTTTCCTCTTGTCTGATCCTGGCATAATCCTCAGTCTGTGATTTCTCCAGATATCGTATGAGTAAAAGGAAATCAGTTGATTGGGTGATGACTCAGGAGGTGGGGACTGTGGACGGAAGACATGGTCTTGTGAACGCTGAGCAAGTGGGGTGTCATCATGTTCATCCTGAGAACGAGAATACCAGCAAATAAAGGGCATTGTGGAGAGATGTTAGTTGGTTTTGGGTCCTCTGTTGGTTTTCTTCCAGTTTGCTATGCCTCTTGAATCTTCGCTTGCTTCTTGTAATATCTTCCTGTAATACCTTACTGTGCCATGTTAGTTGGCATGAGACATGAAACAAGCTCATCTAAAATATAGGTTATTTATTAGTTAAGGTTACAATATTAACAAGGACAATGCATGGGCAACTGAATTTGGAAAGGGGAAAGAGGCATACTACTAGGCATTGGATTTGAATGTATACTTATCAACATGAGCCCAAATCGTGTATGCCTAGCTAAAGTCTAGACAATCAAACTGGAATCCATTGCAGTATTATTACCTCTGTTATCCACATTAACCCTCTTACGCCGATTGGACGTATTAAACGTCGACATAAAAAAGTTTTTTTTTTAAATTCGTGGAAAAATACTTACAGGCCTACCAGCCGAAAACTTTTGAATCACACGCCTTGGGGGATGCTGGGAGCTCACGGATCAAGGCGTTGTTTTGTTTACAATCGTTATGCAGGCGCGCAAGCGCAAATTTCTTTCTTATCGCACTAAAAAGTATCAGACACATCTTAGAAATTATTTAGTCACTTTGACATAATTTTTGCACCATTTTAAATTAGCTATTACATGGAGTATTATATATAAAAATGTGCGCAATTTCATGTAGAATACAACAAAAAATACTCATGATTGTAGCTTTTATCAGTTTTGAAATATTTTCATATAAATAACGATAAGTGCCAAAATTTCAACCTTCGGTCAAACTTTGACTCTACCCGGAACATGGTCAAAAAACGCATTGTAGCTTTTATCAGTTTTGAAATATTTTCATATAAATAACGATGTGCCAAAATTTCAACCTTCGGTCAACTTTGACTCTACCGAAATGGTCAAAAAACGCAATTGTAAGCTAAAACTCTTATGTTCTAGTGATATTCAATCATTTACCTTCATTTTACAACAAACTGGACATCCCTAGCACAATATTTTGGTTTATGGTGAATTTATGAAAAAAACTTTTTCCTTACGTCCGCGCGGTAACTCTTCCGATAAATTTTTTCGTGAGATTGTCGTAATGTTTGGACCATTTTAAATTTGCCGTTATATAAAGTTTTATATATGGAAATGTGTGCAATTTCATGCACAATACAACCAAAAACAACCCATGGTTGTAGCTTTTATCAGTTTTGAAATATTTTCATATAAATAGATGTGCCAAAATTTCAACCTTCGGTCAACTTTGACTCTACCGAAATGGTCGAAAAACGCAATTGTAAGGTAAAACTGTTATATTCTAGTGATGTTCAATCATTTACCTTCATTTTGCAACAAATTGGAAGTCTAGCACAATATTTTGATTTATGGTGAATTTATGAAAAAAAAAAAAATTTCCTTAGTCCGCGCAGTAACACTTCCAAAAAAAATCAGAAATTTTTTTGTGCGATTGTCGTAATGTTACCACCATTTTAAATTAGCCGTTACATAAAGTTTTATGTGAAAATGTGTGCTATTTCATGTAGAATAGAACAAAAATTGATTGAAGGTTGCAGCTTTTCTCATTTTCGAAATATTTGCATATAAATCACGATAAATAGAAAAAAAACCACGTTCGGCCAACTTTGACTACCGAAATAGTCGAAAAACGCAATTGTAAGCTAAAACTCTTACAGTCTGGTAATATTTATTCATTTATCTTCATTTTGAAACAAATTCGAAGTCTCTAGCACAATATTTAGATATATGGTGAATTTAGAAAAAAAAAACTCCTTCCCTCCGTGCGCGGATTCTCCGCCGCAAATCTCCGAAATGCGTACGTTGCATTCTCTTAATATTTGCTCCATTTCATATTAGGCGTTTCATAGTTTTATATATGAAATTGTGCGCAATTTCATGTATAAAATGCGTACGTTGCATTCTCTTTATATTTGCTCCATTTCATATTAGGCGTTTCATAGAGTTTTATATATGAAATTGTGCGCAATTTCATGTAAATACAACAAAAATAATTGAAGGTTGTAGCTTTTCTCATTTTTGAAATATTTGCATATAAAAAAAATATTTTAAAAAATTTGACATTCGGTCAACTTTAACTCATCCGAAATGGTCAAAAACTGCAATTGTAAGCTAAAACTCTTACAGTATAGTAATATTCAATCATTTATCTTCATTTTGAAACAAATTGGAAGTCTCTAGAACAATATTTAGATTTATGGTGAATTTTTGAAAAATATAGTTTTTATTGTAAAACTAATATTGTAATACCTACCTGAACTCCTGAACTAGCCCTGGTCACTTACCAGCCCGAACCATCATTTATTAAAAATTTACCAAATCTTTGGTTAAAATAAACGATCAGTGTTGTCAATCTCCTGGCAAACACCCTCGTTACCTAGTTACCAGCCCACCGCTAGTAGCCCTGCCTCACGGGCCGGTCACACCTGCCCTCTCACGTCAATCATAACTCAATAACTCTGTATGAGAGGGGAGGAGGGTGGGAATCATTCAGGTGTTCAGGTAGGTATTACAATATTAGTTTTACAATAAAAACTTCATATTGCAATACACCCCCTGAACACCTGAACTAGCCCGATTAACAACATTAATTTGGAGGTGGGGAATCAAATCTGCCCGGCCCTCCACTGTACCAGTTGTCAGTGAATATAATTGAGTACGCGAGTCAGTCTCAAAGTTCATTTGTCACTCGTCCAAGCTAATCTCCCATGTGTGGCCTTCTAGGCCTCCCATATGTGGAGGGAAAAACTCACTGCACCTCTACCCTAAGGTCAAAACTCATTGAGTGCAGGAGGGATACAAACCTGTTTCCTCTCAGCTGGCTATGTGCCTCACCTGAGTAGAGGAAAAAAACTGAAGACCTCCCATGTGGCTCTCGGCCTCTCATGTATGGAGGGAATCTGAAGACCTCCCATGTGGCTCTCGGCCTCTCATGTATGGAGGGAATCTGAAGACCTCCCATGTGGCTCTCGGCCTCTCATGTATGGAGGGAAACTGAAGACCTCCCATGTGGCCTTAGGCCTCTCATGTACGGAGGAGACAACAATGTCCATCGGTGCGTCTGCGGCGGTGTCGTCGATCGTAGTGTTGTCCTCTCTTGTAGTGTTGTACCTGCCTGTCTGTACTCTGCCTGGTTGGCACTTGGAAGAATACCCTCAGATAGACCCAGACATGTTCTTTCCTATCTGTCCTACTACTTAAAATCCTCTTGTGATATATCATATCATGAATACCTTATACATATTCCTAATATTCGCTCCCTACTCTAATACTAACTCAGACAGCAAGATTGTTGGGTTGGTTTTTAAAAATAGAATTTTAGGCCAAAGGCCGAGAATTGGGACCTATGGGGTCATCAGCGCTGAAGGGGAAATTGACAAAGTTTGAAAAGGTGTGACAGGAAGAAAAACCTCTGTTGCACAATGAGTCCAGTGTTAGGAGAGCGTGGAAAATAGGATGAGAGAATATGAAATCAGAAAAGTAAGAGAGAGAGAGAGAGAAATACAATCGTCTAAGATAAAGAGAGAATATAAAATCAGGGAAGTAAGTGAGAGAGAGAGAGAGAGAGATTACAATCGTCTAACATCTCCACCTCCGTAAATTGCACCCTCTTCTAAGTTAAAAGGGTATTATCTTAACGATAATATACTCGTATAACTCCGTACAGCTATGAACAACCGAACGAGAACTTGTTGTTAATGCGATCGACTCCTATAACAACATCACTTTATTGTACTGATCAGCGTATGAGTAATCGAATCCGATAGCAACATCCGTTATTGTATTCATCCGCGTGCGACGGTAATTACTGTATTCATGTTATAAATGCAGCTGAAGCTAATAACGCAAAATTACGTGCATCAGCAACCTGGACAGAAGTCCCGTGGTAAGAGAAACTAATAGCATGAAAGAGCTCATTACAGTTTTTTTTTTTTTTTTCAAGGACAAAGGATTAATAAAGTATATAAAGTGTAAGGTTCGTAATACCTATGAAAACGAGTGAAAAACGAACGGAATCCTAAATTTAACGCCATCTAACCCGATGGAAAAACTAGCTTCCAATGAGACGTATCAGTCAAATTTTGGACTTAAATTACATCGTAAGACGAACAGTATGACTTCGTTCCACAAGTTAAGTATCCAGATATTCATTAATATGCTAACTAGGGACAAAAACATTAGCCGAGACCAAGTGATATGGTTGAATCTGGAGCCAAGGAAAAAAAAAAAAAAAAAAAACAGACTAGCCGGCTCCTTGTCTGTCTAAGCCACACCTCCTTCAATAGTGCTGTTTGACGACAAGCTAGTGTAATTGTAATTTAATTGAAAAGTAATAAAATAATATTTAAAGGTAATTAAATTAATTTTATTAGGCCTAATATTAATTTCAGTTGTCATTGTAATTTGATAATACGACTGGTAATAATTTGTAACTGTAAACTGACATAAGCGCAATGTAATTACTGACGGCAATAGTCGGTTAAACGTATGAAGTCGACGTCATACATACGAAAATTCCTTAAGCCGGACCATACACGTGCAGTTTTAACTGACAGTTATGACTGTGCAGTTATAACTGACAGTTTAAACTGACGTCAGTTAAAATGAAATGCACACACACGCACAGTTCAATCCCTCAGTTTTAACCATGGATTCCGAGAAGTACGATCTTGAGCTCTCGATGTATTCTTTGAATGCTACAAACAATAGAAAAAATAAAACTAAAAGCGTAAACAGTGGTGCAAAAAGTGGTTACTGAGGCGAAATCAATGTTCTGATATTAAATTATTAAAGGAATTAAGTGAAGAACCAATTGATTTTCTCTATTTGCACATGACTGGAACTGTACCAAAAGTTGCTTTCGCTTTGTTTACGTGCTATCTCAACAAACTGCACTCACCGCTACCACCAGTAGAATGAAATTGAGAACTGTACAGTTACGAATCCCCCACACACGCTCAGTTCATTTACTCCTTTCAGTTAAAAATATGAAACATTGCATTTGTCTCAGTTTAAACTGTACAGTTTTGTTGAACTGACGAAATGAGCAACTGAGATACCCCCACACGTGCAGTTTTAACTGTCAGTTATAACTGAACAGTTATAACTGTCAGTTTTAAAACTGCACGTGTGTGGCCGGCCTTATATCTGCCATCTGATTATATGCCCCAATATAGATACCTCATTGACTATGTTAAATGTCAACATAGTTGAACACACGTCTCCTTCAAGACGTTTGTACAAACTTGGCATAAGTGAGAGTGTTGTTACGTTAGTCATTTTAGGCAATCAGGAGAGAATGAGATGGATACAGCGACGCAAACCCGTATTCGTCATCCGCTGATTCCAGCGTGAATGACTGCCGAGTTAAGTGTTTATACTACGTTCATATGATGATACATATAATACAATTATAATGCTTTAGTCGGACAGAATCCGATCTTCATTCTGTTCGATTACATTCATATTAATTATCCTCCGATCGGATTCTCGTTCGTTTTCAATTACACCTGTACTGAATTATCAGAAGTCAGCACGCCTTGAGCCTACAGCGTTAGCCAATATAAAAATAACTATCGATATGTTGTACTGCGAATATTTTAGGCTAGGCTACTGAATATGCATACGATATATCATCGTGAACACTAGGCTAACTGTAGTTAATTTTATTCGATTTCTCTCCATACTGAATATCGTAAGTCAATATGTATTGAACGGAGAATTAGTTGATATTAACAATTATCGTATCGTATAAGTAGAGGAAAGTAACCTTAAAGACGAAGGAGCATATCTGAAAAACCAACCAAGGCCTAAAAGCTTCTGATGCAAGGAACTCGAAGCAGGAAAAAGCCTAAAGATGCTCTAAGGACACTGTGCCTCTATAAACTACTACTTTTAATAGAAAACCGACCCGAAGAAGCCTGCACTTCTCTTTCTAAACTAAACACTATGTAGCCTATTATCCCTAACTCGTCTATATCTGACCTAAGTTTTTATCATCCTGAGAACTTACACATCGAGGGAAGGGGAATCTGCTGCCAACACTGCCTGCTCCGCGCCAGGGGGGACGGCGGATCCTGCCCTGTGGGCTTGCGGATCCCCATACCTTACCTTACAGACCTTACATCTTGTTCGGGTTGCCCCAGGTCCCTCAGCAACCCCCAGCACCGGTTAGGGCTGGTTCTGGAACAGGCAGGGGAGCTGGAAAAGAACGATTAGTAATTTCAGTATCCCTATTGCTCGATCTATCCTCACTTAATCTTGACATAAAATCGGTAACAGAGATGTCATACTCGATGTCAGCCTACTCTCAAGTCTCTTAAAGAGCACTGTCTCTAAGTCTTTATCTTGATCTACGTTAGTCTCTTCCTGCCTACACTTACTTCTTAATACAAGACCTTTCCTACTTTTGAGATACCCTAACATCTGGTCCAAAGACCACTCCTGACATTCCAAACATCTGGTCTTTACATTATATTGAACAGGCTTACAATTTACGCATAAGGAATGACTATCGTGTCATAGGGTACTCATCCTTTTCTTGCATTGTTGGCAAAGACGATACGTTGTTGAACTTCCGCTCGTCGTTTTCTGTGATGTCGTGGCCGAGAATGCAGTAGCCGTTGTCGTAGCTTGTGTTGTTTCTTCCTTGCAGAATCAATGTCTGATGACAAGGTATTAAGAGCAATCCAACAGTAATCCAAAGGGATGCGTAATTCGTCACCAAATTCAATCAAATCAAAGGTGCAAATGAAGGCCGGGCAAGACCAAAAAGGAGTTCGCTGTGGATACATCTGTACTCCACCGCGAACGATAAGTGATTGACGTGAGAGGGCAGGTGTGACCGGCCCGTGAGGCAGGGCTACTAGCGGTGGGCTGGTAACTAGGTAACGAGGGTGTTTGCCAGGAGATTGGCAACACTGATCGTTTATTTTAACCAAAGATTTGGTAAATTTTTAATAAATGATGGTTCGGGCTGGTAAGTGACCAGGGCTAGTTCAGGTGTTCAGGGGGTGTATTGCAATAAACATTTTTTACGTCCGCGCATTACGAATTCGTGCATCATTTTGTGATAATACTTTCTGTGTTGCTTTGATCGTTTTACTATGTGTTATATACCAAAATAATCACAATTTAGTGTACAATACAATGAAAAAAAATTAACTCGTTAGCTTTAACCGTTTTGCTCACAGCGCGATTTGAATACAATTACGTATATATGAAATTTTGTTTTTGCGCTATCATATATGGCATTATTTATATATGATAAGGATTTTTTTTTCATTTCTGATGGTTGCATATTAAACTTCAGGCAATGACAAAAAAAGGAGCCAAATATGAACTCTTAATCTTGAAAACTAAGCGTGCTGTGATTTTTTGAAAAAAATATTTTTTCCGCTTCGGCACTCATTCAGAGACCCCCTCGAAATACGGGAGACGATTTTTATTATACCCCATCGGCGTAAGAGGGTTAATACACCCCAGGCCCATGCAGATCACAATTGTTTGCAAATACAATAGAAAACCTATACGTTAGTAAAATGGCAATGGTATTGTAACCTCATCTCCTATTTGTTGTAAACAAATGCTGTATATGCTTATAAAATACAGAATATACTTTACTACACACACACTGAAATACACTGTATGAAAATCAAAATACATGTAAAAGATACAGTAGTATACTGTATGCTATGCAAAAGATACAGGAGTATACTGTATGCTACATAATATTAGTACAGCACTTTACATTATCAGGTAAGAGTTTGTGTAAACTATACAGTATACTCTATATATAAAAATATGAAAAAATATAAATTTTAATAAAAATTATTTGGATGCTTACCTACTGTTAAAATTACCTTATACTATTTCTGTGCCAATAAGCGAGTCAGCATTCAGACAACTGATTGAATAACTGCCCAGATGACTGCCTAGTACACACCTGTTCTCCACCTCTTTACCTACTGCTCGAATTAGCAGTCTCATTGAGAAGAGGATGGGTAAAGCAGCTAGAACAAATCTGCTCAGCCAATTGAGCTAAAGGTTTCTTGCATAAGACCCAAACATTCTTATCTGACCTAGAACCCTTTCTGGATCTTACCACTACCAGAAGTTGGATTCCATTCAGGGAGCAAGACACTCGTGTGCAGTGAAAAGCAGCCTTGATAAGAATGAGGAGGAGTTATGGAAGTCAACTAAAAATCATAATGCACAGAGACTGATCCAGGTGAAGCAACAGATCTTTGGCCCTTGGAATACTGTCAACAGAGTTGGCCACCTTGAACCAGTGACTGTAGGAAAATTTTTTTAATGCACAGCATCCACCAATGGGCAACAAATTCCCTGTGAATACTTATAAGAGGCGCTGTACACGAGCCCAAACAAAGAGCCTGGAATAGCAATACCTCCTCTGTACCATCACCTAGATGGAACCTGCATGACTGAGGAGGATGTACCAGGATGGGAAAAATGTCTCCTGCACATTACACAAAGACATTTGATCATTCTTCACTAAAACCAAAGCCAAAACGCATGGGGACAGACACAAAGTTATTCAGTCTCGATATGTTCAACAATGGCTGCACATCTCCAGTTGCTTATGGAGCTAGGAAAGGTCAGAAGTAAAAAGTAAATTACCGCCTGGTCCATTTCATTCTCTCTAATTACAACCTACTAAAGAATGAGAGACTTCTTGCGGAGAAGACAAAGATAGAGGTCTGGTAAGTCTGTTGGGGGTTTCTTGTGAGAGGTCTTCCTGTACTTCTTCCTAAGTGAGGATGGTAGAGACAACAAGGAAGAGCTCAATGAGGTGGTGGCAATG
Source organism: Macrobrachium nipponense (assembly GCF_015104395.2). Classification (NCBI taxonomy): domain Eukaryota; kingdom Metazoa; phylum Arthropoda; class Malacostraca; order Decapoda; family Palaemonidae; genus Macrobrachium; species Macrobrachium nipponense. The sequence goes on from NC_061108.1 coordinate 104,431,522, forward strand.
AAAAGCACTTTGTCTTCCCCCTGCTCCTACCTTGTGCCTAGCTTACATCTATATCTGTGGTCAAAGCCAGAGTCTTCCACAGGAATTACTATTGCTACAGGTTTTACTTCCTTGGCAGAGAAAGTAGAAATGGGACAGTCCTCCTTAGCCAAAGCTATGGTTGGGAAATGCTGCAAATGAAAGTCTTCTTGGAATGTTTAGAAAAAGCCACATCTTCCATGGGTATCTATTGATGATGATGACATTCCTGAAACAACAAAATTTCAGTAGTAGGTATAAGTGGGTACATTATTCAGATCCTGTTAGGGGAGAGAACAGCTTGGGTACTTGGCTTGTCCCATGTCTACTCTAACCTGACATGGTAGGTGTGGTGAGTGGCACAACAAGAGTAGGAAGGAAAAACTGGGATAATCTGGCAGGGCTGTCAAATGCTTCCTAGCTTTCATCTTCCTACTATACCTATCCTGTTGTAGGGGAGACTACACTGCACTTCTTGCAGGGGGAGGTACAAGTTTTGCCCTTAAGAGATGAACAAGACCCTTATGGATCTACAGTTAAATTTTGTGCTTGTTTCTTTCTCTAAAATAATGATTTAATGAAGATGCAAAATAAAAGTAAAGCATACAACTAATAACCAAGTATAAATAATAGTCAATCTAGCAGATTGAGCAGAATGATGTCTCCATTAGATGGTGACTGAAGAAAAAGTGCTTGGTGAAGTAGGTGAAGGGGTATTCGCCTATTCAGCCCCTCAACTACCATTCCCTCCGTTGTTACCAAATTTAAATGTCTACTTCCAGATAGGAACACACTTAAAAGGTGATAATCTGATTTCCAGAGCAAAAAATGGTAAATGTATTAAGAGAACTCAAAGAAAAGTATGCAGGATACATGTAAAGTGAAACCTCAGTGTTTGTACGTAATCTTTTCCAGAAAGTCGGACGAAAACCAAAGCAATTATATTCCCATGAGAAATAATGTAAATCCCATTAATCCATTCCAGACACCCAGCTATATAACCACAAAATTACCATTTTTTTTTTATCAATTTGTATTTTTCATAGCTAACAAACCCGAGGTCATAACAATAGGATATCTTCCAAGTGCCAGCTGGTAACCAGTTTAAAATAATCAAAGATTGTAAGCAAGGAATCTGTGAGATTTGGCAACTCCTGCGCATACGAGGTGAAAGCTGGTCGGATCTGGAAGTAAGCACACTACTAGTCACACCACCACATAAAAAAACAACGATTACAAAATTTTTTGGATGAATGCGCAGGGTGAAGCTCACTCAATGAGAAACAAAGGCTGCCTGGATCACAATGTTTGGGATGCTTTGTGTGGTAAGCAGTAAGGCGGATGAGTTTGGGACACATCATTTTCAACCGTATGATAACTGATGGGATGTATGAAAACGGACAAAATTTAGTCAAAAACAGTCAACGAAAACCAAATCCTACGAAAAATTATATTTTAATGATAAAATAAGGTTTCACACATACTTACCAAACAATTACATTAGCTGTACACTTTCTTACCTGGCAGTCGAAAATTCAAATTCCTGGCGGCGGTAGCAGTGCTGCCATTGTTTGTGTAGGTGATACAGATCCCGCCCACTCTCGGGAATACCTGGTACTGCTGAGTTTTAGACTCAATTCGTTGAGCCGCAATGTCCATCTGTGGGGAGGAGGGAGGGCTCTGATTATGTAATTGTTTTGGTAAGTATATGTGAAACCTTATTTTATCATTAAAATATCATTTTCACATAAGTGACTTACCAAACAATTACATTAGCTGACTTCACATTACCCGGAAGGTGGGTATATGGACAGCTTTTTGAATAAAAATAAGTCATGTGCTCACATTATATATAATGTCTGCAGTACCTTACCACGTGAGAGAGCAGCTACAGGTAGATACTGCCTCTAGTCAGCGCTCTCATCACATGTAGGAGACGTGGCAATAAAGGCCAGGGTCGTCCCTACTAATGGTGGGATTTTTGCAATCATGGAAGTTCACCGATGATTGACAAAAAACAACAATAATTTGCCCTTGCCCTGGGCGAAAAGACCAGATAAAAAACCATACAAAATCCATTGTTAGGAAACAACAAGAGTCTGTCTAGAAATAGTTAGGAAAATTTAGTAAGGAAAAACCAGAATGAGAGCAGTATATTATGCAAGTAGAGTTTTGAATGCTGCAGAGAGAAATTATAGATTGCACGAATAGCAGTTTCGTAAACCAGACCAAAACATTGGCACTCGTTTTCCAAAACAGTAAAATGCAAACCGCATCAGAAAATATGAACTTTGACTCCTTCAGTGGGTGGTTACCGTCGAGGGACGAAACCAATCAGACGAATCTAGAGTTGGCACCGGAAGTAATGAAAGCCATTCATGAAGAAGTAGGATGTGTCCTAGAGAGTAATTGAGGAGGAGCTAATTGCAGCAGTTAGGTCGAAACTTCATTTGAAGTCCTAGAGAAACTCAGTCAAGAACCAGTCCTTATATGGGGAGGCTGTGTTCCTTCTCACTCTGTTCCATTGTAGTGTGATAGTAGTGTATTGTTTAAAGTGAACTTTGTACTTTATCTAATATAAGTAAATTTTATGAAGAGGTGTTTAACTTGCCCAGAGTCCCGAGACGTTACTCATGCAAAATCTATGAGAGAAACTCCTGAGAGACTTTGTGAAAAGAATAAATAAACTAAATGTTCCTACGAGAGAAGAAACTCAACCGTAACAAGTGATAAATGAAGGTTAGCCCATATGACAAATAACCTTTCAAACATTACCCGTAACAACGAAAAGAACTAGAAGAAGAGAGAGAGAATAAGAACTCGTAAGTACGCCACGCAAACATAACGAAGAGAAATAAAAATAAAGACGAGCGCAACACCATCACCTACACTAAAAACCATATGGTACCTTTAACCAGATATAAGGACTGGGGGGTACTTCAGGTACATGTACCCGCAGGCTTCCCACAAACTCAAAAAACCTCAAATTCAAGGCGAGGAGGTAGTAGAGGGAAAAAACCGAGTCCCCCTATGTTTCCTCTCCCAACACCATTCCCACTACTGACAACGGTCCCAATCTAAAGCAGTTTTCGTAATTAGTTTCTACCTCCTTCAAATAGTGTGACGCTAACACAGATTTCGACCTCCAGAATGTAGTTTGCATAATGGAGGATAGAGACATATTCTGTCTGAAAGCCAATGACATTGCTACTGCACGAATCTCATGCGTCTTCACTTTCAGCACACTAAGAGCATGTTCCTGAGTTTGGGCATGCGCTTCTCGGATCAAACTCCTCAGGAAAAAGGACATTGCATTCTTTGAAAGAGGCACCAGAGTCGGCTCGACTCTCCTCTCACAGTTTCTGTCCTAGTCAGGTAGTGTCTGATGCCTCTGACCAGACACAATGTACGTTCCTCATCTTCTGACCCAACTAAGTCCGTTAGGTTCTTTATCTTGAAAGAATGGGGCCAAGGATTTGAAGGATCCTTATTTTTAGCAAGAAATTCTGTTACATAAGAGCAAACTGCATTGCCCTGGGCGAAACCCACTTCCTTACTCATCGCCTGCAACTCGCTTACTCTTCCCGCTGTGGCTAAGGCGATTAAGAATAGTGTCTTCCTAGTTATGTCCCTCAAGGTTGCAGAATTCAATGGTTCGAATTGGGGGCCGTTAAGCCACCTTAAAACTACATCCAAGTTCCATTCCACTTCTTCAGGCTTGAAAATCTTGGAGGAACTAAAGGATCTGATCAGGTCACTGATGTCCTGATTTGATGAAATGTCGAGGCCTCTATGCTTGAAAACCGATGAAAGCATGGCCCTATATCCTTTAATAGTTGAAGTGGCCAACTTCTTGGTGTCCCTCAGAAATAACAAAAATTCTGCAATTTCTGTTATAGATGTCTCGGAAGAAGAGATGCTATGTCATCTGCACCATGACCTAAAAACTCTCCACTTGGACTGGTAGAGCTTGGCAGAAGAGCTGCTTCTGCGGCTAGCAATAGCCTCTGACTCCTTTTGCGAAAACCCTTTTGCTCTGACCAGGTTCCTGACAATCTGAATCCTGTCAGGGCCAGAGCGGACAACCCTTGGTGATATCGGTTGAAATGGGGTTGTCTGAGAAGCGATGGATTTCGTGGAAGAAGTCTGGGAAAATCCACCAGCAGATTGAGAAGGTCCCGAAAACACCACTTTCCTGGGCCAGAATGGCGTCACTAGGGTCATTGTCACATTCTGGTGTGATTGAAGCTTGTTTAAGACCTCTTATCATCCCGAAGGGAGGAAAAGCGTAAACGTCCAGTCCTGTCCAATCTAGCAGCATCGCATCTGTTCTCCACGCTAGTGGTTCTGGAATCGGAGAACAGAAAATGGGAAGGCGATTGTTCCTCGATGTGGCGAACAGATCTATCGATGGTCTTCCCCAAAGCTTCCAGAGGTCCTGACACACACTCTCGTTCAGAGTCCATTCTGTTGGTAACACCTGATTTACCCGACTCAGTTCGTCTGCAAGTACGTTCATTCTCCCTTGCACGAATCTTGGAAAAAGGGTGATCCTCTTCTCGTTCGTCCAGGAGAGATCTTCAGCTATCTTGTTGAGAGAGAATGAGTGGGTCCCTCCCTGCGTCCGTACATATGACAACGCTGTGGTGTTGTCCGAGTAGACCGCTACGTTTCTTCCGGTGACTCAGTGGTCGAACGCTTGTAGCCCTAAGAGGATGGCCTTCAATTTCTTCCCATTGATGTGCAAGGTCTTTTCTTGTTCTGTCCACAGACCTGACACTCTCTTGTCTCCTAGGAGGGCTCCCCATCCGCTGTATGAGGCGTCTGAGAAGAACTGCAGGTCGGGGTTCGACACGACTAGGGAGATTCCTTCTTGTAATCTTTCCCCCGAATGCCACCAACGAAGATCCATCTTTATCTCTTCCGTCAGGGGGAAAACTAGCGAGTTCGACTGTGTCTTCCGAGACCAATTCGCTTTCAGGAAGAACTGAAGCGGCCTCGTGTGTAGGCGTCCTAACCTGACCAAACTCTCCAGTGAAGCCAGGGTCACCAGTAGGCTCATCCATTCGAGCGCTGAGCAGGATGGGCGAACCAGAAATTGCTGGACTGTTGACAGGCAGGACTCTATCCTCTTCGGGGAGAGAAAAACCCGAAAAGCTAGAGTCTAGTATCATCCCTAAATAGAGAATCCTCTGAGTTGGAATCAATTGGGACTTCTCCATGTTTACTATGATACCCAATTGTTGTGTCAAAGTAAGTGTCTTCTCCAAGTCCTTCACACACTGACGCCTGGATCTGGCTCTCAGGAGCCAGTCGTCTAAGTAAAAAGCTGTGTTGATCCCCATCAAATGCAGCCACTTTCCCAGAGGAGCGAGAATCCGAGTAAATACTTGAGGGGCGGTTGACAGACCGAAGCAGAGGGCTCTGAACTGGAAGACTCTCTTCTTGAAGACGAATCTCAGGAACTTCCTGGATGGATGGGGACATGGAAGTATGCATCCTTCATGTCGAGAGATACCATCCAGATGCCCGGTTGGATGGCTGACATTACTGATCGACTGGTTTCCATTCAGAATTTCGTCTTCTGGACGAAGAGGTTCAGAGCGCTTACGTCCAACACAGGTCTCCGTCCCCCTGATGCCTTGGGAACTACGAAGAGCCTGTTGTAAAACCCTGGGGAGTTCATGTCTGTTACTTCCTCTATGGCCTCTTTGTTGATGAGCTCTTTTACTTCTTTGGCTAAAGCCAAAACTCTTGTTGGTCCTGTCGAGTATGCTGTCAAACAGACAGGTGTACATTGTACAGTGGTGGATCCTGCGTAAAAGATATCACATATCCCTCTCGAAGCACCAGAATTACCCACTGTTCTGCTCCTCTTTGACTCCATTCCTCCCAGTAGTCGTGGAGTCTTGCCCCCACAGGTGTGTGAAGGACCTTCCGATCATTTCTCTGTCTTAAAGGAAGGTTTCTTGGTAGACTTGGTGGTGGTTCGTAGATTTGTTCTTGGTACCTGCTGCCACCTCGACTTACCGCCTCGAAAGGGATGTTTTTGTAGAGGAGAAGCTTTGGCTCCTGTTGCTGGAGGTTCCTTAGGTCTTCTTGCTGACTGAAAGAGAAGATCATTGGCGGACTTTTTCTTGAGGTCCGACAGCACATGCTTAATGGTTTCTTCTGGAAACAGGTGAGATATACTCAGAGGGGAGAACAACAAAGCCGATTTTTGGTTCGTGGTTACTCCTCGAGATGTGAAGGAGCACCACCGTTCTCTCTTCTTTAGTGCTCCCATAGTGAATAGGGCGGCCAATTCCCCTGAACCGTCTCTCACTGCCCTGTCCGCACAGGACAAGACATTAAGCCAGTCGGCAGAAAAATCCTCATCTAGAGACTGGCAATCTTCAATTTTCCTGGCTAACACTGCAATAGTCCAATCCAGAAAACTGAAGACTTCGATCAACTTGTATAAGTTCTTCACCAGGTGATCCAACTCGGGTGGAGAGAAAAACACTTTCGCAGCCGAGAACGCTGCTCTTCTGTTTGAGTCCACAAGACCGAAGAAGTCTCCTTGGGAGGAGGCAGAAACTCCCAAAGAGGGAACTTCTCCTGTCGCATAAAACCTGTAGGTTTTATTCTGCAGCTTCGATGGAGGAAAAGCGAACGAAGCCTTGCCTGACTCCCTCTTCTTAGCAAGCCACTCTTCTACTTCCTTCAGTGCTTTCTTCGAGGACTGAGAAAGAACTGGCTTCAGTAACCACGAAGGCGCTGATCTCCTATCCTTCACAAACATCGACGGAGGTGAAGAAGGCGAAGCTGGTTCAAAAAAATCCGGATAAGTCTGTAAAAGAAACCTTAACAGACTAGAATAAGCAGAAGAGGGCTTCGAATCCTGGTCTTGAGTTTCCTCTTCCGACAGGATGGCCGATACCCCGTTTTCCTCTTCCGTCTGGCTCGTTGTCTTCTTCAAAAAGACCATCAGTTCTTGAAGTTGATGTTTAAAGGTACCCAAAGTGGAATCCTCTAGCAAGGGTTTGGCCTTCACATCATCCTTAGGTGAAGACGAAGTCGCAGCTGTCGTACGGCTCTTCTTCGAAAATGAACAACTGGGAGTCGAAACAACACGAGACGTACGAGGCGAACAAGTCGAAGCAGCTCGAGGCAAATGAGGCGAACGAGTCGAAACAGCTCTAGACATATGAGGCGAACAAGTCAAAGCAGCTTGAGGCGAATGAGGCGCACGAGTCGAAACAGCTCAAGATGTATGAGGCGAACGGGTCGAAGCAGCTCGAGGCGAATGAGGCGAACGAGTTGAAACAGCTCGAGACGAAGTGAGGCGAATGAGTCGAAACTCCTATCGATACACATCTAGGCGAGGCAGTGTCGCAAGCGCGCGAGCGCTGTAACGCACGTGAGCGTCTGACTCCGTCCGAAGTTACACTATCCGAAGAGGACTGATGATCTTCCCGGAAAAACTGGTCCCGTGCGAAACTGCAGGAAGGTTGTGGACTCCAGTGCTCCTTGGATTTCTTAACAGGCGGCGACATCCCTCTCGTACGCTGGGCATGTCTCTTCAATGGACGCGACACTAAATCACTCCACACTTTTCGCCTCGACACAGGCAACTGCACTTCTGAGTCAGACGACAACTGCACGTCACTGATATCTTCGCCTTTCCAGCGGCGTTTTCTAGGCACTCGCAAGTCGGACGTCGGCGACTGACCGTGGGCAAACTCCCCCAGTCTCCCTTCGACCTCTGGTATGTCTTCTCCCGGGAGCTGGGGAGTATGACAGTGACCTTCGTCTAGGAGAACAGGGGGAATGGACAGCCGCCTCCTCGCACACGACACCGACACTTGGCCTAACACTGGCCTTTTCACTTGACTTCTCTATGAACGCACGAAACGACATACCCAAATCCATAACGGATTTTGCCAAGCACTCAAATTTCTTGTCCATCTTGGATTCTAACAAGGAAATGGTGTTGGGATTGGAAACATGGGATACCTGGTATGGAGTAATTGATACTGAAGTTGGAGGACTATCAATAGGTGAAATATTCTATAAAAGTAGAGAAGATAGTGACGGTTTGTTTGCCTCTAAAGGCACGGGAGTTGTCTCTACTCTAGTTTTACTACCCGCTCTAAGAGCTGTTTTCCTTTTCCTATCTTTGTCCATCTTATCCAAATGAGTTTGAAAAGTCTTCCAACCTTGTTCATCTAAACTACAGCACTCATCACAGGTTAATTCCTTGCTACAGCACTGACCCCTACATTTAACACATTTGGAGTGCGGATCGTAACATAGTTTAGCTAATCTAGTTTTGCAGCCACCGCTGCAAAACCTAACTGAAGAAGAACTAGCATCAGACATCTTCGTAATAACTTGCTAATAACTAGGCAGCTAACTGATGAAGCAAAAAAGCCAACCAAGAAATTGTACATCACCAAAAAGAAAAAATCCACAATGGCGATGAAAGTCGACTGCAACAAAAAACCACCGGTGTTACCCCGTGGCTGGCAGAAAACGAATTGAAGTCTAAAGCTCAGCAGTACCAGGTATTCTCGAAAGTGGGCGGGATCTGTATCACCTACACGAACAATGGCAGCGCTGCTACCGCCGCCAGGAATTTGAATTTTCGACTGCCAAGTAAGAAAGTGTACAGCTAATGTAATTGTTTGGTAAGTCACTCATGTGAAACTAAGGTTTGACTGTATTCACAATAAAACTCTCATGGAATGATAAGTGTTTGCCATGAGATGTTCCCTTTTCCCAGCAATAGACCTGTCCTGTCTCTTATTATTTAAATTCCTATAGGGTGTCAACCCTGGTCAAGTGTCTCGATCTACTATTTACATGAGCGCGAGGAATTATAAATTCATATAGACACAAAAGGTCAGATGAAACTACCGATATCTTCCTTTGACTTTGACAAAAAATTATGTTAGCAGGTATAACAAGTTGAAGTAGAGAATATACTACATAATTATCCAATTTTTTCTTTAAGAACACCAAATGTGGAAAACTATGATTATGAGATCTTTAGAGGACTAGAAAGTCCATACTGTCCCCAGTTTACAACTTTGACAATCTGCACTTATGACCAAGATTTACAAAAAATGAAAAATGGCAAAAATGCAGTACTATGTACCTGTACTAAAAATTAACTATTGTGCATATCAGGGCCATGTCTAATTGATTTTCGTTCATAAAATCTTACCAAAGTATCAGATATGGATTGTATTTTGGAAATAGCTATTTGAAGCCACAGCCTAATTGGCAAAAATATGCAGTGACGTCCAATGTTGGTAATAAGAGCACTTATCAAAGTAAATAAAAGAAATTTAAAGGGAAAAACTTGGCTAAATCTAGCAGGCTTGTAGATAAAGTCTAGTAAAACATCATTACTGGAGGCTCTCCACTCATTGATACTGAGGTAGGACATACGTACTTGACTAATGCCCTGCCCATATAGTATTTTATGAATGAAGACTCAGATGTTGGTAGGTGGAAGTAACAGCAATTTCTTATATTGTTTCACACACTCGAACTCTTATGTAGAGTACAATAAGGGAATGGGCATCAAATGAGATTACTAACCGTTTAATACAGTTCCATGGCACAATTCACGTTTCTATTAACTTGAAAAAGGCACCAAGCCTTGCACACAATGTGAAAACCATTGTTACCTTGGAGTTCCATGGATACACAAGGTATCACTCAGATAACCATGAAATTTGCCACATGGTCGTAGGGCCTGTGTGGATAAAGACCAGTATTTAGGCAATGACTGCAAATGCATTACAGTGGTCCCCACCGTATTTGCGGGGGATGCGTACCAGAGCCCCCCGCGAATAGTTGGAACCCCTATAAAAAGGCTTAAAACCTCCTATTTTGTTAGTTAAAACTAAGAAAAACACACTAAAAATTTTTATACTTTTAAAAATTAAGTGTTTTACCACAAAGTCCATTTTATGATGGAAAAGAAAGGGAATTTGTTGATATTTCTCATAGAAAAATACAGCGAACGGGTGAATTTTCTGCGAATAATGAGGGGAACTGTTCCAGACACACATCCGCGAATGTGCGAGTCCGCAAATCTGGAGAACGCGAAAAATACAGGAGTCCACTGTACATATATAACACTTCATTTTTCCTATGCATGCCCAAATTATTTATCTTATTAATCATGATAATCACCTTAATATTCATCACAGTTATTCTTGTTATTAGGATGTCTGCAGTGTTTACTGCTATTATGCAAAGTTACCAGGTATATTGGGGCCACAATATTGTACTAAACACCTCTAAATGATCATATTTTCATTTCAATACCAATTCCAAATGTTTTGTATAACATAGTCAAAGGGTAAATAGAAATTGTATTATAACTGCAATATGTATATTTACCAAATTCCTATGCTATATTGCCATATGTATAAATGCTTAATTCTAATTCATTACCCTTGGAGTCACCAATAGAAACCACAATATTATTGTCATTCTCAACAATAATTTGCCTAGCCTTTCCTTTAATACTTACTGTACAAGAGGGTCAAATATATTTGTTTCTATGATTATCATACTTCTGGGAACCCTGCTATTATGTCTGATGTTACAGTTTACATCACAACTAGCCTCTCTCTGGGTGCTTACTAAATTTCCTTTCAAGTTGCTTTGATTTACTCTTGATAAGTCCTTAATTATCAACATTATACATCACTGCATATTTTTTGGCCCAGTAAGCCATGGCTTCAAATAGCAATTTCCAAAATGCGATCCATACCTGATGCTTTATTAAGATTTTATCGACGAAAATCAATTAGACATGGCCCTGAAATGCACAGTAAATGATGAATAAACATATACGTATTTAGGAAAGACAATGCTGAACTACTGTAATACCGCTTCAACAAAATATGCAGTTTTCATGTCAGACCCTGGTATCTTATGTATATGTATGCAGTACCTGTAGGTAATATAAGGACTTTCCAAATTTACATCCATTTTGACAAATGACAGGTCTTCTGGAATGTACCTCAGTTCCAAGTTTGTGACATCCTGCATACAGTATATAATCTCAAACTGAAATACATACTTCACTTCACTGTTTACAGCATTACTTTCTATGTCACACAGGTCTCTATTAGTAGATAACAACAAATTCTCACCAATACTACACTACAAAGGTGAACTCCCAGATATTTGCGCTACTCAGTTTGTGAAAGTTGTTTGGTCTATGAAAACAGGTACAGTATATAAAGAAAGTTATTTGGAAAGAAAGTAAAGTTTTAAATAGGATTACAGATTGTATTACTTCCATTCTTAAAAAAAGATCGAACTATAACATAGTACAGCCCTTCTATAGTACAGGCAATTCTAGATATGTATCTGGTTAATAACTGACTCCAAATTAACAGCTAAGATTCTTTACTATTAATAAGCCCTTCTTAACTTGCTCTTTTTCTCAAGTAACCAAATACCTAACATATTCAAGATTAAGATAAAATTTACAATTTTTCAAATATGTATGATGTTCAGCAAGGGATTCCTCTGGAACAAATGTATAGTACATCAACAAGAGCCAAAGAATGAGATATACCATAAAGGTGGTAACATCAATAGGATTACATAATAGTAATGTAACCAATTAACCGACAAGTTACAGTAAATCATAATGAAACTATGAAGAATGAATTTCCCATAAGGGAAGCTTCTTATAATTTAGATGTTGATTTCATTGTAGTCTTAAGAATAAACCACCTAATCAACTAATGATTAAATATGTAATGGTGCAGACTGATGTACAAATGATAAATGATCCTTGCAACATGTAATATTTCATAGTGATATTTTTTATATATAAGCACAGTAGATAATTCCAAAATCCCTAAAATATTTCACATTAATAACTACATAAGCCACCAAAACTGCTATGATCTTTGTGGTTCATCCACTAAAATACGTAGCATGTTTACATAGGAAAGTCATGTTCTTAAATATGAGACAATTTTATTGAAATCACACTGCAAAAAGTATAATATAATCTTTTAATATCTTATTTGCTGAATTATGGCTGCACAAACATGTCCTCAGCAATAATGAAATTATTTAATCTAGCAGAACTTTTATACAATATGTACTACTTGCTATGTAATATCGCCAAATATTTATTAAATTATATTGAAATTTTTTTACTTTTTTGCCATAATTTTCAACAATAATTCTTTGAAATGTGCAGAAAAAGTACTACAGCCTGAAAGAGGACTTCCCTTATTTCCCATGATTTTAATGTTTATCTATGTACAGTACATTAGAGTACGTATAAAGTTTTCCCACCAATAAAACTTTTATATGAAGCCTCTTGACATAAAATTCACTTACAACTGATAAAAAATATTTTAAATAAATTTTTATCTCAAAGTACTATTTGTATTTTCTCGGAGATACAACCCAGAGCCTTTTATGTAGGCTTATTCCTCAACACAATCTAACTTGTCAGTGAAACTTTATAACAAGGCAGTTAACTGATAGTAAAGTGGGCTGAGCTATGGGATACCCCTCGCTCACTTGGGGTCACCAAGCACTTCCTTCAGCATCACGAACAAAGTAAGGTGCCTGAAGTGAAGTGGGTAATATAATACAAGGCTCTGGTTTGCATACCTAGGAATAATACAAACCATTGGCTTAGGTGGTAAGTAATGTATATTAATTGCCTAGAGGTTGAGAGCCCAACATGAAATGTCACGATCCATCACAAAATTGAGAAAATCAAAGTTATGACTTATAGCCTCTAATTGATCTGGCATAAGGATGCCAGTGGTAGGAGCCTGGGCCTGAATGAGGGCATATAGAACCATGTGTTACCCCAGTAAGTGTTATACAATTCAGAAGGAAGCCCAATCTGGCTAATACGATTGATGGGTTCAGAACATACCTGCTGCCAACAGCCCAAAACAATTCCAACCCTCCGAGTACCTGATGAGAAGGCCATGATATACTTATCAATAAGCTTCATCAAATAATGACAGTTCTACAAGTGAGGTCCCAATCCAAGGACTGTTTCTTGGCCTCATAGAAGCCCAAGTTAGGCTACGGAGGATTCGAGTTCCATCACTCCCTGGAAGTCAAAGACCAGGGAAGGCAAGATCAATGCTCCCTACTGGTATGCATAAACCAAGGGATATATGCCTTTAAGTACAATGCCGGGATTAATTCTTTAATGTCTGCATACTGAAGGATTTTAAGTAAAGCCATGAATATCTCAAAACTTATTTGTTTAGGTGCACTTCATGATAAGAAAACCAAGAATCCTCGTTTCATTATTTCCTTTATTGTTTTTTAATGTGCCCAAAATGAGATCGTTGGGACACTTGGGGGGTGCAATCTTGATATAAAAAATAAAAATAACAAAAAACTTTTTGTTTTTTAGTGTGAATCTTACAGTATAACATTATTGTAAAGATTTTGTAAAGTAATATTAATTACTTTACTGTTTCTTTGATTCTTTGAAAAACAACCGTTTCTTTGGTTCTTTGACAAACAACTACTTCTTGTGGAATGTGATACTACACTTCTTACGCAACCTTTTAACACACTTTTTGTAATTAAGGCATGTGTTTCTTACAGACATAACACCTACATTGACAGCATTGCCCAATGGAGTGATTTATCTTACCGTATACTGTACTACCCTTGGTACAGGCGATGTTAGACCACCTTGACTGTTTCTGGATGTTTGGATTTTTACCAGCATACGGGATACTTCACGGTTGAAATCCTTATGGGTAACATAAGAGCAAGGATTCTCATGCTGGTAAAATCTGTAGCTAGCTACAATGGATATTCAGGAGGAGGTGGTAGAATGAAGATAATATCTTCAGGAGATTTTGATTAAGTAACTTCAACTGCATCACGTAAGATCGAGTGCATTCGAGGGGCATTTTTCTTGAAAAAATGCATAAATATTTTAGAAGAAAACATTCAGATTATTGCATCAAAAAAGCTTAGGAATCATTTATGAACCTTATGGTTTTCCAGTATGAAATACTTTGCATCATATAATAGAAATGTGTATAAAGTGCAGACTTATTCATATAGAAAATTGATCTGAATGAAAAAAATTGATCAAAACGAACGACGATGATGACAAAGACGACGACAACATCATCGTGATGATGGAGGTGGTGGTGGAGATGGTGGTTGAAAAAAAAAAATTATAACACCCATACAATGATAAAATGATGATGATGATGACAACAGCAACAAAAATGATAATGATGGTGATCATAACTATTTTGATTTGATAAATGATATAAGAAAATAATAAAAACTCGCCCATAAAGCGTTTACTATCCATGGATAGCAAACCTATGATGATATTCCACTCCTCCTGGGCACAAAGTCTGCTATGCACACCACACTGATGTTTAGTCTACAGAACTAAACTTGTTGTGTCAATCTCAACAGAGAGTAGCGAAACTTGTTCATTCAGGATATCGAGTAAATCAGGGTATCCAACATACCTAAGTGTCCAACGTTCCCGTTTTGGGAAAATCTTGCAAAAATATTTAGTGATATAAATAATAAAATCATAATAGATATATTATTGAAGAAGTATTCAGGGTACATAAAAAATAAAATATAAAATTTTTCTTACTGAAATAAAATGTT